>NC_142097.1:1492750-1792750 GCF_054644295.1 Miniopterus natalensis
TCATGGAGCTAATGTTCCTGTGAGGGAGACCAACGGTTTGCGAATACATGGAGAAATATGGGTGCGAGTGGTGATGAGCACATAAAGAACCTGAGGCAGGGTAGAGAGTGCGAGGGGCCACTGCACATGATGTAGTCAGGGCAGATTTCTGTAAGGAAGTGACACCTGCGTAAAGACCTGAGTGAAATGAGTGGGCCAGCAGGGAGGGAAAATGTCCTGGGCAGAAGAAAGAGCCAGTACAAATACCCTAAGGTGGGTGCAAGCTCGATGTGATATGGAGACAATAGGAGGCCTATGTAGCTGTAGCGGGGGTGAGGGGTGGAGGTCAGGGAGGCGGCCAAGGAGCTGGGATTCCAATTCAAGTCTGTCTGTCACCTGAGCCAAGGATACCAATTCTCCAGGGTATGGGCAGGAAAGGGATCTGCAAACTGTCCTGTGCAGTGCAGGTCACAAAGGTGGCACAATTGCAAAGGACACTAAACAGTATGAAGCAGCGGCACCACACAGAGACCAGGAGACGGCTTGTGGGACAGGCGGCCCACTTTTGCCTGCTTGATGGAGGGTGCAGGCTGAGGGTGGGGCGCTCACCCAATACTCCAGGGAGCTGGGGCTGCCCTTGGCCTGCAATCCATCCCTGCTGCTCCCACCAGCACCACCTTGATCACTGGAGGACTCAGGTCAGCAGGTTCACATGTCCTCAGCTGACCATGTAAGCAATAGGTGCACAGGCTGCCCTTTGTGCGCTCAGGGCTGCCTCAGGGGTGCGAGTGTGTGCCGGCTTTTCCTGGAATGGAATGGAATGGAATGGAATGGAATGGGCCCTACAGAAGACAAGGAAACTAAGAGGGCAGCCATGTGCCCAAGGTTCCATCACTGCCAAGTGGAGAATCTGGGACTCAGATCCAGGTCCACCAACCCCAGAACCCACACCTGTCAGCCCTGGCCTGCCAGGAGCCCCACCTCCTGCCTGGTTCTGCCCGACTTGCTGTCACTTATCTCAGGTTGGGAAGGAAGCACAAAGATCTTTAAGGCTCAGCTTGGCCGCTGTCTCCTCTCGAAGCCCTCCCTAGCCGCCATGGGAGGCTGGGCTTCAGCTGGCCTCTCCGGGCAGAGCCAAGGCCTGAACCAACTCTGTGACCCTAGCAGCACTCAGCACAGGCTGAGCAAAGAGAGGAGCAGAGTCAAGGGTTGTATAGCCTGCCAGCCACCACCCTACTGCTGCTCTCCGGCCATCTGGGTCCCACTGCTTCAGTTCTCACCGAGCCTTGCTCTCCCTGTATGTTTTCTGCGCGCATCATGCTATTTAATTTAATGTTACCATCCATTTGCCCAGAAAATTCCATCAGGAATGCCCTTCTCACTAACCTTTGTCCCCCTGGCAACCTCCCATTCCTGGCTCCAAAACTTGCTCTGATGTCACCTTCTCAGGTCCTTCCCTCATCAGTGCCACTCCATACACAGCTCCCAAAAACACAAATCAAGGGACCCTGATACACGATGCTGATCAGCACCAATTCAGACATCTTGTCCTAGGTGTGGGCTCGGGGCACATACTTATGATGGCAGCTGAAAAACAACCCGTGGGCCTGATGCAGTGGCAGTTTTGGGGGCTAGTCCTCTACTGTTGAGCAACTGTTCCCAGTATGAATGGTACTGCTGTGCATGTCTTTATATAAGTTATTTGTATTTCTCCCTTTTGGGTTGTTTCCCTACAGCCTGTTTTACACATGAAGTAGGTGTGGTTTGTGCTGTTTTCGAGCTGCCAGGCCCTTCTCTCTGGAAAAGATACACCCCTTTACAACCTCCCCTGCAATGTGCCCCATTTCCTCATAGCAACACCAGCACTGGGTTTTATTGTTTGCATTTACTTTTGGCTGGTTTAGTCCCGAGAGCTGTGTGATTCAGGTGCTATCATTTGCATTTCCAACACCTGGAGGTATTCTGGCCTGGAGACATTCAGTGCGGGGAGCCATCCTCTGTGGCCAGAGATGCAACAACACTATGATTCCCAGCAGGTTCTTCTGCCTGGGAAGCAACCCCTGCTGGGCCTGGCTCCCCTGTTGCTTCTCACGGGTCTCTAGCTCCTTCAGCCCCCCTCCACCACCACTGGGCCTGGACCAATGAGGCTGGGTGGCAGGGAGACTGTGGTGAGTCAAGTGTCTTGAGGCCCCTTTGTCCACAGCCACACAACAGGGGCTGCATTCATATACCTCTGGACCCCCAGCCTTTCAGTGGCAGGGAGAATGGGGACCTTGGAGCCCTGGGAAGGGCAGGCCTGAGGTGTGACTAGGAAGGGCAGGCTCACTGGAGATAGCTGGGGTGTCAGTTGGGAGGTGGGGGGCTTGAGCAGGGTTCCAGGTCAGAGTGGGCCTCTCCAAGCCACAAACTCTCCCAGGTGGGATGGGTCCCCAGCCCTGTCCACCTCTCACCAAACCCCAAACCCAGGCAGGGCTCACAAGCCTGGAACCAAACTCAAAGACTCCCCCTTCCCAGGATTGCCCCCCCCTCCCCCGTGGGGCCATGTGAGGCACAGGTCTCACATGTGCGCAGTCCCAGTAAGTTCCCAGGGTCAAAGGGCACATCCACAGGGCCTATGGCTGGCAGAAGACAAGGCCAGAGACACTTCCTCTGGCCAACACAACCATTCCCACCTGGGCTGTACCTGCAGTGGGGAAAAGTCCAGATCCAAGGCCTCTGCCTGGCGGTGACCCTGCCTGGGGCTGACAGGTCACTCAGGATGTTTATGTCCAGCGAGGTGACCACTGAGCAGGAGGTAAATCCCAGCCACCTGTCTATTGGACCCACTCTTAGCATGCTTCTCTCTGTCCCCCAACCCTTGTCCCCTCAGAGGCATCAGGGCTCAGGGGCAGAAAATCTCACAGCCTCTACCTCCTGCTTTCCAGGGGAGGCCCCTAAAGTTCAGAGAGGACAGGGTGCTCTCCCTGGAAAAAACAGCCCTCCACTTTCTGCTGCCCTAGGCTGGGCAGGCCAGGGGAACATGTCTGCTAGGGAAGATCTCTCTCGGGCTGTATCCCTGAGGGGCTCTGGACATAGGCACAGGGGGAGGGGCACGATGCCAGAGCAGAGGAGGATGGGGAGTGCCTGAGTGGTAGGCTCTGGGTGAACAGGAAATGTCGCAGGAGGACAGGTCTGGCACGCCTCACAGGTCCTGAGTGCCATGCTGAAATGGGTAACTTTGTCTTGGGGGTACTGGGAAATGGGTGGTTTGGGAAATGGGGAGTTATGTGCCTGGAGCTGAGAGCTGGGCAGTAGGCAGTCTCAAGCTGTGTTTTCTAAAGAAGGCCTGTGCTTAGAGGCACCACGGAGAGAAGTGGGCACAAGAGATGGTGGGGAGAGGTGCCAGATGGCAGTGTGGCCCCCAATGTGTCCTCACCACCAGGGCTGGCCTGGATCCAGAAAACAACCAGACACACATGGGCTGGAACCTTGGAGGCAAGGCTTCCTGTGTTTGGTTTAGGCACCCTGGGAGGGACCCCAGGGCTGAGAGAGCTCGAGAAAGCACTGCCAGGAAGGGGGTGGAGGGAGGCGAGATCCAGGAAGGCTGCACTAGCTTGTCAGACCCCAGGTATGACATGCAAAGAGTGAACACGGAGGTATTCAGGAAGTGGTGAGAACGAGCTGCGCCACCACAGGCTTTGGGCAAACCAGAGCCTCTGGGTGACCCCTCAGCCAGGGCCAGCCCCTGTGGTCAATGTGGAGGTCAGCCCAGAACTCCGTCCCCACTGGCCTCTGCTGCACTTAGAAGCATGTGCAAGACCATCAGCGGGGAGATGAAGCCGCCCTAGGTTTAACAAGAACCCCAGACACAATGCAACAGGACCACTCTCGCGTTCCCTCTGCCCACAGCCGCTAGACACCCGAAGCACAGAGCAAGAAAGGAGGCACTGGGAAGAGAAGGGGCAAAGCCAGGGCAGGGCCTGAGCCCACAGCACACAGGACCCTGCAGCTCTGCCCAAGGCCAGTCACATGACAGAGGGCTTGGCAGGCAGGGTGGGGCTCAAGGAGTGTGGCTGGCTTCCCGGTGCCAGACCTGTCTCATGACTCCAAGGCCACTCTGGGCTGGGAGAGGGAGGTGGCCTTGTGGCCTCTGGCCCCTCTATGGTCCACTCTCAGGCCCTGCAGCGCCCCACATGGAGCAGCCTCCTGGGTTCCCTGCTCTATTGCTCACCCCCCCACCCACCCCTAACCCTACTCTTAGGAGTCCTGAGGTTAAGAGCTAAGAGTGTGGGCGCTGGAGCCCAGAGACTGGGTCTGAATCCTGGCTCTGCTATGTTCTGGCTGTGTGAACATAGGCAAATCATTTAACCTCTCTGTGCCTCAAGTCACTCATCTGTAAGAAGATCCTAAGTCTACCGGCATGGGGTTGTCAGAAGGACTCAATGGTCAGCACAGTGCCTGGCAGACAGTAAGTGTTCGTTCCCTATTTGTCTTGTGGTCCTCCCCACCAGCTGCCAGAGGGAACCGATGACAAGTAACCCAAGCACTGCAACAGCCTGTTCCAAACCCCTTCCCAAGACTCCCCACTGCTTACTCCATCTGGTCTACTCCAATCCTGGCACCTGAGGCAGGCATCCCTGCACTGCCTGGTCCACCTCCCTTAGGCCCTGCCCTTCACACCCTCAAGTCACCTCTCTCTTAGACCTTTATCAAACCTGCCCAGCTCTGAACGCAGGTTTAAAGCGGCCCAGCCTCCGACCAGCAATTATTCTCCTGGAGCCTCAGCCTATCTATGGAACTAAATGAGAATGCCTCCAGGCAAATACGGGCCGTGCGGTGTCCACTGCAGCGCAGTTTATGAGAACAAAACAAGCCAGATGTCCATCAACCAGGGACAGGTGAATAAGCCAGGGACCCTAATTGTTGTCTGGCTGTTGGCATGGAACAAAGCAGGTTACAAGGGACTCTACTCTGATTTATAAAAGTGTAGACTAGCAGTTGCCTGAGGCAGGGGCGGACTGGGGAGCAGCTGTAAACAGGCACAAGTGACCTTACTGGGGGATGAAAGTGATCTTCCACCAACTGGTGATGCTCACTCAATCTGACAAATTTACTGGAACTCACTGACCCGTACACTTACAATGCATAAATCTTATGACAGGTAAATTATAACTCAATAAAGTTTTTAAAAGGGGGATCAAGAGTGTGTAGTCATTCTGAAAAAATATGTACAGGAACCAGGAAATGATCCCCCACATAATTAACAGAGCTTACCTTGGGGGGTGGGTTTAAGGAAGGTCTGATTTCTTCCTTTTGTTCACCTGTGCCTTCTAACTCTCCTACAGTGCAAACAGATTAGTTGTGTAACTGGGGAAAAGAGCAGAGAAGTCTGCATACAAGACAAGACATCCTCTGCTGCCGTGGGCAAACCTCATGTCCAACCTGTGAGTGTCCTGCCCAGGCTGTGGCCAGCAGCGGTGGCACCATGACAGTGTGGTGGCCAGGGGGCAGAGTGGGGAGACGGGGCAGGTCTGCAGCCTGGAGGGCAGGGCTGGAAGGCTCCAGGTCTCTCTGAGGCTGCCTCTTCTTTTTTCCACCGGCCCCTGCAGGAAATTGGGGCCTTAGTCCTAAAAGCTGCCCGTGAGTTTCTGCACTGCAGGGCCAGCAATTGGAAGCAGGTCATCAGTTTTTCCCTTTCCATGAGCTCAGGCAAGCCAGGCATGGTTCTGGGACTGAATTCACCCCAGAGAGAGGCTCAGTTGTTCCCTTTTTCTCAGAGTAGAGCTGGGGCCGAGTCTTACCTCTAATTGCCCCCACTCCCAATGGCTGTCCAATGCTGGCCTTTGGGTCCTGGGGTTAGGGTTAGGAGAATGTTTCTATAAATGAGTCAACAAGAAAGGTATGTGACAGACCTTGTACCGAGATATACCTACTCTGATTTGAAGGGAGCACTGGAATCCAGAGGGGAAACTGAGGATCAGGGTGTGAGAGAGCTTGTGCAGGGTGGCAAAGCAAGTAAGTAGTGTCCAGATTCAAGTCCTCACCCAGAGCCCAGGTCTGCACCGCTTGGTCAAAGTGCCTTCCAGGCTCCACCCATTGAGCCCAGTACTTGTGCAACGGTTATTCGAGTCAGGTTTGGATCTCCCCAGGACCTGAGGTTTGGAATTCAGAACACAGTGATTGGGGGTCTCTCCTCTCCACCTTGCCCTAGCCTGGCCTGGGGGAAAGCAAGCCAGCTGGGCTAATCTCTAAGGCTGACGTAGGTGCAACTGTTCTGTGAATCCCAGGCAAAACAGGCTCCACGGACATGTCCATCCAGGTTGTGGGAAATTTGAGTCCTGAGCTCTTGGCCTGTTTCCCTACCAACCAACTGCAACATAGCCAGGATTGCTGAACCTGCAAGCAACCAAGGAGGGCAATTTGCTGGCGCTTCAGTTTACCCCCCTACAAAGTGAAGCAACAGCCTCCTCACCCGTACCTATTACACGGCAGTACCCAAACCCCTTCTTTTTTAAATTAGCGTGTGATGCTTTAAAAGATGTAAATAATCCAGAGTAGCGTCACTGTCCCTCCCTGGCCGACAGGACAAGGCCGGGTGATCCTCTGGCCTACCTTCTCAACCTCACCTCGTGCATTTCTTCAACTCCTCAACGCAAGGCCTTTGCCCTGGCCGTGCTGTCTGCCAGGAAAAAACATCCCTCTCAACTGGTCCCAGAGGTGACCCTCAGGTTCCGGCTCAAAAGTCTTTCCCCGTCGCTGTGTCCAAAGCAGCCCCACCCCTGCTCCACCGCAAGGTGCAACTAAATTACCACTGTCCATCTGCCAGTTTCCTTGGGGATTTTTGCGCTCTGAAGAAGGGGCGGTAGCCCAGGTCCCTGAACCCCCAGCGTCTAGGACGGGGCCGTGAATCCCACAGACGCGGGTGACGCGGCCCTTCCATGAGGAAAGCCGGGCCCGCGGGGAGGGGCCGCGCACGCGCACGCCCACCAGCGCGGCGCTGAACTCGGGGCCGCAGGGAATGACCGGGAGTAACCCCGCGCTGACGTCACGGGGGAGCAGGGGCGGGGCGTCGCCCTTCTGGCCCCGGCGCGCTCGCGGCAGCCGCGAAGGGGCTGAGAACGACCGGCGCGCACGTGGCCCCGCCGCGAACCCCTGGCCCGGAGCGGCGCCGGGAGGCTGCGCGCGGACTGATCCCGGAGCGCGGATCCCAGAGATGCGGGAGCCCCCCGCGCCCCGCCTGGGAGACAAAGGCGGGGCGTCGCCCGGCCCTGACGCACCTTCGATGTCGGTCAGCAGCGCCGCGTCCAGCTCGCACGGCTCGGCCAGCGCCTGCTCCAAGGCCGCCTCGCTGAAGGGCGGCTCGTCCATGGCGCAGCCGCCACCTCCGCTCGGCCCGGCTCGCACGGACTTCGGCGACGAGCACTGCGCCCGCCGCCCGCCGCTCGCGTCCCGCCCTGGGGTCCCGCCCCGGCCTCGGTGGCGGCCCGGCCCCCGCGGAAAGTTCCTGGGAAACTGGGTTCTTCGGCCGCCGCTCGGCGAGGTCGGGCGGGGCGGGGCGGGGCGGGGCCTCCCGCGTAGCCCCGCCCTCCCGGCGGGAGCGGGCACCCAGCTCGGGGCCTGCCCAGGAGCCACCCTCCGCCCGCGCCCCTCCAGCCCCCGCTTTTCGCTGGTCCCGCGCAGAGCTGCCTCTGGGCGGCTGCTGGGGAGCTCGGGCCGGCCAAGCCCCCCCGCTCCCCAGTTTCTACAGCACCAAGCAAAGGGGCCGGGAAGCCCGGGGCTGGCCCGGCTCCGAAGTCTCTGGACTCGGGGAGGATGGGGTGTCCCGACAAATTCACCTCCCAGATTTCGCTCTTTCGAACAAGACAGGCCCGTGCAACTTAGCTCTTGCTGTGTGGCCGCAGGCCGGCTACATCGCCACTCTGTGCCTTGGCTGCCTCCTGACGCCCCTGCACAGGTTGGTCGGGATGTTAGTGATGACGTGAGGGGCTGGGCCCGTGAGACCAGCCTGCTCCTCAGTCTCCTCAGGTCAGCTGGGCCTCCTGAGGCGGGGTGGCCCGAGGGGAGACTGGAAGAAGCTGAAAACTTCAGTCCTGACTTCATCTGCTTTCCTCCCAGATCCAGCTGTGGGATGGCAGAAGGGCTTGGGGGCCAGCTGGCCCAGTCCAGGCCCTTAAGGTGGGCTGACCTCAGTACCCAGAAGGACAGGAAGACCCAGAGAGTTCTAAGGATCCAACTTACCCAAAGTCACACAGCTACTCAGGCACAGCAACAGCTTGGGCCCCAGGGCTATCTGGCTCCAAACTTGGTGCTTGTCCCTGGGAGCAGCCAGGATGGGGCCATGAGAAAGAGGCAGACTGTGCATTAAACCTGAGCCAGGTTGCTCCGGATAACAGGCTGGGGCAGGGTCCCAGAAGGCAGCTTGGCTGGGGAGAGGGCTGGAGACAACCCTAGGCCCTGTGGATTGGAAAAGAGCTAAATGGCAGGGGAGGGATTCCAATGAAGTGGATTGAAATAAACCAGAACAGGTATCTGAAAATGAAAAAACAGTGAGCTCCCTGTCCCTGGAGGTATGCAAGCAGAGAAAGGTACCCTTGGTGGAGGGCAGCCAAGGAGACTTATGAGAGTTCTGGAACCCCAGTCCCTCTTTGCCCCTGACCTCAGTGAGTCATGTCATCCCAAATACTGTCTTGCTCAGATTCTAGATTTAGCCTGTCTGGCCACATCCTCTGATGGAGTAAAATTAGTGGCATACTTTAGAAGGGGGTGCCCCCGGCCAGGAGAGGCCTTGAAGACCCAAGTTTGTGAGGCTCAGCCTGGATACCCAGCTCTCTTTGTTCCCCTTCCGGAGGTGGCTACTGTGGAAAATTACCCTGAATGGGTGGCCAGGAGCCATGGGGGACTCCAAGCCACACCTCCCCTCCTGAAGTGGCCCTGCCCAGGAACCCACCCAGCGCCTGGCCCTCCAAGAGGCTTTTGCCATCTGGTGACTTCCCTGAAAATTCTAGCAGCCCTTCCCAGGGAGAGGAATGGGGAGAGGAAGTGCTGCCGAGTGAGCCTAAAGACCACTTTCTTCAAAGTCAGGAAGCTAGTGGTTTTTCACTTACTTACTTTGTGACCTGGAACCACTTCATCTTTCTGGATCTCAGCTAAAATGAGAATAATCCCTCCTACAGTCACTCTGCAGAGGCAGGTAGGGTGTGTTGTAGTCACTATCACAACAGACCTGCCTCACTGTTCTTTAAATGAGTTTACCACATATGTAAAGAGCACAGCTCGATAAATATGCATGCCCTAACTGCAAGAGTTAGGGGAAAGAGGGTAAGGCAAGGTCAACAGACCTGAAGCCAGACAAGAAACACCAGCTGAAACTGAAGCCTGGCGGAAGACTCTTTGCATATGTGGCATATTCAGGGGGTGGGCAGGGAAATGTTAAATCTTTGCCACCAAAAATACAAAACTTCACTCCACAGCCGGAGGTTACCAGGGCAGTCCTCAAGGTGAAAGCCAGGGCTGGGAGCTGCTGTTCTTGGGGGAAGCATGCTTCCCTTTGAGGTAGCTCCTCCCCTTCAAAGTTCCTGAGACGCCCCCAAGCAAGCGCCCCAGGCCCTTCTTGTCTGGGAAAGCTGAGCTCATACAAGTAATGGGTGCCAGGGCACTGAGTGGCACAAGCCATAGTGGTGGACCCCTGTCCTGGCGTGCCTCAAAGGGCTACCACTGTCTGCAGTGGCTACAGTCACTGAGTGCTTACCCATATTAACCCACTCAGTCCTCCCAGCAGTCATAGGAGGGCTGGGCTGTTATCCTTCCCAACTTCACAGCCCTGTTGCCCTTGAGCATGTCAGAGTCTGACTTGTCACCCAGTAGGCTGGGGCAGGGCAGCCACTGGAGACCCAGGGGGAGTTGGGGCACAGAGCCAGACAAGCCTCGCCCGGAAGGCCCTGGCACAGCCAATGGGCTCCCTGCCCGGAGTGGGGTGACATGGCGTCAGCAAGAAACTCCTAGGAGCCAGGCCCTGGGTCATGTGCCTTTCTTCTATTCCACCTGGGGGTTGGGGAGGGGCCATGGTGCTGGCTCACAGGGTCTGGGGCCAGTTGGGCCTGCTTTCTCAGCAGGGCCTCCAGGCTTGACACCTGGCGGGGATTGCCGCCAGCCAGGTGTGTCCAGGACACCAGAGCAGGACTCACCCAGGCAGCCCCAACCCCTGCCCCAAGGCCTCCAGCCCTCCAGACTGTAGTCAAAAAGCCTGGCCCCTCCCTGCATGACCTCGGTTTTGCTGTGAAATAGGGGGTCACATCTTCCCCCTTTCTTCCCCAGGCATCTCTGAGCATCTTAGAAACAGAGGCATCTTCTGTGGGTTTCAAACCATTTGGGGCAGGTGTCCAGAACAGAGCCTCTGCTAAGGCCACTCGTTCCAAGCCATGGCCACTATGGGTGGAGGGGCAGGCAGTGCACAAGAAGGCTTGGCTTGGCCACCCTGGGCATTACCCAAGAGGCTACTGAGACTCCTCTGTACTCCTGGAGGCCCCTGCCACCCTGCCTGCCCCTGTTTATACTTCACTTCTGCAGTAGCTAAGCAGGCCTGCCCAGGTTACAGCTGAGGGGACCATGCAGCACCGGGTCAGCACAGAGCCCTGGGTTTCCACGCCCATCCCTTTTCCATCTGAACAACGTGGCTGTTGACATGGCTGATTCTGGTCCTAGGTGACCCTATTCTCACTCCAGATTGGCCTTGTCGGGCACTGGGCAGGTTACTCCTAGCTCTCTCTGCCTTTTTTGGTCATTGTCAGGCAAATCATGAGTCACTCAATAGACCCTCCACAAAGAGCTGGTTGAACCCTGAAGTCTTCAGAGGAGCAAGGCTCACAGACATGATGAATGAAGGGAGACATCTGTCCCCGAGGGGGCTGACTACTTGGGGAGAGGCCAGCCTGTACACTGAGGGTGTCACAGAATGGGGTGGGTTGATTTGGTGGCAGGGAGAGTGAATGAGGACCCCAGGCATCATCGAACCCCTGCAGGCCAAATCCAACTGTACATGGGTCCTAATTTTGACTTAATTGTCCAATGTAGATTTCACCAGAAGGCTAGATTCTGGCTAGTCTTTAAAAATGGGACTGCTGAGCAACACTGGACTCCATAACTGGGTGCCCCTTTAGCCAACCAGGACTGTGAGCTTTCCCATAGCCCCTCAGTCCCTGTGTCTCACACCCAGCCACTTCTCTCATTATAAATAAGTGTAATAAAAAGGCCCCTGTAGGGCATGGATTTAGCACCCATGATCCCCTTTCACAGATCAGGAGAGTAAAGATCTGAGAGGGGCACTGACTTGTTCAGTGAAAGCTGCATCCCGGGCAGGGTGCTCGTAGAGTGGGCATGGGGGTGGAGAGGTGACGGCCACAGAAAGAGGAGTCCACTTACTTTCCAAAAACATCCACTGACTCCCTAGTGCAGAGAGCAGAGGTTTTCCTCCCTGGGATGCTGAGGACTGGGGCTTGGAGGGCCTGGCCAGAGCCCTCTAAGGACCACCCAGCAAGAACCGGCAGGAGCCCCTCTGAAATAAACTGGAATTACTGGGTCACTCATGCCTATTTAAGGCCTCTGGTTCCCCCACTCCACCCCCTCAGGATTCAGAGATCCTTACGTGTGCCACTCCTGGCCCTCTCCACCCACAGTGGGATGACCGTGTATTGTCAGTGCCTCCCCAGACTTCACCCTCTCTCTGCTCAGTCTGGGTTTCAGGCTGGGTTCTGGGACTTCTGCTGAAACTACTGGGAAAGTCACCCTCTCCTGACCAGTAGAAGATCAGGCTGGAACTGCAGCAGCCTCAGTCCACCATAGGGAAGAGCCCACCCGGAGGAAGCAGAGCCAAACACAGAGGCAGATTCCTGCCAAATCCCCAAGCACCCATATCCAGCTGTACCTGAAGCTGAACTACCTGACCTTTTCAGTTACATATGCCAGTAAATTCCTTTCTGATTAAATCAAACCTCTTTTTGCCACAAGCAAAAGAAGTTCCAATATGCGACATCTAAAGGGTTTGGGCTACAAATTACTCTTATCTTGGACAGAGAGGTCCTGACACTGCTTTAACTTTACTACAGCATTTCCTAAACTTTTTCTCCACAGAACCTCTCCTTTTAAGGAACAGCTGTTAATGTATTGGGAAAATGCATCTTGGCAAGTGCCCACTAGGGCTCTTGCAGTCATCCCAGGAACCTGGTCAGTTGGGTCAGAGTTGCATGATTTCCCTCCCTCACCCGTGGCTGGCTGCCTACTGCAACAGCAACAGCTGGGCTGCTTGCCCAGAGCCTCCCTTCCCGCAGGCCCCAGAGGGGCTCCAGGGCTTCCTGGCTGCAGTACCCTCGATTCTGGGAACTGAGCCAAGCTGCCAGCTCCCCAAGAGCCAGAGCCCAGCAGCCCCTTTCCTCCAGCACTGACCTGGCCCACAACAGGCTCTCAGGAACAGGGGCTGGAAGCACAAGTGGACCAGACGTCCTGGCAAGTCCATGGGGGTTTCTCAGGGCCACCCCCTCTCCATATGACAGAGACACAGCTCAGGCCTCTCTTGGCGTCTGCAGTATATCATGCAGGGCAGAGAATGGGCTCAGGGTCCACGCCTTCTGTTTGCAGGGACGGGATGGCTGGCCTCCACTTTTGAGTCCCGCTCCCATACTCCCCCGGCATGGGGGCCTCCGTCCCACTCTGACTGGCTAGAAATAGGTAGGGTCTCTGCAATCCCCTTGAGCCCAGGGAGGCAACTGGCTGAAGGGAGCTGGGTGCTGCCACTTCTGGCCTGGGATGTTGGCTGTCTCACTGTGGCCCCATCACAGCCCCCTCCTGCTGCCCTCCCAGAAGGGCTGGCATTCGGGGGAGGGGGGGAGGCCTCCCCTGCTGTTCATGAAGATGGTATCTTCCCTGGGAGGCCTAAAGCCTGGGCTTGAGTGTTGGTTCTGCTGATGATCCCTGTGTGGCCATAGGCAAGTGTATGGCTTTTTCCAGACATTTCTTTACCTGCACACGAGAGGTTGAGCAGATGTCTCTGCATTTATTCCAGGTTTACCTGGCTATTTGATGAGTCTACCCCATTTGAGGTCCATCTTTGAACCCCTGGAGGTGAAGGGATTAAAGGGCTCCCAGCTTCCCAAGGCCACTCAGAGAAGGGGCAGGCACCACACGGCTTCCATAGCCCACCCCTCAAGGGCCTGCTGAGAGACCTGCTTCCTGGAAGACCACCACCTGGTGCCCAGCTCCCAGCACAGGAGAGAAGCATTTTTAAAAGGGAGAGAGGGATGGAGGTGGGGGAGGTAGGAGTGACTGCTAGAGTAGGGAGTGATTAAAGTTGATTGTGGTGATGGTTGCGCAGCTCTGTGAACATACTGGAATGCACTGAACTGTGTCCCTTAAACGATTGAACTGTGCTGTAAATGACATCTCAGTGGAGCTACTGAAGGGGATGCTTGGAGCAGCAGCTCTCAAACTGCGCACCTGGCATGTAGAAGGTTTGAAGGCCCTGCCAAGTTTGGGAAGCCCAGCGGAGGGGCGCTGAGGTGGCTCTTGGGCCTGTTTGCTCAAGGTGTCGGATACTCTGGGTGGGAATGAGTGCCGCCCAACACTGGGACCCAGGGTGAGGCAGGACAACAGCCCCAGTATAGAGCTCTCAGGCAGGCTGTGGTGGGTGGCTTACAGCTGCCACCACCGGTGCTCCCGCCACCAGGGCCCTGTGGCAGCCCCTGCTTAAAGAACACAGGTGGTCAGATCCTGCCAGCCCTTGGGCAGTCACAGCCAACTTCACAGAGATCATATGGGAACCATTTACTTGTTTATTGTGGAATATTTTACATGCAAGAACCCGAAGTTGAGAGACACTATCTGGAAGGAGAGCCAGGGTGGGTGGATGCGCTGGTGACACCTGAGCCTTGAGAGCACTGCCCTGCCCTCCAGACCCGGCTCTGCTGCAGAAATGCACAACACTGACAGGACACCAGACTTCTGGGACGACTGGACAGCAAACTCAACACACTCCTTTTCTCAACAGTCTCCAGTAATCCTGAGAACCCTCACACATGAATTGCAAACTTTAGGAAATAAATATCCATTCCCCTTTCTCCAGGACAGCCTGACGGTATAGAGAGAAGCAGTGACATGCCGCCGCCTGAGTGTCAGAGCAGGCGTGGCACTCAGGGAAGACTGGCTTAGACCTCCATGGAAAGAAAGGCTGCAGACGGGCACAGGGAGAGGCAGGCACCAGAGGGAGTATCTTCTGGCTGTTCCCCATTTGGGTGGACAGGAGAGAAGCCAAGTTCTAACAGGAGGTGGTGGCAAGGCTCGCAGTGGGCAGGCTTGAGCCCAGACAGAGCACAGCCTCCTCCCCCACAGTGCTTTCCCCCAGCTGGCCCACAGCACCCTGGAATCATCCAGAAGGCTGGGCTGGACTGAGAAGCATTGTTTGTGTGGAGGCTAACTGGGGGATGTTGGCAGGAAGGAAGAGGAGGAACGGGAGTGTGGGTGCCTTAGTGATGCTGGAGGAGCCCGAGCGCCTGCCCCTATCGGGCCACCCAGAACCCTTGTGCAGCCTTTGGGGGTGGGGGTGTGGAGGTGAGTGATGGCACAGGCCCCCCACCTCCCAGGCCTCTTGCTTTGGACCCCTGGGTGAGGAAGGGAAGGGCGGTGAGCAGAGGCAGGTCCAGGACAGGCAGCACATCGCTGCCACAGAGGAAGGTGAAGGGCCGCCTTCCCTCTGGCCCAGGCATGCTGATAAGACCTGGCGTCTGCTCGGAGCCTGGGGAGCCCAGCAGGAACTGCTCTGGGGCAGGGCCCTGGCCACACTGCCACCCACTGCCAAGGAGGTAGGCAGGAGGGATGGTTCCTCTTCACATCTCAGCGCAATGAACACAGAAAAGGTTATACACACCCCCAAGAAAATGTTTTGACAAAATAAATATTTTAACCTATAATCAGGTATAATTAGTGCTTATAAGGACTCCCAGAAATAATTTAGTGTAATTAAGTACATACTGTCTGATTTCTAACACTTGTGATGAGGCTGGTGGCTCACCAGGGTCTCCCTCTCCAGGGGGCAGGCTCTGGGCAGCTCTCCTACCAGGGCTCTGCTGCCATGGAAGGGTGCCTGTGGCCTCAGGACAGGAAGGGCTGAGCTGCACCCCCTCAAGGGCACGGGACCTATACTTGCTTCCTGTGCAGGCCTCAAGCGTCACCTCAGCCTCAAGCTAGGGGCAGCTGCCTCTGCACGTGCTATGTGAACAGGAGGGTGGCTCCAGGTGGGAAGGCAGGTGATACTTCTCTCCATGGCCAATGCCTTCCTGCCAGCTGGCAGGATCCACCACCACCTGCTGCCTAGCTGGAGCTGGGGGCAGCTCTGGACCATGGGGATGAGAGGCGGCTTTGCTGGGGTCCCTGGGGCAGGTGCACTTCAGCTTCACTTGCCACCAGCAACCTGCTCTCCTTTCAGGCCCTCAGACCCCTGGTCTTGTGGGGACTTCCTCTCACAGGATGGGGAGGCTGGCTCTGCCCTCAGAGGATGCAGGACAGCAGCCGTGGTGCTCCTGCAGGGTTGGCCACCTGAGGCCAGCTGCCCACCACCACGGGCTGGCAAACTGGCAAATGAGAGCCCCTGGCTTTAACAGACAATCCTTTAGACTGCACCAAAGGGCAAGGGACACTAGCTGGGGCTGCTGGGTACAATGGCCACCCCAGCCACCTTCTCTGCAGCTCACGTCAATCCAGTAAACATCAGCTGTCTTAGCATCCAGGCTAGCCTTAAGGGCTCTGCCCTCAGGAAGTGTTGAGAGAGGTGAGTGCTGGCTGGGCTGTTCAGGGGGAGCAGAGGCGTTGCCTGTGCTGCCAGAGATGGCAGGGCAGGAATCAGTCTGGCCAAGCTCCGAGGAGCTTCCTGGGTGTCCTCTGAGGAACTGGAGTATGACATCTCCAGCTGGTCCTGCCAGATGGGCCCCCCCAGCCAGATCCCAAAGCCTCCTTTCTGGAGGAAGCTGAGGTGGTGCTAGACGGGGCATGGGCTCCAGGGTGCATGCCGTGCTCTCCACCAGAACTGTTCCTGCTGGTGCTCAGCGTGGCCCCTGGCTGGTTAGAGCCTGCAGCACAGTCTCCACCTGTGTCAGCCCAGCCTCTCCACTCAGTGCAGGTGGGAAAGGTGGACCCTAACACCTGGCAGTGCCTGCTGACACAGACCTCGCCCCAGGGATAAGGGATGGTACAAAGCCATTTTCTGGGTGACAGCAGCACAGGCGTGGGTGAGGCTGCACCTGGCTTGGGCTGAGCCCTGAGTACGTGCTCCACAGCCAGGAAGACACACAGAGAGGACTCAGGATGGGAGCAGGTGTTGCCCCTCCACCCCACACCCCTCTGCTGCTCAGCCCCAGGCTCTGTCAGCCTTCTTGGTTAGCTTGGAGAATACAAATCTGTGGCCTGGGGGTCTAGGGTGGGGGGAGGTCAGGATGTCGGAACAGTCTGTGAAGGTCAAGGCCTTGCCCAGGAGCAGTGCAGGGACCTCAGCGTTGCTCTGGCCATCAGGCATTGGGGTCTGGGAGACCAAAAAGCTGTCTGTGCTGGGCCCTGGGGTCAGAGGCACAGAGGCTGCCATAGGCCAGGCCATGGCCCCAAGCATAGCATGCTCCAAACCCGCAAGCTTGCCCAAGCAAGCCAGAGCAACACCTCCATGCAGGCCCCTCCACAGAGGGCCACTGTGTGAGGAAAAGTGAGGCACATGTGGGGGCTGCCACTTGGTTTCGGGTAGTGTCGTCTGCAGCAGCTGCCAGCATGCCCGTGGCCACTGTCCGTTGGCTGCGTGCTGCCCTCCCAGCACCCCTGGCTCTCTCCCCCCCAGTGTGTGGTTCCATGAGGGGCCCTTTGGTCCCAGGCTCCCCTGCTGAGTGATGAAGGTGACCAGAGAGACAACCCAAGTGTCTGCTCAGGAAACGGTCCCAAGGGGACTGCCTTGCCTGAGGCTGGGCCCTACTGCCCGATCCTCCTGAGAGGAAACATGGGCAGAGGGAGCCTGTGGTGGGCGGGGCGGGGTGAGGGTGAGGGTGAGGGGCCTCTGGCTGCAGCGACACTGTCCCACCACCCAGAGAGAAGGTGGCCAAAGCTGTCCTGACTAGTGGGAGGCCTGGGAACAGACACAGTGGCATTTCCATGGAGACACAGCAGCACAGGACTGAGGACTGAGGACTGAGGACTGAGTGGGGGCTGGGGATGGGAGGAGAGGCCACTGCCTGGTAGGGAGGGGGTGGAGTCTAGAAGTGACTTGCCATCTGGGGAGCCAAACCACATAACAGCTCACAGGGCGAAGAGGGCATCGTCTGAGCGCTCTGGCTTCTTCCGGCCGGAGGGGTTTGAGATTGGGGTGGGGGTCTCTGCTGGGGGTGAGGGGAGGCTGGGAACCATTTCAGCAGCTCTGGCTCTTTCTTCAAGGAATTTATCAAACTCTGCAATACAAAACCAGGGCAGAAGCCAGGATTGGTGGGGGGCCAGGCCCACATTAAGGCTCAAACAGCCATGTCCTACCTGCACCCCACTCACTTGTGCCCACAGGGTCACCCCAGCATGAGTTCTCACCCTGGCTACACTGGCCTGGGCCACCTGCCAGCGAAAGAGCAGAGTGACAAGGGGCACACAAGCCAGAGCCAGGGGTGCATCTGGTGTTCTGTTGCTTGGGGACCTGTCCTCAATCCCTCCTCTGCTGCCTCCAGGACAAGCAGGAAGCCTGGGGGGCGGGAGGGGTGATGTTGACAGTCGTAATTCTGTCCCATCCAACCTGCAGCTGCCCCCCTCCTGACCAGCACTGGAAGCAGGGCAGGGAGAGAGGAGGGGCAGTCCTGCTGAACCTTGGCAGTGAGCACCCCACCTCCCCAGAGCAAGGTTCTATGCCTGAGGGGGTCTGACCAGATGGTCTGGCTGAGGGAGGAGGCTGTGCAGAGTAAAGGCTGGTAGACCAGAGGGGAGGTCCAGGAGGCAGGATGGAAGGGGAAGGGGGGTGAGAGAGGGAGAGGGGTGAGGGGACCATGCTGGGAACTTCCCCATAGGACCTGTATAGCTAGTCCCCCAGAAGTGAGGTCACAGGGCACCAGGCCTGGAGAGGCCCCTGTGTACCCTGTAGACTGCATGCCCATGCCCTGCCTGTGCTGGACTGAGCATCTGAAGTGGGCAGACTGGTTAAGAGCACCAGCTTGGGCTCATGCTGACCTGAAAGGCAGTATGAACCTACCACTCATGAGCTCCGTGACCCTCTAATAGTCATGTGCTCTTTCTGAGGTCCCTCATCAGCATGAGGCCTAGGTGGAAGGGAGGCAAGGAGCCCCGGCCCAGGGGCCCAGCCTAGGCCAGGTACAGAAGGTGCTCCAGCAGCAGAGGCTCCAAGGTGGTAAGGGTGCCAGCCCCTGTGCACCCCCAGAGCCCGGGGAGAGAGCAGCAAACGGGGGCGGGGGATGCTGTAAAGCCACAGGCCAGGCCATACCTTCACTTGTGACGCCCTCCTCCAGGTCATCGCCCTTCTGTGGGAGGAGCAGAGAACAGCATTAGGGCTCTACCAGCCTTGCCACCTCACCCACCAGCAGCCACCCCGGGACATCACTGCCCATGACAGTCCAAGCAAAACTTCCCACTTCTCCTTCCCAGAGTTCTGCAATAGCAAAATACTGTTTATCTCAATTGTTTTTAAAAAGCAAAAATTAACCCGCTTGAATAGGTTCTAGGTTTTGACCCTCCAGGAGCGCCCAAAGGAAGAATCCAAAAACAGATGCAAGCTGGCTCTCTGGGCTGAGCCTGCCCATCTCTCCTGGAGGGGCCACAGGAGTGGGAGCCCGAGGCGCACCCAGGGACCCTTAGGAGCTCTTCCACTCAGCGTTCCTTCTTAGCCAGCTGCAGGTTGGTTCTGGGGAGTCGCTGTCCATGCCAACAGCTGGGAACCATCTGAGGCCTGGGACAGTCAGAGCCATGAAGCCCACGGCGCAGAGCCTGGCACCAGGCAGTACTTGGCAAGGGAGCCCTGTCCGGCTGGAGGCTGCCTAGGAGCTGCGCCAGCCTTCTCCTGTGGGCCGGATTCCATCACCTGCTGCCGGTCCTGAGGAGCCCTGGAGGCTGTGTGACCTCTTAATATGAGAGTGGATCAGACCTGCTTTTGTTTGGAGAACTCGGCAGTCACACGGAACTCACTACACAGACAGTGCCAAGGAGGAGAGTGGGATGGGAAGTGGAGGAGGCCCTGGGCTGAGCCAGGAGACCAGCTTCTTTCTTGGCTCTGCCTTGACCTGCTCTGCAGTCTCTTGCTCCCCTTTCTGGACCTTGGGGTCCCCTTTGTGAGGCATGGCACCTGGGTGGCCAGGGGTGTCTTTGGGAAGCCTGGCCTCCCAAGGAGGTGGCCCAGAGCAGTGGGAAGCCCTATTTCAGGTCTGCTATCCCCTTGTGGGAGGGGCCACATCGGTAGCCCACACCCAGCGAGGCTGACCCTGTTAAAGAACTTCCACACTCCACCAGCAAGGCCCCTGAGGAGGAGACAGCGAGGAGCAAGAGATGAGGTGTCTCCAGGTCTGGGGAAGAATCCAACCAGCCTCAGCCAATGACCTTGGCTAAGCCTCTTCCCCTCCCAGAGTCCATTTCTTCATCCATCTCTAGCCAACAACCTCCACCCTGCCTCTAGGACAGGCTACTGAGGTAAAGATGCTTTGTAAGGAATAGAGGGAGGGCTGGCCACTGACGCCTCCTTCCTCAGGACCTGCCGCCACTGGCAGATGCATAATGTCTCATCTTTCTGCCCTGTCTCTGGGATGGAGACAATGGTCTCTGGGGCAGGTGTTCTCTTGGATCCAAGATACCAGAAGATACTGGGGAAGGGAGGTATAGTGGATTTTTCCTTTTTTAAATCCTCACCCAAGATTATGTTTCACTGATTTTAGAGAAAGGGGAAGGGGGAGAGGGGGAGAGAGAAACATCAAGCAGTTGCCCCTCCTACATACCCCCTCCAGGGACTGAACCCACAACCAAGGTATGTGCCCTGACTGGGAATCGAACCAGCAATCTTTCGGTGCATGGGTCGATGCTCCAACCAGCCAAGCCACCTGGCCAGGGTGACAGTGGATTTAAAATAAAAATCAACTGGCCCTGGCTGGTGTGGCTCAGTGGTTAGAGTGTCGACCTACACACCGAAGGGTCGTGGGTTTGATTCCCAGTGAAGGGCACATGCCTGGGTTGCAGATTCGATCCCTGGCCCCTGAGGTCAGGGCACATGTGGGAGGCAACCAACGATGTGTCTCTCTCACATCAATGTTTCTCTCTCCCCCCCTCCCTCCCTCCTTTCCACTCTCTCTAAAAATCAATGGAAAAAATATCTTCAGGTGAGGTTTAAAAAAACAAACAAAAAACTACCCCAAACAAACAAACAGAAAAACCAAACACTCTATTAATCTCTGTGTATATGTCACAGTTAAAGAAAATGAAAACAAAAGAACAAAAACCCCTCAAAAACAGAAAACCCCACAAAGAAAAACCAAAAAAAAAACCCCAGAAAACAAACGAACCCAAGCACACACACACCTGAACTGAAACGTAACGGGGGTGGGGGTGGGGGGTGTGCTGGAGCCGGCTAGAGCTAGCTGAGTCCCAGCTCTGCCTCGGAGGCCAGGGCCGAGGGGCTGTGCTCAGCACTGGCGTCAGCACAGCCGGCTCCACAGCCTCCGTGTCAGAGGTGTCGCCAGCTGTGAGGATCTGGTGGCTGCAGGAGCCACATTTGCCCCTGCTTCCCTCCTCCACCCCCACCCCCCAGGGGCATCCTGTGGGTCGTCCCTGAAGCCTGTCCTTGCCACACCCCACACTTGAAAGAGAAAAGTCGAGTCTCACCAGGTCCGTCCTGAGCCACACCTCAATGTCGTCCATGACAGAGGGCTGCGCAACGGGGATCTATGGAGGGGCAAGCAGTGGGCCAGGCAGCCGCACAGCCAGGCAAGGGAAGACAGAACACCAAACAAAGTAAATCATCACAAGCAACCCCCAAATGAAACCAGAACGTACAGAGAGCAAAAAACAAACAAACAAACAAAAACCCCACGTGGGCACAGCAGGTGTGGGCAGCCACACGAATGACAGGCGCGGAAGCGATGCGGCGGCCAGTTCTAAGCAGCGGGACTGACCAGCGGGGCGGGGCGCCAGTACACATTCTTGAAATGGAGAACTTTTTGCCCGTGGTGTCAGTCCTCCCGTCATGGGTCTCAGCCTAAGCTGCAAAGCACCTTGCAGTCTCAGGAATGCGCTGCCCTGCAGGATGACCTTGAACACACTGGTGATGAGAACTGGAGGACTGCCTACTTGCTGTTGAGCCCAGTCTCTGGGGGGTGACTTGATGAGCCACTAGTCGTCCCTGATGCCACTGGGGAGGCCAAGTGGCAGTATGTCCAGAGCAGGAGTCCCGCGGTCAGGCAGGTTGCAGCCAGCCTTGGGAGCCCGCTGGGCTCTGTTGCTCACTGCAGGTATTTCCTGGTGTCCTGGTCCATCCCTAAGTGGGGGAGAGCACAGGCCAGTGTGGCCTGGCCTGCAGGCGGCGGGCACCTTTCGCCACCAACAGAAACAAAGGCTTTGAGGACCAAAGGGACTGTGAGGCTTCAGTCACCTCTGTGTCGCTTTAGGAGACTGAGTAGGTCTGAGTGCAATGGCTTCCTCTGTTACGTCCTTTCTTCCTAGCTCTCAGTAGTTGTCTGTGCTTTAGCAGACAAACAAGAAGTTCACTGAGATCTGGGGAGCAGTTTTCGGGGGTGACTGGGATCCCGAGTAAACGAAGATGCATCTCATGGGTGCCTGAGCAGTGCTCACTCAGGGATACCAGCCAAGGGCCTTGGGGGCACTGTTCTGAAAAATACATTTGGCTAGAACTATTTAAGTTGCTGTCAGATATAACATCCTAAGAAGTAAAGATAAACTTCAACCCTCTAGAAGTCACGTTAATGAAACGCTGGTTCCCAGCCTAGACAAATGAGATGACTGACCCAGTGGCTCACTCACAAGCCCATTTCTAGAAAAAATGCAGCACTGAGTCCATAGCTGGCTTCACCCCACTGTGACAAACTAGGTTAAGAATAAAGTTAAAACAAGCAGTAAGAGGCCTGTCTCAGTGTTTGCAAATCTATGAAATGACATGACCTTAACAAAGGAGAAAAAAGACTTCCTATCGCCAGCCCAGCCCCAACGTGACAGCCACGCCTCGCGGCAGCAGCCTGCCACCGGTGCAGTTTGGGCGCAGTAGAACGAGGGCGTTGCAGGCCCGGAGCACACTGAGCAGGCATCTGCTTGGCCGAGTCCCGCGCACTCTCATTGGCGAGGATCAGACCCCTCACTCTGGTGAACTGGAGCGCCTTACATGCGTGCGCCCAACCCCAGGCCCGGCATGGGCAGTCCACACACATTCCCACAGAGGCTCAAGCCAACTTTGTTCAGATTAGTGAGACTGTTTCCATTGTATTTCTTTGACTTACTAAGGATTTAAGAATGTTGGAATGAAAAGATATCAAGGAGTTCAAATCACCCTGAAATGGCTCCTAGGGGCAAAGAACATGTGTTTCTCACTCTGGAGGACCAATGCCCAGTGGATGTGCTGACAGCACTGAGGGCAGCGCCCACCTTCCCCACTGAGAAGCAAGCAGGGGGCACGCAGGTGTCACCTGCTGATCCCAGGCTTGCCGGCAGGACTTCCCTCCGACAGAACAGGGCAATGGTCATCGTCTTGGTGCTCCTAAGTCAGAACGCCAGGCCTCTGGGAAGGTGCGCCAGGTTCTCAGAACTAAAGCTTGAAGTCAGCCGCTTCTCTGAAAACACCCAGCGGCAGCTGCTGCAGCGAATGCTGGGCTCTTCTCTACCCTCCTCACCCCCTAAAAAAATTCCCCTAAAGCTGGATCACGGGAACACTTTTCTGCCTTCTCCTAGACTTCTCCAAATACGCAGTGTGCACGTGGAGGCAGCCTCCAGGCGGGACCCAGAGCCAAGCTGAGAAAGCCCTGGGCGAGCCCAATGGCCTAGCTGGGCTGGCGAGCTCTGCTGTGGCTGGGCCAGGCCCCTGACCCTGGAATCACTTTCTCACTCAGCAGCTTCAGATCCTCTGCTTTCCTAAGAAGCCTGAGCTTGCAGTGGGGGGCAGGGGCTTGGACAATTCTGGCCTCAGTTTCCTCAATCTGTGAAAGAGGGTAAGCTAGGTGGTATTTAGCTTTCACCATTCATGACTCCGAATCCCTTCACTTCCAGGTTGGCAAGTCTGTTTTCACGTTTAGAAACCCAGGGACGGCGCCGAGGAGGCAAGGGGCAGTGGCAGCGGAGCTCAGTCAGGAGGCTGCACTGCAGCCAGGCTGGTAAAAGGACAGGAAAGACACCCATGGAACCCAGAGGTGGTGATTCACCAAATCAGAATGACTTGAACCAGCGCAGCATGAAGTCCTGGAGAAGGCATGCTGATCTGACCAGAGATGCAAAGGGAAAGAATGTCAAGGCGAAAGCACCAGTCTGCACACCAGGCTGGGAATCACACAAGGAAACTCAGGGGCCAGGTGCTCCAAGGCTCGGATGGGCTTAGGGCGAGGATCCATGACTCACTGACGTGCACAGCCCTCTGAGGTTGTTAAGCAGTTTGCTTCCACCAGTATGGAGCTAGGAGCTGAGGCAAAGTCACCATTGCAGATGCGTAAATCAACTTTTAATAAATTAACTACCAGTTGTTAAAGACAGACAGAAAGAAAGAAACCCAAGGATGTCAGAAATGACTGGAACTGACCCCTCAGTGTGAGAGGCACTCGGCCTCAAGGCGTGAATGACTGTGGCACTAGGTGTGGGCTGACAGGAAAGTTTCTGTAGCTATGTCACTCCTGCCCTCCCAAATCAATGGAGTAAGGATCCCAGCAAGGTCAAGCCCCTTCCAATCCTGTAGGCGCTGCCAGGCAGGGCTGGAGAGACTGCGAGGGAGGAGCAGGGAGCTCCACCCAGGCTGACGGAGGACAGGAGGCGCCTGGACTAGCAAAGAGGGCCCTGGACCGTGTCACTGTCACAGGCCCCTGGGAGGCCTCGGTGTTATCCATCCAACGAGGGCTGGCCCAGCTTATCCCTGAGAGACTGGGGGCTCTGTCCCGTCATGGTTTAGCATCTCCTTAGGTAATTATCCATGCCGAAGGCTGGTCCAAGGGGTTTGAAGAAGAGTGTGAGTTGGGGAGGAAGAGAGAAAGGGAAAAGGAGATGTGGAGGAAGAGCGCCCTCCAATAAAGACCAGGGCCTCGGCCTAGCCCCTCTGAGGACAGGCCGGGTGGGGCTGGCATGGCAGAGGCAATGGTGAGATGAGCCCCTGCCCATCTTCAGAATCCAAAGAGAAACTGGCATCTCAGATGCCAGTGGCAGATTCGGAAGATAGTGGTGGGTGAGCTGTCTGCTGTCAGCTGATCCTTACTTGGCTGCAGGCAGGGCAGCTCTGCTTAGGGAGCAGCAGGGTCACCTGTCCAAAGGGAAGAGGTGCTGGTCCTCACTCAGTCACAGCCAGTGCTCTTTATGACTTTGAATTTGCTGTGTCTGGGGTCCTCCCCACCCCAAATCTGGGCTTTAGCAGCAGCAGACTCCTTCTTCTAACCTACTTCTGTTCTTGTGACAATATTCACTCACATCCAGATACTTCCTGGCTGTATCCAGCCATGGGTGACACTCCTCTCTGGTCAGAGCCAGAAAATGGCCCACAAGCTGGAGAGGTTGGGGAGGGTCAGCACACACGCCAGCAGTCTCTGGGCAGGCTTGTCCATGACAGTTCTCAGGGTTTTCTTCAACTGGCAATGAGCCTGGTGTTAACTCGGTGCTGAAGTCCCAGGAGAGCCAGGTCTGCTCCCCACAGCCCCGGCCCACAGGGAGCCTAACTGTCTGGTTTCCAATGCAACAGGAACAATTTCTGTAGCCCAGGCATGCTATTTCCAGAGAAGTGAGGAATCCTCCCTACTGGCTTCCACTACCACCCCAACGTAGGGAGTGGCCTAGGAGCCCTTTGGTCTCACTCAACAGTACAAAAAGTTTCCAAGTAAAGAATTTGTACCTGGGAGGCATGGAAAGACTCAGGGTGCTACACTGCAAGAAATAAGGCAAAGCAATTAATGTACGTCGTTTAAAAGAAAAACACTGCAGTCAGGCAGGTGAGAGACCAGGTTAGCTGTTAGTTGGGCTTGTTTCTGGGAAGTCAAAGACTAGAGCTCTAGGAGGAGACAGGGCAGCTGGGGGTGCCTGTGTGGGCAGAGGCAGGCACCACCACCAGCTGCCAAGGCCACACTCAGGGTAACTTTTGTGGGCAGTATCCTTTTTTTGCAGGATTAAAGGCACAAGGACACATGGCTGGATCCTTCCAATTTGGACAATGAAGGTGACATGGTCTCTAGGAGCCTGCTCGATAGCCACCCACATGTGTGGGACAGAGCCCCAGGCTATCTCTAAAGAAGCAAACAAGAGCTCAGGCAGCCCCTACCTCTAAGAATGGCTGTGGGTCTCATGCAGAAGCAGAGAGCCTGCTGGGCGGACAGGTGGAGGGAGCTGGGTTCCACCTGAGCATGGCAGTGCAAGGGTCACCAGCTCCAAGCCAGGTGGCAGGCAGACACCCTCTGCCCCCTGGTCTGAGGGTCCTGCTTGGCAGCCCACATCCTCGCATGCTGGTCCTGCCTGAACACCCTCCTTGGCCACAGCCTGGCATGGTCTCCGGGGCCAGTGTCCCCCAGCCTCAGTGGCAGGGCCTCTGCACCCCTCCTGCTCCAGCACACCACATGCACCCAAGGCCCTTGGTCTCTATACTAGAGGTGCTTGTTGAGGGCTGTGGCTTCACTGAGGTGAAAGGCTCACTCCGAGGCAAGCAGCCTTTCACTGAGGTGAAAGGCTCACTCTGAGGCCACCCTTTCTCTATGCACCAGGCTCAGGGCCACCTGATCAAGTGAGGCAGGAGAGGCCCACCCAGGTTTCTGGAGAAAAGCTTGACTTCCTAAGAACTAACTGCATGTATGATCTGAAACTCTGCTGGCTTTGTCTTCTTTTCATTCTGTTTGATTGTGTGTTTCTTTAAAAGGTCTCAGACCCTCTGGGGGACATGGTGGGCACAAATACAGATTAAACTGTAGTAGAGTATAGCCCAGCAACCCAGGACTGCCAAGTTCACAGGCTGGAGGGGCTTCACCAACTGGTCAGGTGCTTTGAGTCCATTGTCTTAGAAGCAAAAGCCACAGTAACTTGTGCTCATCCTGGAAAAGGGAATACTGCTGTGCGCTCCAGACGGGAGGAGGAGGGAAGGGCCCTCCCTCCTGAACACACTCCAAACCCCAAAGGCCCCGGGGCACAGACCTCAGCAGAAAACCAAAGGAGGTGTTTCCCGGGGCAAGGAGTCTGCAGCTCAAGGAGGTCGTACAGACAGGAGGAGACAATTTGGCACTGGGTCAGAAGGAGCAAATGGCCTTGTACTGTCTGACTCACAAGGGCTCAGCAGGTGACAGGTAAGCGCTGGGGTGGACAAGGAGCTCTGCTCAGCTAGTGACCTCTCACCATTCCTTGGGTTATGAGCCAGCTGTCTATGGGCTCCAGGCCAGAGTCCCCACCTTTAACTCTCTTCTGGGCGGAGGACAGGAAAGTCCCAGAAAGAAAAGTCACAGCAAGACCCATGATAAAGAAGCAATAGCATATGTCATGGAAACAGAGGAGCCCTGGTTCAGGGTCGGTCATTTGTCATGTGAGGACATGTGACCCAATGTGTGCTCCCCCACCCCCACCAGGCCCCCTTACCTACCTGGAAAAGAGGAGGTTAGTAACCCAGCGTCCCAACAGGGTAACGTGTACTCATACCAACCATTCCGGGACACCTGGAAAATCTCCATGAGCCACAGAGATCGTCCAGGGCCGCTTCTCCCAATTAGGGCTCCCAGGGTTGGCAAAGGGTCCACTTACCAAAGAACCAGCTTTTACAGACCATTTGTATTTTTTTCTAACTTACTTTTGTTTTTTCTTCCCTTTTTCCTCCTTCTCAGTTACCTGTGTGTTCTTTTTCCAAACTCTTAATTTAAACTCTAAATTTGGGTATATTACCTTTTTTTGAAAAGGTAAAAGTATTTAAAGTTAAGAAAATTGATTTGGTTGCACTGTGGATGGCTACCATCTTCCCCTCCCTTATTTCCCCTCCCTTACTGTACTCTTAATTTCTCCCTTGACCCAATTTTCATTTCCAGGCCAGTGTGATTTAGTATATGGAACAATATAACCTGAAGAATTGGCCTGAAGATGCACATGAGCGAGTGTGTGAGTGCAAAGATACAAAGACACACACACATACACACACAGATATACAAACACACAGAAACAGGCACACACACAGATACACACACACACAGATATACAAACACACAGAAACAGGCACACACACAGAGATACACACACACAGACACACAGATATACAAACACACAGAAACAGGCACACACACAGATACACACACACACAGATATACAAACACACAGAAATAGGCACACACACAGATACACACACACACACAGATATACAAACACACAGAAACAGACACACACACAGAAACAGGCACACACACAGAAACAGGCACACACACAGAGATACACACACACACACACACACAGATATACAAACACACTGAAACAGACACACACACAGAAACAGGCACACACACAGAAACAGGCACACACACAGAGATACACACACAGACACAGACAGACACACACAGAGATATACACACAGACCCCCAGAGCTAACAGAGCCCTGCTCCCCTGTACTGCCCCATCGAGCAGTGAACATGAAAAGCAATCTGCCTCCCATCATGTGGAAAACATGCTGGAGTCATCAAGACCTTTGGAAACCGAGACTGTCCAAGGCACACCCCCAAAGGGTGAAGGGCGGAGCTGGCCACATGTGCTAACCTCAGACACAGGCGTGGGCACTGATAATGGCACGGGTGTGGTAGGGCACAAGTTGGCATGGACACGGTGGGCCCTGGAGACAGAGTGGGCAGCCTGGTTGAGGGATGCGGCTGCAGGCCAGCAAGGGCCAGGAGGGGGGTATCCTCGCGTGGCAGTGTGCTGGTGGCCCTCAGCCCAGCTCCCAAGCGCCCTCCCTGAGTTAGGGAGGAGGACATTCTAAATAATGGGAGAAACAGAGCCGTGGCCGCTGCATAGAGGTGGGAGTCTGGTCTCGGGGCTTTGGGTAGCACTGCCGGCCCTGCTGTGGAAAGGCAGGGTGCTGAGAGACCCAGGCAGCTGGGCTGGCTCTTCCGTGCCCCCTGGCGGCCAGTGCCGAGTCCAGGAGGAACGGAGAGCCTTCCCCCGGGGCTAGCTTCACTAGGTGGCCAGGCTGCAGCACGGCTTCTTTCCTGGGTCCATCTGGACGGGGCTACAGGAGGCCAGAAACTGGCCTCCCCATCCGGTGGACAGATGAGCACTGCCCCTTTCTAGCCTAGCTGGGGGAGCTTCCCACCCTTACAAACAAACATTCACTAACACACTGCACACACATTTCTTAGGCAAAAGGGGAACAATCTCGCAAAAAGCATTAAGACATGAATCCTTTCCCCTGTGATGACCTGAAATCTTACAGAAACCAGGGTGCATTTGAGGCTCTGACGAACACCATCCTCCACTTCAAAGTATCTCTCTGCCTTTCACTCTGGTCCTTCCGGACAAGGAGCTTCCCAGAACACTTTCCTAGCCACCGCCCAACTGCTCTCCCACGCCTTCTGCCCCAGCTTCCCAAACAAATCCTGACCACTGGCTGCCTCCTAAGGAGGTTGGTGCTGCTCCTCTAGGCCTGCTACAAACGATCCCCAAACGTGTGACTCAGATCAGCATTTCCCTTCCTCAAGAAGGGTCATTATTCTGTCAGAGCACTGCTCACCCCCAGTGCATTGTAACATTTGGGGAGAGACCCACTCTGGCTACAGGAGACCGGTGCCCAGAGTGCTCAGGGACACCGAGGTGGAAGAGCAGGATCCTAGAGCTGGACCTCCTAGGAGTGGACCCCTGCTTGCTGTCTGCTGGCTGGGTGCCTCGAACATATGGCCACCGCTCTGGGCCTCTTTCCTATTGGGTGTCATGGGAAAGCTGCCCTGGGGATCACCCAAGGGGTGGGGTAAGGACTCAATGAGGTAATATAGCACTCTCGTCCAGGCTTCCCCAGCATGTCCTGCCCTCCACACAAGCCACCTTCTGCTTAGTTACCCAGCCAGCTTTACCAGACAAGCTGGCTTTCCCTCCAGAGGACTTCAGGCAGGAAAACAGGGTTAAAGACCTACCACTTCAGAGATGTGTTTACGACTGTCTAGGGCAGAAGCAAGTCCTCCGACAGCCTGGGGATCCTCGCAGGTTACCCTAGAGACAAGCAGCACAAGCGGAGTTAGTGCCCCCAGGAGTCTCAGGGGTGGTGTGGTGACTGTAGACACTCTCTACCCATGGCACCTCCCTCACATGTACATGGAGGAACGTTTCCCACAGCCTTGGCAACTGGGCAGAGGCCAGGGCTCACTGCTAGTCTGACTGCCACCGAAGAAAGGAGGCTGCCTGGCTTCTAGACTAGCTTGGCCACTCACTTCTTCTGGTGTCGGGACACTGCTCAACGTTACTTTCTTAAGCAACAACACTGGGGCATACCTAAGGCTGGATGACAGGATATGGGAAGTAACCTGAGACTGCTCAGAGGGGAGGGGAGATAATGGTGCAGCCTCAGTGGCATGTGACAAGGAAGGCGTGGGATAGGGGCCTGTCACTGACTCTAAGGGCTGTCTTTCTCTGCTCCCTGACCTCCTTCACTACATCCATTTTAAAAGCAGCTTTTGCTGGTGGGGAGTGCAGGGGGCCTTGGGTTTCTAGCCACCCTGTGGATTCTGGAGCACAGGACTCAGAAAACTGAATGCGTCAAGATGCTGAGCCCCTGGGAAAGGCTGGGAAAAGTGTTCCTCACCTGCCTACAAGCTGAACAGAGAGCTTAGAGCCTGTTCTGGTGCCCCCTGAGATGCAGGGGATTGTCTATTTTGGAATAAACTCCCCCAATCCCATATGGCTCATCCTGGCCAGAGCTGCTGCCAGGGAAGCCTCTGCCCACACGCCTGGGAATCTGTAGTCCCTGCCGGTGGCACCCTCCTGGCTCCCAGCTCCTCCCACAGTGAGGCTTCTGCAGCAGCAGCACCAGAAGCAAAGAGAACAGCAGGACACTCTCTCGACTGACAGGAGAACTCCAACTACAATCGACCCCAAGCAGGGGGGCTGGCATGCATTCAACATCTGTGTCTACTGCCAAGGCCTCACAGCCATATTTCAAAGTTCTTGGCAGTCCTAGACCTGGTGAATAAAAGGCCTCTTTGTGTTGGCCCGTGACCAGGCTTGGATCAATCCTCCCCCAATATCTTCCAAGAGCCACCGAAATGATCCCTACATACGCCTTGTGCTGCTCAGCCAAGGAGTTCCCTCTTGTCTGGGCGAATGTGCCACGAGGATCGCACTGCTGGAGTGAGCTGAGGGCGCCGCTGACACTCTCTGTCCCCAGGTCTGTGGGTCAAAGAAACAAGGGAGGATGAGAGCAAAATGTGGGTCATGGACGTAATGGCAGGGCCCAGAGTTAAGGTGCCAGGCAAGCAGATTAAAGCTCTGGGGTGGACACAGGCTTTCCTCAGCACTCCCAGGCCTCCGTGCGCAGGAGGAGCCACAGGTGCAGTCCAGGTGGAGAACAGCCACTGGGCCCCAGGCTGCGCAAGGCGGGGAAAGTCATCGTGAATGGAAGGGAGAGCGCTGGCAGTGAGGGGGGGCCTGGGCCCCTGCAGATTTCCCATGAAGCCCTTATCTGGGGGCTCCTCACTCAATCATAATGTCTAAGGACCTGGGCCATTTAGTTTTTTGACAAATATTTTGCAGGTACCCACCACATTCAGAACTAGATCCTGAGCAGACCAAACTGCATCTGATGTGGTCTTTGGTATCAAGGAGTGCAGAGTGGATGGGAGGCAGGCAGACAGCAGTACTTAGCTTGGGACATCGGGAAAAGCTCAACATTGACACAACAATGGGTCTTAAGAACAAGTGGGACTCTCCCTGGGGAGAAGGGGTGAAAGACAGGCAGGTACAAAAGCATAGGCCTGGAAGTCAGGGTATACGCAGTGAACAGTGCTTGTGGGGAGAGGAATGGGAGACAAGGCTGGAAAGGCAGGTGGGGGATAGTTGGTGAAAAGCCTCAAATGCCAGGCAAAGGTGTTGACGGCCAAATGCTGGTGGGCTGAAGGGGGAGAAACCTGTTCTGAAAGAGGAACAGGGGCTACAAATATGAGATACTGAAAAGCCAGAAATAAAAGCTCAATTGAAATAAAATGAAGTTATAAGGATAAATATTAAGAAATAAGAAAACAGAAAAGCAGGGTAGAAGAGAGAATTTTGAGCCTGGCTGAGGTGGCTCAGTTGGTTGAGCATCGACCCCATGCACCAGAAGGCTGCTGGTTTGATTCCCCGTCAGAGCACATGCCTGGGTTGAGGGCTCAATCCCCAGTAGGGGGCGTGCAGGAGGCAGCTAATGGATGGCTCTCTCTCACTGATGCCTCCATGTCTCTACCTCTCCCTTCCTCTCTCTCTAAAATCAATTTAAAGAAACGAATTTTGAGAGGCCCATGTTTATTATTTCAATACTATAATTTTGATAAACTGGCATCATACTGTGCATTTGTAGCACTACAGTCCTATTCACTCACACTTTTAAACTGAATGAAGTGGAAAAGTGGTGTTTCTCATTTCAGGCTGCAGACAATAGAATACTTTAGCTGATGTTAGTTCTAAGAGAGCAAATATGTCAGTGCCATCTCTTCCTATTTCCAAGCCAGTGGCAGACATCACCAATCAATCACAGACTCATCCTTCCAAGCCCTGAAGTGGCTTCAGCATCCCCCTAGACCTGTGTTCCAAGCAGCCAGTGAGCTGAAACCTCTTTGCCATCCTTGACCTACCTAGTTGATATTGAGAAGGAAATCGCTTCAACCATAAGGAATATTCCAGATCAAACACAGGCCCACCTTTCTTTCAAAAGCAAACAACTTCCCATTCCTTGGAACTCCCCCAACCCCTGCTTTCCAACGTATGTTAAAACTATAAGTTTAGGGCCCAGCCAGCACAGCTCAGCAGTTGAGCATCAACCTAGGATCCAGAAGATTGCGGTTCGATCCCCAGTCAGGGCACATGCCTGGGTTGCAGGCTCGATCCCTAGTGGGGGGCATGCAAGAGGCAGTTGATCAATGACTCTCTCATCATTGATGTTTCTATCTCTCCCTCTTCCTTCTGCTCTCTGAAATCAATAAAGATATATTTAAAAAAAAAAAAAAGACATATTTTAAATTAAAAAAAACACCTAAAAAAAGCGCCCACTTTTAAGTTTAGGGAAAGAAATTATGAACTGAAGGTGGTACAATTGGCCAGGGCTCAGGAATACACTTTTCCATGGACTACCCAAAAGGCTCTCTTCAGGCCTTCCAACAAAGAGAGAGAAGGTTGGCCTCAGCCCAGACTCACAGCCAGGAAGTGGCCTGCGAAGGAGGTCCTTCACACCCCCAGGGGATACTCACCCAAGCCAGCAAGCTGGGACGAGAGGGAAGATGGGGGTGCCGTGCCCCCCACCATTGGGCTCACCACGGCTGGAGAGCCTGGCCCCAGGTCTATTAAGTTGTCTTCAGTCACTTCATTCAGCACCTGTAGAGCAGGATATGGCAGTGAGCTCTGAACCCTGTGCCAGTATCCAAGATCAAAGCCAGCTGGCACAGTGCAGGTCTCAACGCTGCACCAATACAGGAGCAAGGCAGTTTCCCTCATGCTGATATCAGGGTCCACTGTGGGTCCTGCCCATTAGTGAGCCCCTATCCACTGACCCCCTTAAAGGATGCAGGGCAGAGATAGTCCCCAGGGACAGGATGGGTTTCTTTGCCACCCTTTGCCAGGGATGTGCCTGCTAGCTCTTCCTCAGTGTCCCATCAACCAGAGCTTGCTGTTCAGTTAACCAAATAGTTTAACCCCAGCTTAAAAAACAGGTAAGAACAAACTGAGGCAGCTCTTCCAGTCTTCAGAGTTGAGAGAATTCTGAAGGAATACTTACTCCATTACTGGCATTTGGAACCGATCGGCCTGACCTGTATCGCTCGAACCTAATGGGGGAAGGAGAGCAGAGTGAAGAAAGGGGTTCGTAGGGCACTGTGATGCTCACTGGCCCTGTGAAGAGAGTCTGGGGACCGAGATTCAAGGAAAGGAGACCAACCAAGCCCATTTTAGGGGCTAGGAGAGTGGACCACACATGCATTTCACCACACCTTCCTCTGTGTGGGGCTCCCCTGAGAAGGGTCAGCCTCCTGGCTTCACCCATGGGCACCCTGAGGTGAGGGAGGAGGGTGTGGGTTGGCACCTCCAGTCATCCCCTCATATCCTGGGCCCAGGTGCTTCTCTTGTCACTGGAGGGACAGGATAGACCATCCATTCTACCTGGGGGCAAAGCCAGGCAAAAAGCCCTATTTCACAGAGGGCAGGCACCTAGAGGAGGAGACAGGCCCAGGCCTCTGGCTAGTGAAACCCCTCGAGAGGGGCTGCCGGTCATCTCCACATCCAGCCTGTTGGCTGCATACTGGCCGAGGGTGGGACTTGGCTTAGAGCAGCTGCAGAAACCCTCATCTCTCTTACCTAGGTGGGAAACAGAAGAGCAATTGTGAGGGGTGTGAGGGGCTGCCGTGACATTGAAAAGTTCCCAAATGTCAAGGGCAAAGAGGTAGCTCGGAGACTTCCTCCAGCTGGACCCTGGAGAAATCAGACTTCACAGGGTCTCCCCCCGCCTGCTGGGGTCAGCGCCTGGTGAGCAGGGACCTCCACAGGGAACAATCTGGTTAGGACATGTGTGCTGCTGTTGCTTTAAGAAAGACTCGCTTTCCGAATCATGGCCTATGAAGAGGGCAAGTCCATCTGGAAAGCTTCCTCTCCCACGTTGTCTGTCAGCATGGCACTCAGGGCTAATGGCCTCAGGCTCTGACTGAGTTGTGGTGGCCCTGGGACTGGCAGGCTCAGGTCAAAGTGCCCACACTAGCTCCTGTCATTCTGCTCTATAAGGGGCTGGAATGGGTGTAACAGGTTAAAAGTCAGGCCCATTTAAAAGTCAGGACTACAAAGCAAGACCAAGAGGTCTTGGGCTGGGAGTCAAGACGCTTCAGATTTGCTCCTGTTCTCCAACTGACACATCCCTGGTGGCCTCTCATTCTTTCTGCAGAGGTTTCTTCACCTGTCAGGTGGTCACAGGGCCACCCTTCCCTACTGCCTCAGTTGAAGCAGAGACAAATCCCAGGGTTGTGACAACCACAGCAAAACCTCCCTCTAAGATCCCAGTGCAAATCCCTATCACACTGAACTTCACGGTGCCAGGCCGTCATGCCACGAGTCAGTGAGGGGCCAGGACCCCAGGCTCTAGGGGACTAGGGGCTTCAACTCAGAAGAAGGTTGGCCTGGTCAAGGTACCTTCTGGGGCTGACATTGGGGAGCTCAGGAAGTTCAGAAAGGTCACTCAGGAAAGCCTGAGGTGTACCCACCAGTGTGAAGGCAACTGCTTGCCTTCTATCTCCTATTGAAAACTGCTCCTTAACAAAAGGCTCTGCACTGTTTCTGGAGGGAAGGCTCTAGAAAGGGAAAAGAATCTGCAAGTCTGTTACCTCAAACCCCCAAACGATCTGGCGGCAGAAGAACTGGAATGAATGCCTTTCCCTGCGTGGCAGCATCCCAGCCCTCACACCCTGCCTCCTGCTGAACACGAGACACACTCACATTTGCAAAGGAAGGGAAAAAATCTCCTCTTTTCAAAGATGGGAAAGAGAAAAGTCTTTTTCCTTAGTAGACATTTTTTCCCTTTAATCCTTTTCAAATTCAAAGGATCTTCAAAGCAGCAGGTGCAGAAGCTCGAGGGCCTCCGGGTGCCCCAGCCCTTCCCTCCTGGGGCTGGGGATGGTGAGGAAGGCGAGCAGCCTGAGGCTTACAAAGGCAGAGCCCAGGAGAACAGGAGGCATTTTCCCTGCCATCTGGGGACAAATTAGCATCTCTGATGAGTACTTTCCAAATCTAATCCCTCTCCCTTTGGTCTATGAAAGAAATCCCTCTGTATGACAATAATCTTTCTAAGGGGAAAAGAAGGTGCCTGCTCCCACCTCTCGTATCTGAGGAAGACATTGTTGAGGGCGTCGTTGACGTGTAGCAGCTCCTCCGTGATCTCCTCATTGCACACGCGGGAGATGAGCTCCACGACGCGCTGCTGCATGGCCCGGCAAGTCCTGTTCAGCTCCTGGGGACACACACCTGGCTAGCCTGCTGGCTGTGCCTTTTGCCACATTCTAGTTCCTTTGGGAAAATGTGTACTGCTTCTTAAAGTCACAAAAGGAGTATGTTCTTGTCCATAACACCAGATGCACGTAGGATGTAAAGTAGAAGGCCCTCCCTCACTGCCTCCGCATACTCCAGAGGAAACCCATTCTTTTCAGCAGATAGACACATGTCCATACCTGTGTACTGTTGTGTGTACATAACTACATGTTTGTACAAATAAGTATAAGATATGATTCTCTGCAGCTGGCTTTTTCTCTTCAACAGAATATTCTAGACACTTCACACGGTTTCATCCCTTCGTGTATATGATAATGTACCGCACCACTCTTCTATTTTGGGGCATTTAGGTTGTGGTCTCTCTTTTTTTGGGCAACCCAATTAATGCAGCAACAAACATTTGTGTGCATACATGCTCATGCACTGTGCCAGCACCTCCACGGGGCAAATTCCCAGGTGTGGAATTTCTGGTTGAAAGGGCATGGTCATTTAGAAAATTTATTGGTAATAGTAAAAGACCCTTCAAAAAGATGAGATCGGTTTATTTACACTTCCAGCAACAGCATGAGTATATTTTATGACTCCATTAGGTATTCACTGCGAAGGGTGATGAGTGTCCAAGGCTTGATCCTGCAGGTAAGAGCAAGGTTGGGACCTCAACAGACCAGCTCATCACAGAGTAAGTAGACTGGCCAGCCAGACACAGGCCTGGACACTGTTTCTGTGGCCACTCTTCCAGGGCTGCTCAGCCCCGGGGGGGGGGGGGGGGGGGGATGAGGTCAGGGGAAGCTGAGGAAAGAAGCCTGGCCCATGGGGGTCAGCCCAGAATCACCCCAGTACAGCTGTATTTTTTAAGACAGAAGGTACTAGATTTAGGCAGCTGGGTATAAAAGAGTCTGGTGCTCACCCTAAAGAAGAGCTTCATTTGGAGATGCTCTGGCTTGCTGGGTCCTTGGGCCCTGTCTAGCTGGTTATGAAAACATGGCCCTGTGACTTGGTTCTACCCCGCTGCTAGCCCTCTGCACAGCCAGAATGTTGCTGTCAGTCTCTCTTGGTCAACAGGGACAGCAGCAAGTCTGGTGTCTGGACCTTCTGGGGTTTTCTATGAACAGATTCTCATTCTTGGTTCTCCTAAGACTACCATTCTAGGTTTTGGAGAAGGCAGGATCATCCCTGGAAAGAGGAGGGCTTCAAGCAAATCACTGGATACTCATAACCCCTTTCTCCCTACCAGGCCGTCAGCCCAGGTAGGTCGTCAATCCCAACAGCAGCAGAGGTGCGGAGGAGGGAAGGTCAGCACCAGGCTGGGCTGGAGGGGAAGGAGGAGAACCTTGATCTAAAGTGCTCTGACCCCTTGTTCTGCCCAGACCACCAGTTTCCCATCACTGTCCTCACCCCGTCATCCGCATTAGCTCTCCAAGGCCTCCAGCACTCTATGGGCTTGCTTCTCCCTGGGTATAACCAGGGGGTTGGAGAAATGGTGACCCTCTGCAGAAGGCCACTGAGGTGCCTTCACAGCATGGGGTTTGGGGCACCCCACCCTATGGCAGCCAAGGCAGCTCTGCTTTTATCTATTTTAAATATTCAGTTCTCTGTAAAATTTTATTTGTAGAGAAAAGAGTTCCAATCCTTTACAGAAGTGTTTAGAAAATGATAGATGACTTCTGAGACCTCTGCTAGCTCTAACACTGGAGGAAGAATGAGACCCAAGGACACGGAGTGCAGTGAGGTCATCCTGCTCCAGCCCTGCACTTGTAGCATCTCCCCCTCTGCCTTCTGCTGGGGTGATAGGGAAACACCCTGGCCCCACAGACAGAGAGCCACCCATACTCCGGTCCCAGAGGAGCACCCAGAGAGTCCGGCCTGGGGCTTCTGAGTCAGGGATCTCCAGAGAGGTCTCTGCAGAGAGAAAGTTTTACCATCTCCGTGATTCAACCTTTTGTCACTGTCTTAAAATAAAATTAAACAGGAAGAAAAGAACCAAAGAGATCGAAGGCAAGAGGAGGACTAGAATGTTAAGATTTTTGCCACCACAAACACCAGCTAGCCACCCCCATGGCCTCAAGTGGGGTCATCCACAGCCAGACCATGGCAGGCACAGTTGGGAGACCTTCCTCTGCCTCCCTCCACCTACAGGCCTCCAGACAGAGCAGACCCTGGTCTTTAGACACAGAGAGCTGCGGCTTGGCCAGACAGCCTTTCCCACTGCGACCGCTGGGGCAGGGACTTCTGAAACGTGGACAGTCTCGGCTTTGGCCTCCTTCTGTGGCTGGTTTTCAAAACCGAGGGAGAACAGCAAGTTACTGCTCTTTGTGCAAAAGCCCTTCACCTATCAGAACATCTTATTAATATATCCTTTCTTCTGTAATTACTCCCAATGCCTTTCTCTTTTCTTCAAGGACACTTGCAGCCCCACTTCACAAAGCCACCTTTTGCTCATTGTTAGGGTGCCCTCCAAACCTTCTCCAAGCCCTAAGGAGCATGGAATAAGGCCCAGACCTGCTTCCTAGAGCTGCAAAGGAGAGGGAAGGGAGAAATCCTCTGTGGAAGAGAAGGGTAAATAATGAAACTAAACATGTAGAATAAACTAGATTTCTCCAGAGAAGATGGCCCTGGCCACCCAGTCTTTTGTTGCAATGACATGCAAGAAGAAAGAAGCACGGGGGGACATGCCTGCCCTCTCCTACCTGAAGAAACAGCATGGAAGAAGGCTCCTTCGTTACCTGATGGGTGGCCATGCAGGAATGTCCACTTTTAGCACCACTCAATTAATTAAAAGTTATTATTACTTGAAGACAAAGTTCACGAAGCCAATTTGAAAAAGACAGACGGTACTGAATGACAGCATCAGGATTATTAGTGTCCAAAAAGTTGGACTCACGGCTACAGTTAAGGGCATGAACGTTCGCAGACACAGATGCAAAACCTCACCTTTTAGGCCCATACTCAAGTGCCCACAAACAGGATGGGGAAGATATGGCTTAACAGAAACATGAGAAAGAGGCAGAGGAGGATTTCCAGTTGATGGAAGCTCTCAATTTTTAATGTCTGTGTCCTGCTGATAACTGCCTGGTCATCTGCAAGGTGGGCTGCCAATAGCCACATCTGTAGCACACAGAGACTGGGCCAGGGCAGTCTTCAAGTATTTAGGACCCACCATGTGAAAGAGGAATGTGTTTCCTACTGTTGTTAAAGAAGATAGACCAGGGGAGCAGTCTCAGGGAGACAGGCTTGAGCTCCAGCCGGTGAGTGGCGTGCCTGTGTCTGGCCCTGAGCTGGCACTGTAAACAGATGACTTCCAATCCTTCTCTGGTGACAGGGATTACACCAAGCTTCTAGGGACCGGGGACTCGCCAAGAATCACCCAGCTCATCATTGGTCAGCAGTTGAACCCAGATGCTAATCCAGTGACTCCTGAGCCCTCGCTCTTCCTGCCCTGCTACGCTGCTTCCCGAAGCCTAACCGACATGTGCTCGGGAAACGGCGCTTCCCTGGCTGGCCTGAAGAGCCCGTTGTTGAGGGTGCTGGGAAGGAGGCAGGCAAACTGCTGTCTAGGGAGTTTGAGCACAGGTGTGGACCCGGATGAGCTGCCTAGGTCTCTCCAGACTCAGAGCAAACAGCTCCACACACTGAGGAGCTGCTGTGTGCCCTCAGGGTGTCCTGCCTTATGTTTCCGGGAGCTCCAGCCAGGCTGACAACGCAGGGGCGCAGGGTGACCACAGGTAACCACCCGAGTCCTCAGGCACATAGCACCCCAGAAAGCTGCTCTGCCACTCTGCAGGCCTGCAGCGAGGCTGCACGTGAAAGGGCCTGTGACTCAAAGGAAGGAATAGGGACATAACCCACCCATAATTATGGTCTGTCACACCAGTGCATCCCGGGACAGACACCTCCAATTTCCTCTCTTCCCATTTCTTCCACCTCCTACCCAGCAATTTACACTTGAGACGGGAGCAGTTTTTGTTGGCATGAACATTTGAGTTGGTGACGAAAGTGTTTATTTCCATGGCCCTGGCCAGCACTGTGAGCTCTAAACAGCTTCTACTCTAAGCAATCTGGCTGCCCTCCAACTCGACTGCGGGGTTCTCAGGGCACATTCTGATCCTGGCACTTTCTAAGCAGACTGCATTTTCCCATGTGGAAGGCCCACTGTTTGGTCTGACCCTGACTCTTGGGAGCCCCTGACAGGCTGGCTTCTGATAGATGGGGGAGGAAGAGAGGAAAGATGTCAGGAATGACGAAGAGTGAGGCCCACAGCCGGGGCAGCTGTGTCTGTTCACACAGAGCTGCTCGACTCCTGAAGCTTCCATGCTAAAAGGACAGCCTCCCCCTGGTACCCAGAACCATTCTTTCTCTGTTCGATTTATAAGATAGCAGTGAGGCTGGTAGGCTTAGAGTTGGAACAAAACAGAGGGAGGGAAAACGTCATGGGAAGCAACCTATTTTTGAAAACTGTGAGCTGATGCCAGGAGATTAGGTTCTGTTTGTCTTGGCTGATGGGCTTGTTTTAGAACACACACACACACACACACACACACACACACACACACAGAATAATCCTGCTGCCTGGTCTGCTTGGGCTGTCTGGAAGCAGGCTGGCTTTGCTCAGCTTCCCCCCGCTGCCAAGAGCTCAGTTCTGTCCACTGCAAACCACTTGTCAGCAGGAATTCTGATGCTGACACAGCACAGAGCTGTTTAAGAAGCCCTCTCAGCTTCTGTACTGCCTCCAGACTGACCTCAGATTCCAGCGCATCGGTAACGCCTGAAAAAACCCTCTGACCCAGGCTGGGAATGGAGGCCAGTGACACATTAATGGGATGCTGGGTCCCATGAAGTGTGACATGTGGACAGCTGGACCTGCTCAACTGAGGTAATCCTGGTCTGCTGCAGGTATAAGAAGAAGTCTGGGAACTAGGGAGGGGCCAGTCAGATCTCCTTGTTCAGGCTGGCAGAGGATACTCATTTTGGCTTCAAGAGCAGCCGGATATCATGGTTCTGTGCAGATGAGCTGTTCTCCTGTCTGTCCCTGCACTAAGCTGTGAGCTCCTGCAGAGCAGGGATCTTGGCCCATGCATCTCTGTGCCTCTAGGCTTTGCTCTGTGTTAGGCCCAGAGCAGGTTTCCACCATGCTCACCCCCCAGGAGCTGATGGCTTCGAAGGAGGAGGGGGTGCGACAAGAAACGGCTGTGTGCATTCCTGAAGGACAGGGCCACCCCACTGGGCCCTCACAGGCGGCAGGTGTGTGCCAACAGCATATGGGACATGTGGCACTCAGGGGTCAAGACTGACAACTTGAGCGCAGGCAAGAATAGCAACAGAGGCACGTCATGATGCACGCACGCTGGTTCACCAGGCCAGTCTGGCTCCTGGTTTGTTTACTCAAGCATCTTGCCTCCCACTGAACGATCTGGCACTTTGGAGCTTACAGCATACTCTCTCCACCCATTCAGAAGGTCACTAAAGCAGTGCCACTGCCATTTTCTACACATGTCAGAAGCAACTGGGATGGCAGTGCTGGAGATCTGGTTGCTAGTTCTGGGCCTGGCTGGCCTGGGAAACAGGCCTGAGGCAGGATCTCTGGCTCCAGTATGAGGGCCTCCCTGCAGGCCAGCCATGCCCCTGGACCCTTCCTGCCATGTTTCCAGATCTGCAAGGTGTCCAGGGGAGGAGAGGCCAGCGAACAACAGAGCCTCAGGAACCAGAGTGTGGGCAACCTCAGCCTGGGAATGCTCAGTGTTGGAAAAAGAAAGGGGCTTCCGCTTCACCTGACTCAGGGATATCTGGGGGGTAAGGTATGGCTAGAGGGCTCCTATGTACAGGAAAGGCTGAAGTCCCATTGCAAAGGTTTACGACATTTGATGATGTTGAGGGAGTAAAGCAATACACAAGATCATACACATAATATCATATCATCTCAACTACATTTGAAATAAACATAGAAAAACGTCTGAAAGAAAATATATCAAAGTGTCGACTGGTTATTTTGGATGCTGGCATTAAAGAAAATGACTATTTTCTCCTTTGAATGTCCTTGTTCTTTAGAGGGGTATGTATTCTGCATGTGGCATTTTATAGTCAGGAAAAACGTTATTAAGGAAAATAAAAAGGAGAAAGCCTGGTACTGGCCTCTGACCATTTCTAGGAAGTGTGAGGCTGGGTATGAGCCTACAAGGTCTCGGTCCTTCTATTACTGCTGCGTCCCCAGGCCCAGAGCCCCAGAAGACAAGGTCCCCCTCACCTGCAGCAACTCCAGATCGGATGAATCCTCCTGCCCGGGGACCAGTTCCGTTAACATCTCAGACATTACTTTTGTGTTCCCTCGGACAATATCCAGTTCGCTCCTCAGTCTGGCAATCTGTTGGGGCCGGGAAGAGGAAAGCAGGAAGTAGAGGTGAGTCACCTGTACCTGGCTGGTGACAGTCATATTCAGTGTGACAAGTAGGTCACACTTCTGAATGAGTGCAGCAGAAGCTGCCTAGTCTCACTCTGGTCTGAGAGACTACCCCAGAGTGCCTGGTTACCCAAGTTTGCCACTAGGAACTTTGCCCATGACTGAGGCAGCGCTGGGTAAAGAAAGCATGCTGGGTGCAGATAGACTGAGCTGGTCTGCGGTCTCCACATGCCCACACAGGCCGTGGAGCAGGGAATTACCCTCTCAGGCTGTCTCTGCTCCCCTGGGTGAAAGGTGGAGTGCATGACCTCAAGGTCCCTTCAGCACTGGGATCCTTGTTGAGGAGCCTAATAGTTACAGGTTCTGGCTCCTTGCAGTTTATACTTGAAATACGATGTTCTTCTGAGGGGCTGGCCAGTGTTAATTGCATTTTTCTGGTGTGGCAAGAGTGAGGGAGAGGGACTGAGAGAAGACCACTGGGGAGGCCCACTGCTTACCTAGCTCCCTACCAAGGGGTAACATGACCCCTTGCAAGCTACCAACCCACTCATCCAACAGAGCTCCCCAAAGCCTGGGCATCTCTCCTGCAGCAGGAACACCATAAGGATGGACCTTAAGCTCTCTGAGCCTATTTCCTCACCTGTGAAAAGGAAATAATAGTACCCACATTTTGCAGGGTTGCTGTGAGTAACTATTGTGAAAATGCCCACAGTGTCAGCATACACATACCAATACTGCTAGAATGTGCAGACAGTTATCACTCCTTTTTAAAAAAAAAAAAAAAAATATTTATTGATTTCAGAGAGAGGAAGGGAGAGGGAGAGATAGAAACATCAATGATGAGAGAGTCATTAATTGGCAGCCTCCTGCACGCCCCCGACCAGGGATCGAACCGGCAACCAGGGCATGTGCCCTGACTGAATCGAACCCTGACGGCCTGGATCCTAGGCTGACGCTCAACTGCTGAGCCACACCCAGCCAGGCTCTGCTATCACTTTTAACTGCACTTGACCCCTGTGCCTGGAGAAGCCTTCTCTGACTCTCCCCCACCTTTTCCTGCAGGCCCCTCCCTATCCTGTGCCCAGACCCTGGGGATAGGGCCTCTGCTGCACTGAGGTCTGTACCTCAGCACAGGGACAGGGACAGGAGCCCTCGATGAATGTTTACTGGGTGGACAGATGGGAGGAATGGTCAGCCAGGGTGACAGGCAAGGTCCTGACAGGCTCCCTTCTGCCTCTGGCTCTGCCTGAGGGGTAGACGGCCCATGTCTTGGCTGACAAGAGGTTTCTGGCCAGGGAGGCCCAAGACTGCGACAGGAACCATGTGGGCTCTGAAGCCCTGGGGTCTTCTAGGCCTGGCTGGTCTCCTATGTGTCTCTGCTTTCATTCCCCGTCCCCCAGGCAATTCTCATGCCCTCTCATCCATTCAAAACCCCTCTTGACTGTTCTGGCTGCTGGGAGGGCTCCTCCCCAGTTCCCGCACACTGACTACGGGTCAGCAAAAGGCCTCAGGGGCCATTCAACTTCAAACATGTTTGCCTTCCCTCTGAGAAGAAGGGGGCTACAGTTCTGCCCATGGAGGCAGAGCCTGGAGCCAGAGACCTTCTTTCCCAGGGCTCCCCTTTTGAGGCCAGGTCCTGGTCATCATAGGTAATGAAAAAGGGCAGAGTTCAGCAAGGTGAGGCCGCAGTTAATGTAAATGCCACGTTTGAGCTGTGAGTGTCAATGATCTCTCCTCAGCAGTGCACACAGAACTTGGGTAGGTATAGCCTTCAATGGCCCCTCAGGCCCGTGATTGCCCCGTAGGGTAAGAGGGAAGGATTACTGCCCCATTCCATGGACAGGAGACTGAGGCTAAGTGACGAGCCGAAGCCCAGGCCTGTCCGCTTCCTAGCTCACAGCTTCTTCCTGTCACACTCCCTCCTGGGAGCCAGCACAGCTGAGACATGAGGGCCCTGGACAACATTTCCGCTGAGCAGACTGAGTTGTCTAACCCTCTTTTTTTTTTTTTTAAACATATCTTTATTGATTTAAGAGAGAGGAAAGGAGAGGGAAAGAGATAGAAACATTGATGATGAGAGAGTCATTGATCAAGCCCTCAACTGGGCATGTGCCCTGACTGGGAATCGAACCCCAATCGCCTGGATCCTAGGTTGACGCTCAACCGCTGAGCCACGCCCAGCCGGGCCTGACCCTCTTTTTAAATGAGGTTCCATAATAATGACATTGTCACAGATATTAAATGAAGATTTAAAAAATATAAACATTGGATGGGTTCAAGTCTGACCAATTCTCAAATTTTAACTAATGGAAATTCTAGAGAGTCACCTAAAGACCAGTCTCCACATCTCACCTGAAAAAACAGTTTGGGGTTAAGAAGCTCTTAACTTCTCAGGAAATCTTCCAGGGAGGCAGGCAGTGCTTGGGGTGAAGGAGGAAGAGCACTTCCTAAAGGCCTTCACAGGCAGGTGCGTGCTGGCTGGGTCACTGCCTCTGACAGCCAACTCTTTCCACAGGACAAATCTAAACTCTGTATGACATACAGGCTGCTCACAATTCCACTCCATTCCTATGCTTTGGCCTCACCGTCTGCCAGTGTCCTCCCCACTGTCACTTTGCACCTGCACCAATAGTCCAAACCAGGCCCGCTGTGCCCTGGAGCACTTGGGTACAGCTCCCACCACAGCATGACTACCATCCTCACTGTCTTTGTACCTGTCTCCCCCACTCGACTATGAATCCTCGGGAGAGGGGCTGGGCCCTTCCCTCTGTGTGTCACTAACCCCCAGCACCATGCCTGGTCTAGGCAGTCTCTGTGTTCATCTCCTGGAAGGGTAAACGGGGTCAGCTGGCTGGCTTGCCTATGTCCTAGAAGTATGCAAGTACCTGTTCTGAGCTGGCTGTGATGGGGCCAGTCACATTCAGAGCCGGGGCCTGTGGAGCGGAGAAGGGAGCAGGAGGCGGCGAAGAATAGGAGCCGACACTTGTCCTCTGCTGCAACTGGGACCTGGGCGTGGTGGCAGCTGGATCCACCTCAGGAACACTCTGGCACAGCAACAACAAAGTCCTCTGTTCACTTGGGCTGCCTGTGCAGCTGGACCTGGCACCTACCCCACCCAGGGCAGTACTTCCCACCACAGCACCTGCGAGGAGGTGGGGGCCTAACTATCACAGCTCAAGAAGGTCCCTTGATCCCAGTGTTTCCATCTGAGATGGGGGCTCCCAAGGGCTCCTCCTGCCACTTACCTTCAACAAGCGGCAGCGAGAGCCCTCTGAGAGCTCTACTTGCGGTTCCATTATTAGGACCACCTAGGGATCCTTATTTGGTACCAGAAGATTACGTTTTGGCTTTAACAAGTAGACTAATATAAATAGTAATTATGCAATTTACTGAATGGTCTTCGTAATTACAGGAACAGCAACATAGCTCTGTGTCATTGTTAGAAGAATAAAACAGGTTATGTGCACACCACAAAGCATAGTGGTTTGGAGGGATCAAAGGAAAACACCATTTTAAAAAGTACAGTTCTTTGTGCTTTCCCTTTGGGCATCTCTGATAACCTCTTGGACATGAACCTTGTTCCCACGGCAGACCTGCAAGGGCATGCTGTCCTTGCCCCATCTCAGAGATGGGCTAAGAGGCCAATAAGGCAGAGTGTTCTGAGACAGGTGCCTGTACCAGACCCTGGCACTGATTCCCAGCGCAGAGGTGCGCACTGATTGCCCTGGGGAAGGATGAATTGCTTCACCTGCATGCTTTTAACTCTGAAAAAAGAGCTGCCCCATGTTGTAAGAGCTTCAGCGGGAGGCCTCTAAGTGGGTCTTCCATGGGCTTTGCATCCCAAGGGTGTCTAGGCTGATGCTGAATGCTCATAGCTCATAATAAATTTTAGGTCCATTTGACAATGGATCCATTTAGAGCCATCTGATTAACTTGTACAGATGGAGAAGCCAAAAGCTGCTCTCTGCCCCCTGTTCAGTGGTGCACACTCTGTATTGCTGACACCAAGGTGCTCTGGTGCTCTCAAGGTGGGTGCTGGCCCCACACCAGATTCCTGAGGCCTCTGAAAAGCAGGTGCTAATGACCCTCACAGAACAGCTTCCCCAAGCAGCTATTTCCATGAGAACATCTGGAATGATCCCTCTATCATGTTCTTCCACAGTCAGGAAGAAAACTGGGGAGACGCTGCAGCCACTTAATCACCAGGCAGCCAGCTGTCTCACTCTGTACTCCCTTGTTATTGAAGAGCAATGCCCTCGAGCTTCAGGAAAGCGTGATGACAAACTGAATAATCCAACAGAGCAGCAGCGGGCGGTGGCAGTGGCTCGTGTGTTCTGCAATAGGTCTTTCTAGAAAATGCCAGCTGGAAGCTTACCCGTTGTGGTGTGTGTATTGGAGACAGAGCGTCCAAATCTGCCATAGGAAACTCAACCCCTTTCCTCTTTAGCTCCTCATATATATGCACGACGCCGGTGAGGTCAGGGCTGCTCCGGAAGGCATCCGCCCATGCCTGGGGGAGAAAGCAGGCCTGTTAGGAAGGTCTTTCCAAGGGCTGTCACAGTGCCTGAAACCCAAAGCGGCCCAGCTGCTCTCTCAGTGGCCAATGCTCTCCTGCACCCAAATGCAAACTGCCCTGGCCAAACCTATTCTGCTCCTCTCCTCTTGCCAACGCAGCTACAAAGCAGGTGGCAAAATCTTGGTTTTTTTATGGTGCTGTTGAGCATGAACAAAAACACAAAACTTAATCCAGCATACATAGTATTTCCTTGGAGAAGAGACAGAGAAATAACACCCAAGCTTCATGGTGCATCCTAAAATGCAGACATTTCCTTAATTGCAAGGAAATCCATTCCTGGTGCTATTTAGCTGAAGGGTGTGAAGAGGCCACAGCCAGGCAGCCAGGCTGCTGCGGGCCAGGAGCACTGAGGGCTGAGACCATGCTCATCGACCTGCACTCTGCTCCGCAGCGCTCTCATCCGTGAGGCAGCACCATAGAAAAATTGAGCAGAAAGGAGAAAGTGAGTGGTGTGTGGCTGAAAAAAGGCTAACTCTCTCTAGGTTTCCTCAGCAGATGAGAGAAGCCTGAAGCGGAGACTGCCTCGCCCAGCCCATCCTCTGACAGGTGAGACAACTGGGGCTGGGGCGGGGGAGCCCCATGCTGCCCATTATCACGCACATGTGCCCACATTGAAAAATCCACAGGTTGCCCGGCCGGGCGTGGCTCAGCAGTTGAGCGTTGACCTAGGATCCAGGCGATAAGGGTTCGATTCCTGGTCAGGGCACATGCCCCGGTTGTGGGCTTAATCAATGACTCTCTCATCACTGATGTTTCTCTCTCCCTCTCCTTTCCTCTCTCTGAAATCAATAAAGATATATGAAAAAAAAAAATCCACAGGAAAGCATGAGCACTAGTTTCCCTTACATGAAAACACAACACAGAGAAGGAAGAACACATATTTAAACAGATTGCCACTTAATACCGATTCATGAAACTCTTAAAAATTAAAACAAAACAAAACACAGTTCTGTTCTTTGGAAGTTACAGAATACAATAATAATAATAATAATAATAAAATATGCCCATACAGCTTCCCCCAAATGGGGCCCAGCTCTTCAGAGTCACCTAGCATTTTATAAACCCCCAAGGGAAGGCACAGCCTCTAGGGCACAGGGTTCTGTTGCTAGTTCTGCTGCTGTTTCCAGCATTTAACTGCCTTCCTGGCTCCAGTAGTGTGTTCCAACCAATCCTGAGGAAGCCACAGAAACTCTAACCAGCAGACCCACTTGAAGTTAAAAGGTCAGCTTTCAAAAAGTCTTGTTAATTACAAGTGACGCATCTCACTTAATACAAACATACTGTCAGCCTGGCTTCCTTGATCGACTTATTTAATTTGCACACTCAGGGGTTTAACCCCTGCATCAGGACCACCCCTCTTGGATTGGCGGACACTTCTCTCTGAGCAGGGCTGAAGGTGCCTGCCGATGCCTGTCTGGAACACGTGCTGGGGAGCAGCAATAGCGAAGGTCTGCCCCTGGGGAGTGCCCCTGAGCCTCATCTTCACCAGCTGCTTTGGCCTCAGCCACCTGATTCAAACTCCAGCAGAGTCTTGTGCCTCTAGCTTCTAATGCACTAGCATCTGAGTTTAGGGCCTCAACTTGAGTGCCTAAGGCTGGTTTCACAGCCTACTGTGGAGGCTGGGGAGAAGGCAGCATGGCAGTTTTTCCTGGTGCTGCTTTAGGCCTCTATTTCTATGGGAGGACTAACGGCTCAGGGAGCCCCTTTTAACTTAACTTGCTCTCCATCCCAGCTAAATATGAGACGAGAAGGATGGAGATTAAAGAACCATCACTCCTCTCCAGTCAGTCGATAACTCTTGGGGCATCTGCCCAAACAGCGAGTCGACAGGCCCCTTTCCATGGTACCAAGAAGGGAGGGGAAAGACATCCCAAGTTGGCCAATCAGCTGCTCCTCCTCCCAGGAGTTTGGCCTTGGGCCTGGGGATTGCTGAGCTGCTCTCTGGGAGGTGAACTGTCCTCTGTGGGTGTAGGCCCTGGGGCAGCATGTGAGCCCTGACCTGTGTGCGCGAGGTGCGGCTGGTGTGCTGAGAGGTGAGACATACAAGTGAAGATCTGGAGGGTTTTTATGATCCCGTCTGTCCATTCCCCAGGCCTCATCATACCCCAGGGTTCTAGGCAGCCTTGCCTTTTTGTGACAAATTTTCCTCTTTGCCTAGGCAAGCTGGAGTTGGCACTTGCTGTTTGCAACCAAGCAGTCTTGGCTAATCCTCACCCTTCCCACCTGCTGCCACCGCAACCCTGCAGGGACCCTGAGCAGTTTAGGTGAGGTGGCTGCTAGCAACAGCCTTCTCTACTGAACAAGATGTGGATGTCAGCAGGGGAATGGGGCAGGCAGGGCTCCTTTAAAGGAACGGCCACCTGTGGAAACACAAAAGTGGGAGAAATCCAGAGATGTTCTGTGGCCTCTAGCTTCTTGCTGGGACAATGCCCAAATACCTGTGCTCCTGTGTCGTTCCCCACTAGGTCATGCCTTTGAAGGCACACACTGAGTCTTGCCCCTGTGGAGAAGGCAGTTGGTCCTCACATGTTAAGTTAGACTGAATTCCATCCTCATGGTTACTAAGTATCCTTATTGTCCTCCTTCAGGGAACAGAGGGAGGTGGCCGCTTAGGATGTCAACAGATTGAGGTGACAGTGATAAAGCAGGAGCCCCTCTAGACAGCCACCCAGAGAATGGAGAATCTGTCCTGGGTGGGTGGAAAACCTCAGGAAGTCTGGTTTGCTCTGGGTCCCCAAACTAAAGCCAGGGAACCACAGAGGTTGTGCAGGCAGGCTGCCCTATGAGAAAGCACAGCGACACAGTAGTGTTGGCACCCTCCAAGGGTCCCTGGCTGGTTAACGACCGAGTGGCCACCTCACGGCTCTTTGTAGTTCTTCCTTTTCCTGCCTGTGTGCCTACAGTGAAAGACCAGAGGAAGGTCTAATGAGGGGAAAAAAGAAAGTTATGCTTTTGTCTCCTTTGTTCCTTTGGATTATATGCCAAACTTCAGGCTAAAACTTCATACAAACAAGAGCCATATCCTATTCATTTCTGTATTCCTCAAGTTTTGACAAAGTTTTAAACCATCAAATTTCAGATCAATAAACAATTACTGATTTAAACTATAGGTTCTGTTCTTTGGACAATAGGAAGCTTCTAACTCTCCTATCTTCTGCTTCTGCCCCTGAACCAAACTTCTGTTCCCAGTGGCAGGGTCCTTGGAGAGCTGCCTGTCCACACAGAAATCCAGCCCAAGTCCTGGCCACCGGTTCTCTGACACCTTCCAAGAACACAACGCCTCCAGCTCCTCCTTCCTCCACCCCACCCTCATCAGCTCACTTTCATCAGTGGAAAGAAAACATTCAGTGCAAAGAGAGTACAGTCAAATTTTGGTTCTTGAACGTCTCCCGTCTTGAACAATTTAGTTCTCAACCAAGTTGTTCATGGAAAAAAATGTTGTGGTTGTTGAACAAAACTTCGGTTCTCCATCCAACAACCCTTTCATGCTGATTGATATCTATCTGATCAGTCACATGCCTCTGAGGTGACAAACAAGAGAATTCTTGCGTATGAATCAGTTTACTGCTAAACCTCGTCTTGTTAACATCTCAGGAAATTGTGCTGTGAATATCTTCGTGTTTTTTGCCGATTATTATTAAATATGTCCAGTAAGTCACCATGGGTCCTAACAAGGTTAGTGATAAGGAAGTGAAAAGGAAAGTTGTGAGAACAACAATAGAGCTTAAAAAAGAAATAACTGCAAAGTATGATAGAGGTGTTTGGTGTTTGATCATACGCCACGGAGTACGCCGTGGTAAAATCGACAATTAGGACGATTTTAAAACATAAAGAGGCATCAACATGCTGATGTTGCTAAGGGCGTGACAGTGCTCACGAAACAAGGATCAAGGCAACTGAAGAGGTGGGAAAACTGCTGCTGGTTTGGATAAATGAAAAGCAGTTAGCTGGTGACAGCATTTTGGAGGCAGTGATGTGTGAAAAAGAGAAGATGCCGCATGCTGACCTCCTGAGAGACACCCCTGGGAGGAGTACTCAAAGTGGTCCATTTAAGGCTAGTAGGGGATGGTTGGATAAATTTAAGAAAAGAAGTGGCATTCATAGTGTAGTGAGGCGTGGGGAGGCTGTCAGTTCTAACAAAGTAGCCGCTGGTAATTTCGTGACAGAATTTCAAGAATATGAAGAGGCTGAGGGATTTGTTCCCCAACAAATGTTCAATGTGATGAGACCTCTTCTGGAGGAAAATGCCAAAGGGGACCTACATCACACAGGAAAAGTCAGTGCCAGGACATGAGCCAATGAGGGACGGGCTGGCATTACTGCTGCGTGGGGATGTGAGTGGGGGCTTTAGGTTGCAGCCTCTACTGGTCTACCACTCTGAAAACCCACGTTTCCAGAAAAACAATGTCATGAAAACAAGTTGATTGTGATGTGGAGGCTAACAGCAAAGTTCGGATAACTTGGCAGGTTTTTACTGAGTGGATCCATGAAGTGTTTACCCCGAGTGTGAAGAAATACCTCTGGGAAAAGCAATTGCCACTCAGGGCACTTCTTATCATGGGCAAGGCTCCCGCCCCTCCTCCAGGGGTGGAGGAGCACAGCTCCATCCCTGTGAGATTCCTGCCACCTAACACCACTCCTCTCATCCAGCCCATGGACCAGCAGGTCATTCCTAACTTTAAGGAACTCTACACAAAGCACTGTTTCACAGATGTTTTGAAGTGACCTCTAAAATTACTTTAATCCTCAGGGGGTTCTGGAAGGAACATCTTAATATCCTCACTTCCTTGAGGCTCATAGACAGAGCATGGGGGGAAGTGTCTTTCAGGACCATGCAATCAGCCTGGAAGAAACTGTGGCCTGATCCTGTTGCTGAAAGAGACTTTGAAGGCTCTGAGGATGACCCTGTGTCTTCTCTGGAGGATGTTGTGTCCCTGGGAAAGTCCCTGGGCTTGGAGGTGGATGGTGATTGTGTGGAGGGGTTGGTGGGGGACCACAGCACTGAGCTGACCACCAAGGAACTCCAGGGCCTGCAGAGGGCGCAGCAGCAGACGGCAGCAGAGGAGCTCTCCTCAGAGGAGAGGGGCAGGGAGGATGCTCCTGCTTCACTGATCAAGGGAGTGCTTGGGAAATGGGGAGGAATGCAAAGTTTTTTTGAGAAATAACTGTATCACCCTGACAAAGAAGCAGCAAATGTGCTATAAACTTGTTCAATGACAATACAGTTTCACTTCAGGCAAGTGTTAAAACGCAGGGAAAACAAACACCATGGGATAGGTTTTTAGTGAGGCAGAGGCCCAGGCAGCCAGAAGCAAGTTCTAGTGGAGCAAAGAGACGAAAGAACCCCATCCCTCCTCCCCTCCTCTCCATATTGTCATCAAGAGCTCTCAGCATTAAAGGTAAGCTCTAGGGTGTACGTAAAATTTTCATTTTTAACTGTATGTTTAATTTCCTTTTTGTTAAATTTTCATTCACATTTCATGTCTTTTTCGTTTTTAAAGGGTTTATAGATTAAACAGTACATTAGACATGTACTGTATATAAGAAAGGTTAAAACGGAATCATTTGGGGGTCTGAAACAGGTCAATTCAATTTACAGTATTTCTAATGGGAAAAATGATTCCATTTTTGAACAAATTGCTTCTTGAACAGCCTTCCAGAACAAATTAAGTTTGAGAACCAAGATTCCACTATATTTGCAGACTCTATTGCTGAAGCAAGGTGGGGGCAGGGGGAGAAAAGCAGGAGAGGCATGCCCACAATGAGGCTACTCTACCAGGATGATAGCATTGCTGTTTCTGAAAACAATATCACAGGAAGGCTGAGGGATGGCACAGAGTGGAAGTATCTTTCTTGTCTTCTCAACAAATAGGACTTAATGTGAAACAGAAAGGAATGCAGCCAAAAAAGGCCAGCCATGGGATCATGAGTAGGTGAAAGCTCAAAGTTGCAGGAAGTTCAAAGGCTGGGAGTGACAGAGTCAGCAAGCTGCTCATAAGGGTGCTCTGCCCTCAACATCTTTCTTCCCATGCTCCCAGGGAGATCGGCTTCCTCCTGAAAGGGCAAACTCCCACAGCGGGAGGGTCCACTGAGCGTTCACACCAGGCACTGGTCCAGCTCCACTTCCCAACAGCTGGGCTCAGAGGGGCACCAAGAACTGTGCTGACGGACAGTCTGTCACAGCTCCGCACGCACATTCAGCTGAACCGCTCTTCCATCTACTGTGTTTACATGGTGGCCTGCTGCCACTCAGGCTGGCAAGAGAGCCCGGTCTGTCACCCCTACCCCATTCTTGTCTCACAGTGGGAGCAGCACTTGCTCTCCCAGGGGGAATTACCAGACTCTTTGGGGGGCTTTATTTATATTCAACATGTAAATAAAATCATCTTCTTTTTAGAGGGGTTAAAAATGGTTGACAGGAGCACCTCCGCATACTCATCACCCGAGCTGTAATGAGGAAGACTGCCCCCTGGGAAGGATGTGAAGCCCACAGAAACTTGTGCTGGAGAGGAGAACACGAGACTGCTGGTGGCGCCACAACGCCGGAGCGCGGCATTCCCTACACCCAGCAAGGGCACGCCAAGCTGTTAGGTTGAATCACATGAAATTGCTAATATCCCGCCATTTCGAACAACAAAGATGGCAGTTTTACCTATTCAACTTAATAGATACCCAACAAAAATGAATACGTATGTTCACCAAAAACATGCGCTAGACGCTCATAGCAGCATCTTTCACAACAGCCCCTGGAAACACCAAGTGCCCACAGCAGTGGGAGGGATCAAACACCACGGCACACTCCCAGCAGGCATCATGGCGCAGTGCTGGGCGCAGTGGGAACGGAAGGCCCCCGGTCACCTGGGACGAGGCGAGGCCTGCACATGCAGCACGGCCAGACACACGGACACAACAGACACTGGTGGAGTCTGCACAGGTGGAGCTCAGGAACAGGAATGCCCCACTGCTGTTGTGAGAAGTCAGGTAGGGGTCATCCCGGGGTGGGGCTTTGGGGTGCATCATATTCCACTTCATAGCCTAGGGGATGGTGACGGGTATGTTCAGTTTGTAAAAATGTATCAAGTTGTATATGCTTTTTAAATATGTGATTTCCTATATATATAATTCAGTAAAAAGTAAAAGAAAAGGCTGATCTTTTTTATTCTTCTGCCCACCCCATTGCAGAAGCCAAGCCATCCAGCAGCTCCGCATGCCGCTGGGGCCTCAGGTGCAGCTCCGTCCCTGGTGGCAGGGGCCTGTGCTGCTGCCATGCTAGCAGGGGGCATCCTCGGAACCTGGGCGTGGGCCACCGTGCTGCTCTGGGCTGGTCTCTCAGGCTCGGTCAGGGCTGGCGTGGAAAGGCAGGAATGCCGGCCCAGATTTTACACATAAGGAGGTATTAGCCCAAAGAAGTTAAAATACCTGCTGAGGTTAGACAGCAGAAAGAAGCAGTGCTGGGAGGAGGTGCTGACTCTGATGGGAAAGTTTTGGGGGGCAGGAAAGGGTGTGTTGGCCTGGTGTCTCCAGGGAGAGCCAGGGTCCACAGACAGTGCAGGTGTGCCCTCAACAGGGAATCCCAACACAGTAAACAGAGGAAGCGTGGATCATTACCCTTGTCACGGCCGTACTTGCCAGGGCGCAGCTGACAACCCACTGGGCCTAGTTGCAGGAAGTACTCCTTCTAGGTCTGACTCCAGAGGGACCTCACCTGTGGCCACTGTGGGCTTGCACAGTTTAGGCTGGGATGCCCCATCTTTTTAAAGCAAAAGTCACTATTCATTTTCCTGATATCAAATACTGGGGGTGCTGAGGCAAGGGAGTGTGCTGGGAACATCCCAGAATGAAAGGGTTTTGGGGGGCATAGGTGGGGGTGAGGAGGGTAAGGGGTGAAATGATTTGAGCCTCTATTTGTGTGTGTGTGTGTGTGAGAGAGAGAGAGAAAGAGAGAGAGAGAGATATCTGGTGGGTAGAATGAAGGGGTAGGGACACATAAGGACACGTGATAGGGCTCTGTCACCCACTCCTACCTTCCTTAGAGCTTTAGCAAACTACATTCATTCATTCATTAAAAAAAAATGATGGCCCTGGCCAGTGTGGCTCCGTGGTGAGAGCATCGGCTCAAGCATTGGATGGCCATTTGGTCAATTCCTGGTCAAGGGCACATACCTGGGCTGTAGGTTCGATCCCTGGCTCCAACTGGGGCACATGTGGGAGGAAACTGATCAATGTGTCTCTCACGTTGATGTTTCTCTCTCTCTCCCCGTCTCCCTTCCACTCTCTCTAAAAATCAATGGAAAAAAATCCTCAGTGATATTTTATTAGAAAGAAGGAAGAAATGAAGAAATGAAGGAGGGAGGGAGGGAGGGAGGGAGGGAGGGAGGGAGGGAGGGAAGGAAGGAAGGAAGGAAGGAAGGAAGGAAGGAAGGAAGGAAGGAAGGAAGGAAGGAAGGAAGGAAGGAAGGAAGGAAGGAAGGAAGGAAGGAAGGGAGGAAGGGAGGGAGGGAGGGAGACGTGCTGAACACCTGCTCAACAGAGCCAACTGCTCGAGACCCTGGGATACAGCGTCCCTGGGCCTGCAGGGAGCTGAGTGAGAGAGGTTGGAAAAGGTGGCACAGAAGGGCCTGAAGACCATAGAAAAGGGTGATGGGAGACAGCGTGCTACAAACCTGACAGCAGAGTCCTCTGAGGCCTGTCTGGACGACGGGGAGGAGTTACCTGCCCCAAGTGCGGGGAGATTTTCAGGCACAGGGTGCAGGTAAAAAGGACAGAGCCAGTAGACTCCTTGGTTTAGGCTCCTCTCTTTTTTCAGGTGCCACCACCATCTCCAAAGCCCATCCCCTAGTCACACTGTCCCCTGACTTCTTAGCCGTACTCGCACCCCCTAGGTTGGTACTCCTTTCCTCTTGGCTCCTGCAGGCTCTTATCTTTCCTGTACTATTACTATAGCACTAATCACCCCACATTGGATGTGCTTTTTGACGTATGTGCCTTTCACCCTGTCACCAGGGTGCTCTGTCTAAACTCCAGATCTGACTGTGTACAGCCAGCTCAGAAACATTCAATGGCTCCCCAGTGCCTACAGGATAAAGCATAAAGTCCTCAGCATATATGTGGCCCATTAGCCCTGACCGTCTTTCTGGTCTTATCTCCTGGCCCCACGCATTCTTCATTACCCTCTACTCTCTGTGTGATGGTTTTAAGACACCCTCCTCTCTTTAAGAGGCACAGCTTAATTCCCCAACTTTTGAGGCTGGTCCTGATGACTCCCTTCTAACAAACAGGCCGAACAAGAAGATGCTGTGTGACTTCTGAGACCCAGTCCTGTCAGGCACGACAGCTTCTCCATCATTTTCTCTCGGATCACTTGCTCTAGGGAAAACCAGCTGTCATGTCACAAGGACACTCAAGAGGTCCACATGGCAAGAAACTCAGGCCTCCTACCAACAGTCAGCAAGGTACTGAGGATTTCTGCCCATAGCCCTGTGGGTGAGCCACCACTGAGTCTCCAGATGAGGCAGTTCTGGTCATCATCTTCACTGCCACCTCCTGAGAGCTCTTGAGCCAGAATCCCCTAGCTAAGCTTCTCCTGAATTCCTGACCCATAGAAACTAGGAGATAATAAACATCTATTGTTTTAAGTTGCTAAATCTTGGGATAATCTGTTACAGAGCCATTTATAATGAATGCCTCCCAAATGTGTCAACTGTCCTCTTGGATAGATCCGGGTCTTTGCATATGCTATTCTCTTTGCCTGCGATGCTTCTTGCATTCTGATCTTTCCACCAAGCTCCTCACCATCCTTCAGGGTCAAAGAGAGATGTCATCTCCTCAGTGAATCACTCCAAACACCATTTGCCCCTACTCCCCTGCAGCCCCAGAGCTGGCTCAACCCTGGGACTCAGAAGGCCTGCAAACATCTCTGACACAGCCCTGCCTACTCCACGTTGTCCCTGATGGCTCAGAGTCCTGTCAAGGACCCCCACCTGCCCCTGTGGGCAGTAGAGGCCAAGGCACCCAGAAAACTTCAGTGAAGCCTCTGTCAGCTGGCTGGAGAGCCACCACTGAGGGTTTCATGCCAGTCGATGAGTGTAAAAGGAAGCATTATGCAGCAAATATCTAAACCCAGAAATCCCCACTCTTTCTTCCAAATGATGGGCAAGCATGAGGACCCACTGAGAGGCCTCATCTGACTCTGTACCAACAAACTAGACAAGAGGAGCTGACCTACCTGGATCAAGGCAAGCACCTTGTCCTGTACGATTGTAGGAGGGTTATTCTTGGGAGAGATGATTTTGACCAGAACGCTGTCGATGAAGTCCCGGTTGGCCACGAGGACGTGGAAGCGGTGGCCGCAGTTCTTCACACACGTCTCCAGCACCTGATGTGGAGGGAGAGACAGGTGACCGCCATGGAGCCTGAGGGGCCGCATAGGAAGAGGACAGAGGCTCAGTTTCCACCCCCCTTGCCTTCTCCCAGATCATCTTCCCAGCAATGTCCTTTAGAACCAAACCTAACTGGCCTGGGCATCCTCACACTCAAATCCAGGCTTTCCTCAGGGGTGAGGGCGGCCCCCTGCTGACTGTCCCTGCACAAAAATCAGGCAATTAGTTGTTAAGTTAGGCATCAGTTTCACATGAGAAGGATGATGGTGTTTCAGTGGGATCAAAATGACTGAGCAAACTCTGAAAATGAGCATTTTAAGTCCTCCTCTGGGCTCCTAGATATGAGGCATTAGCCAATGGGACACATGCTCTGTCACAGAGAAGGCTGCTGTGACAGCCTGAGTTGCCCAGTGAGTGACTGGCCCTTGTATGTGAGGAAGCAAACATACACACACACACACACCACAACCCTGCTTCTGCAATTAAAATTGAAAATGACAAAGGAATTTCCATCCTTAATAAATGCTTTGTGGGCCTCAGCTGCCAGTAGGTTTTAAGGTTCATGTACACTTCAAACCCTGTCCACTTCTCTCTCATCTGGAAAAATTAGTTACGCAGGCCTTAGCTATTCAGAAAAGCACAGGTGCACGTGGGCTCTGGCCAGATGGCCAGTGTGGGCTTGAATCTCAGCTCCACCACTTTCTCCCTCAATGGCCCAGGACAAGTCTGTCTTGGCCTCAGCTTCCTCATCTGTAAAGTGGGCACATAAGCACCTCCTTCCAGGACTGTAGTAAGGACCTAGCACGGTGCCCTGCATAGGGGAGGAGCCAGTTAATGGGAACTATGCCAATATGATTACCATTCCAAAGGCTGCAGTACATACTTGAGTAACGGGACAGCTTCTCAGTCCCCTCAGGACCAGGGAGAGGCCCTAGAACTCAGGAGGGTACCAACTGGAGGGTCTCTCCAGCCCTGAGCACAGCTTTCTGAATTAGCTCTCTGGAAATCAACCCGTACAATGGCCTGACCTTTCCCATGTCAGCATCCCCAGTGCCACAGTTGACTAGTGGGGAATGCCTTCTCGGAAGGACATCACCAGCAACAGGACACTTCTAACTGCCTCATTTGCCCAAACTAACCTGACCACTGGTTACCTTATGCAGCCACTCCACTGTGCTTGGTTCACGCAGCAAGGCCATAAAGGAAGTCATAACCCTGACACTACCTAAATGCAGGCCATGTGCCAGGTGCTGCAAAGGATTCTTCCACACACAGAATTTCACTCGATCCTCACAACTCATTCTCTGTAAATGGATGTTGTTATCCCATTTTCTTACTGTTAAGAGGCTTAGAAAGGTGAAGAGACTGGTTTAGGTAAAAGTCTCTGGTCAGTGCCAGACACAGGGTGGGAACTCCAACCAGCCTTCTCTGGAGCCCTCATCTCTGCACCCAAGAGACCACAGGCATCATGCGCCAGATTCCCCGTTCCCTCATTTGGTCCTCAAAATAGCCCTGTAAGCTAGGTACTACACCACTGAGGAGATGAGGAAGCCATGGTGTACAGGTGCCAGTCAGTTCACTGAGAAGGCCAGAGCTGGCAGGTGCCCTGAGCCTGGCAGCTCCGCACCAGTCATAGCTGTTCCTTCTCCACGACTGCCTGCCCCACAGGAGGCTCCCATTCCGCTCAGCCTACCGAGGAAGACCAAGGTCCTCGGCTGCTGAGGTTTTTCTCAGGCAAGGGGGTGTTCTCTTTTTTAGCCTCTGCTCATGCTGGACTCCAGGTGACCACAAGGTACCAGCTTTCTCTCTCACGGTGACCTGCCCTCAAGGAACTTAGTCGCCTTTCATTCTTGGATCCTCTAAAAGCCTCCTCCTAATTTTACTGCACAGGCTGGGCTGCTGGGCGAGGCAGGTGGCAGGAAGAATGGTTTATTTCATGAGGAGGCTGGGGAAGGGCAGGTGTGGTGGGAAGCACACGGAGAGAGAGAGGAGCAGGGTGGTGGAGGTAGCAGGGCTGCTGAGGCTCCGCCTCCACACTCAGGGCAGCAGAGGGCCAGAAGGCACTTTGTCTTCAGGGAGCACATCCTTATATTCTCCTGGACAGTGGACTTTAAAGTCAGATACTCCAGGGCTCTGATACTTAGACTTGGAAATGCCATGGACAGAGGTGGCATGTGCTACAGAGCAGCCCAAGCCTAGCAGAGCAGGAGATGTGGGAGGTTTTCCCTAGCTGGCAAGGACCACCCAGCTCAAGGAGGCCCAACGGCCCACTTCAAGATACTCCACCAAAAAGGCCCCTGGAAAACTCTGTCCCTGTGGGTTGTAGGGCATGAAATACACAGCTGAAATTTTATAGAATGTGCAGAAGGTGCCTCTAAGCAACCAGAAACGTTTCCAGTCCATACACTAACGCCCAAGCAGAGAGTCTCTCAGGACCTCCGACTAACTCCTATTTGGGGTAAATATTAAGTGTTTGTGTGTACATATGTGAAGCAAAGAAAGGTCCACAGAAGCAGGAGAACTGAGAGAGACTAATAGGGTAAGTAAAGACAAAGACAGAGAAGACACAAGAGCCAACATGGGACCATGCAACATGCACCAGGCGAGGGACTTGGTGCAGGGACAAGGGACTTGCACATTTCATCAGTCTCCCAAAGCCATCACCAGATTTACAGCAAAGACCTGATTGCTAAAATTAAAATATAAACAATTTTAAAAATACTTAGAAATAAATTTAATCAAGGAAGTAAAAGATCTATACCCTAAAAATTATAAAATATTGGTGAGAGAAACAGAAGACATCCATAAATGGAAACATGTCCAGTGTTCATGGATTGGAAGAATTAATATTGTTAAAATGTCCAGACTAGCCCTGGATGGTTTTGCTCAGTGGTTAGAGTGTTGGCCCATGGACTGAAGGGTCCTGGGTTTGACTCTGGTCAAGGGCATGTACCTCAGTTACAGGCTCGATCCCCGGCCCCAGTTGGGGTGCGTGCGGGAGGCAACCCATCGATGTGTCTCTCTCACATCCCCCCACTTTCAACTCTCTCTGAAAAGCAATGGAAAAAATATCCTCAGGTGAGAATTTGAAAAATAAATAAATAAAAGGTCCATACCACCCAAATCCATCTATAGATTTCACAGAAATAGAAAAAGCAGTCACAAAATGCGTACAGAACTACGAAAGGCTCTCAATAGCCAAAGCCAGGCTGAGGAGGAGGGAGAAGCTGGCAGCACCACACTGCCCCACTTCAAGCCACTCTGCCAGGCGACAGCCACAGGGACAGCGTGGCACTGGCGTAAAAATCAACATAAGCCAATGAACAGAATCCAGAGCCCGGAAGTAAACCTATACATAGTCAACCGATACCTGACAAGGGAGGCAAGGAGACTCAGTGGGGGAAAGGACAGTCTGATAAACTTGCCGAGAAACTGGACATCCACACACAGAGGAATGAACCCGAGCCCCTAACTCACACCACTCACAAAACTAACTCAAAATGAACTAAACACTTACATGTAAGACCCAAAATCATAAATCTACTAAAAGAAAACAGGGGAAAAGCTCCTGACATTGCTCTTGGCAAAGATTTTTTGGATATGACACTAAAAGCAAAGGCAACAAAACCAAAAATAAACAAGTGGTAGGTGCTACATCAAACTAAAAAGCTTCTTCATAACCAAAGAAACAGTCAGGAAAATCAAAAGGCAGCCCACAGGATGGGAAAGCATGCTTACAAGTGATTAGATGAGGGGTTCATACAAAACAGATGTAAGGAACTTATACAATATAATAGCAACCCCCAAAAAATTCTGTTTAAAAATGGACAAAGGACATAAATAGACATTTTCCCAAAGAAGACACATAAATGGCCAACAGGTACATGAAAAGATGCTTGACATCACTAATCATCAGGGAAATGCAAATCCAAGCCACAGTGAGGTACACAAGCTTGTGTGCACCAGGAGGCTTTGCTGCACCTGCAGCCCTCTAGACTGAACTTACGTCGCACGGTGGTAACATGGTAAACGCAGGGTTATTAAAGTAAGCGAACAGCAAGATACCACCTCACACCTGTTAGGGTGGCGATTATCAAAAAGACAAGGGTCAAGTGTTGTGAGGCTGTGCAGAAAAGGGAACCCTTGTGCACTCTTGGTGGGAACGTACATTGTTGTCACCATTATGGAAAACAATATAGAAATTCCTCAAAAAATTAAAACAGAACTACCATATAATCCAGAGATTCTACTTTTGGGTATTTATCTGAAGAAAACGAAAACATGAACTTGAAAAGTTCATGCACCCCCATGGTCACAGCAGTAGTATTCACAACAGCCAAGACGTGGAAACAACCCACGTGTCCATTGATGAATGAATGCATAAAGAAAACGCGGTGTGTACTATATACAATAAAATATTATTCAGCCATAAAAAGAAAGAAAATCCTGTCTTTTGCGACATGGATGGACATGGAGGTCATTATGCTAAGTGAAATAAGTCAGGTAGAGAAAGACAAATACTGTGTATTCTCACATATATCTACAGATATAAAAGAGCTGAACTTATAGAAAGGGAAAGTAGAACAGTGGTTGCCAGGGGCTGAGGGAAAATGAGAGACGTTCACCAAAGGGCACTAACTCTCAGTCATAACCTGAGTAAGTTCTGGAAATCTCATGTATAGCATGGTGACTAAAATTAATAATACTGTGGTATATATTTGCAAGTTAAGAAAGTAGATCTTAAATGCTATCACCACACACACACACAAAAGGTAATGACGTGAAGTAACGGAGGTATTAACTAACATTGTGGTGATCATTTTGCAATATATATGTGTGTCAAATCATCATACTATACACCTTAAACTTACATGTGTTATATGTCAATAGCATTTCAATAAAGCTGGGAAAAATAATAATTCTAAACGAGACCTGACCATCAGGAAAGGTCAAACGACGCTCAGCCTGCTCTACTATTAGAAAGGAAATACAGGCAGAGACCACTTTGGAAAGAGTTCCATCCAGTAGGTTTCCACAAAGTTGGGCATGTAAAGGACACATCTTGGATGACCGGGAAGTGCCCTGACATGTCAGAATTTATTCCTTGGTGATTTTAGTTACCGCAAACATTCACTTTGAGCAAGCCTGGATTTAACAAATGCCATGGCTCAAATTCCAAGAAAAAACAAACAGAAGTTTTCAACTTCCTGTTTCTCAATGGTCCTTTTCTCCTATGTCATTCAAATCCCAATTCCCTGGCAGAGAATGTTTCTGAAGTCTTGGGTTCTCAGTTGGGCAAAAAATCTAAACAGTTTCTCTGTTTTAGAAGGAAACATATTATAGCAGCTCTGGATAAGTAACAAACTATTCCTGCCCACAGAAAAGCCCAGCGCTGACCTGTTACAGCTTCCACAATAAGAATCCACCATAGACGACCTCCAGTCATGATGGCGGTGTAGGTAAATGCCATACCAGGAATCTCCACAACCACATCAAATTACAACTACAGCACCACCATCGTTCAGAACCACCTGAAACCCAGCGGAACAAAGTCCTATAACTAAGGATATAAAGAAGAAGCCACATTGAGACGCAGGGGGAGAGGAGATGCAGAATGGGAAGGTCTCACACTCTGTTTCAGAGGTGCCCCTGAGGAGCCAGGGGTCCCAGCCCCACACCAGGCCCCCAGCCCAGGGTTCCAGTGCTGGGAAGAGAACTCCCCAAAACTTCTGGCTGTACAAATCAGCAGAGATTGTGGCTGAGTGAGACGGAGGCCCTTACTCAGACTCACTCACTCAGAGCTCCAGTGCAGCGGCAGCAGCTCAAAAGACACCGGGGGCATATGAGTTGGAACTGAATTGTTGGCATCAGGGCAAGAGCTGAAGGGGCAGCTTTCTCCCAGACAGAAGTGCTGGCAGAGGCCATCACTCATGAGCCCTCCCCCCATAGAGATGGCAGATGGGTCCCAATATCTGAGTCTCCATCAACCTGGCTCACACTGTTCACCCCGTCCTGGTGATTCTGAGACCCCGCACCACCCAACTTTCAGGTTCCCCCCCAAATCTTTCCAGTGTACTTTCCATACCAACAGACTGTCTTGGCTCGTGCTGCCATCCTTCCTAAAATCTCTCAAACAAGCAGCATCTGGCCTCAGGAAGCCCCGTACCTCTTGCTAAGTGGCCCCAGGCCTGGCACTAGTGGCAGCCAGCCTTGGTTCACAGCTTGGCCTCTCCCGGGCACCTCTAGCCCAGCACAAGTAGCCGCCAAATGCGGATCACTTTGTAGCTCATGCCAGTGGTCTCGGGCAGGTCACAGGTGGCAGCTGACCTTGGCCTGCACCTCCTAGAAGGCCTCAGAGCCACCGCACCCAGTGGACACCTTCAGATCACATGGAAGCACCACCCAATCACCTCCATGAGCGACGCTCAAGAGGTGGACTTGGCAGGTACCTGAGCTTGCTGAGATGAGATCTACTCCAAGGGGTTGGCCCTTGCACTGCTGATTCTCCACTGTGGTTGAAGCCAGTCCTCATAGCCATAGGCCTGGAGGTCAATCTCTCCCAATGACATGCTAACAGCAATCAAGGCTCAACTACAACAGGAGGGTGCATACAGCCCTCACAGGAGTGCACGTGGAGCACCTTGCTCAGGTGAGTGGGGAGGCTGCCCCCACTGGGCCCTACAGAACACCCGCTATATCATAAGGCCACCCTACCAATTCCTGAGATGTAGCAGCTCTATCTAATATATGGAAACAAACACAGGGAGGCAGTCAAAAGGAGGAGAAAAAGAAACAAGTCCCAAGTGAAAGAACAGGACAAAACTCCAGAAAAGGAACAATAAAATGGAGACAAGCAATAAACCAGATACAGAGTTCAAAACACTTGTTATAAGGATACTCAATGAACTTAGGGAAAAAGTAGAGAAACTTAGTGAGAACTTCAACAAAGAGATAGAAAACTTAAAAATAGAAATAGGAAACAAAAAAGGTTCAGTCAGAAATGAAGAATTACATGACTGAAATGAAGAATATACTACAAGGAATCAACAGTAGATTAGATGAAGCAGAGGACTGAATCAGTGATTTGGAACATAAGGTAGCAGAAAACACCCAATTAGAACAGCAAAAATAAAAATGAATACAAAAAATTAGGATAGTTTAAGGTGCCTCTTGGACAGCATTAGATGTACCAATATTCACATCATGGGGATACCAGAAGGAGAAGAGAGACAAGAAGGAATTGAAAACCTATTTTAAAAAATGACAGAAAATTTTCCTAACATGGTGAAGGAAAAAGATACACAAATCCAGGAAGCACAGAAAGTCCCAAACAAGATGTACCCAAGGAGACCCACACCAAGACACATCATAATTAAAACGTCAAAGGTTACCATACACACAAAACAAACCTCAAAATGGATAAAAGACTTAAATGTAAGTTGAGAAACTATAAAAATCCTGGAAGAAATCATAGGCAGTAAAGTCACAGACATCTCGTGTAGTGAAATTTTCACTGATACATCTCCTAGGGTAAGAGAACCAAAAGAAAAAATAAACATATGGGACTACATCAAACTAAAAAGCTGCTGCACAGCAAAAGAAAACAGCCTCAAAATACAAAGGAACCCCAGGGTCTGGGAAAAAATATTTGCCAAGGATGTATCTGATAAGGGGCTAATTTCCAAAGTGTACAAAGAACTCATACTACTCAGCAAGAGGAAGACAAACAATCCAATTTAAAAATGGGCAAAGGATCTGAATAGACACTTCTCCAAAGAGGACATACAGATGGCCAAGAGACATATAAGAAAATGCTCAACACTGTTAATCAGCAGAGAGATGCAAATTAAAACCACAATGAGGTATCACTTCACATCTGTCAGAATGGCTCCATCAACAGATCAACAAATGACATGTGCTGGCGAGGGTGTGGAGAAAGGGGAACCCTACACTGCTGGTGGGAATGCAGACTGGTGCAACCACTATGGAAAACAGTATGGAGTTTCCTCAAAAAATTAAAAATGGAGCTGCCTTTTGACCCAGTGATTCCACTTCTAGGAAAATATCCTAAGAATCCTGAAACACTAATCAGAAAGAATATATGCACCCCTATGTTCATGGCAGTGCAATTTACAATAGCTAAGATCTGGATACAGCCCAAGCGGCCATCAGTAGATGAGTGGATAGAAAAGCTGTGGGACATTTACACCATGGAATACTATGCAGCTGTAAAGAAGAAGGATATTGTACTTTTTGGGACAGTATGGACGGACCAGGAGAATATTATGCTAAACGAAATAAGCCAGGCAGAGAAAGACAAACATCACATGTTCTTACTTATATGTGGAATCTAAAGACCTTAATAAACTGATAAACAGAAATGATTTAACGACATGGAAGCACGGATCAGACTGACGAATCTCAAAGGGATGGAGGAGGGCGGGTGGGTGGAGGGGGAGAGATTAACCAAAGAACTTATATGCATATATGCACAACCCAAGGTCACAGACAATAGTGTAGAGAGGGACTGGGGAGGGAGGTGGATGTGGAATGGAATGGGTCACTGGGGAGAAAAGGGGACATCTGTAATATTTTGAACAAAGATTTAAAAAATTAAAATTAATTTTTTTTTTTTTTAATGTCAAAGGTTAAAGACAAAGAGAGAATCTTAAAAGCAGTAAGAGAAAAGCGTTAGTAACCTACAAGGGAGTGTCCATACGACTGCCAACTGATTTCTCAACAGAAACCTTGCAGGCCAGAAGGGAGTGGCATGAAATATTCAAAGTGATGAAAAGCAAGAAGCTACAACTAAGATTTCTCTACCCAGCAAAGCTAACATTTAGAACTGAAGGTCAGATAAAAAGCTTCCCAGACAAGAAAAAGCTAAAGGAGTTCATTACCAATGAGCCAGTGTTACATGAAATGTTGAAGGGTCTTCTTTAAGAAGAAGAAGAAAAAAAAGATAAAAAATATGAATCATAAAATGGCAATAAATACATATCTATCAACAATTATTTTAAATGCTCCAATCAAAAGTCATAAGGTGACTGAATGGATAACAAAATAAGACCCTTACATATGCTGTCTCCAAGAGACTCACTTCAGATTGAAAGATGCACAAAACAAATTGAAAGTAAAGAGATGGAAAGAGATATTTCATGAAAATGGAAACAAACAAAAATAAGCTGGGGTAGCAATATTTATACCAGAAAAAATAGACTTTAAAACAAAGGCTACAACACGAGACAAAGAAAGACCCAGCAATTCCACTCCTGGGTATTTGTCTGAAGAAACACAAAACACTAACTCGAAAAGATATATGCATCCATATGTCTACTGCAGCATTATTTACAATAGCCAAGATACGGAAGCAACCTAAGTGTCTGTTAATAGATGAATTCATAAAGAAGATGTGCTGCATAAATATAATGAAGTATGACTCAGACATAAAGGGGAATAAAATCTTGCCATTTGCAGTAATGTGGATGGACCTAGAGGGTATTGTGCTGAGTGAAATAAGTCAGACAGAGAAAGACAAATGTCAGATGATTTCATTTATATGTGGAATCTAAAAAACAAAATAAATGAACAAGCAGAACAGAAACAGACTCATAGATACAGAGAACATTCTGATAGTTGCCAGATGGGAGGGGGTTGGGGAAAAAGGTGAAGAGATTGAGAAGTACAGACTGGTAGTTACAGCACAGTCATGGGGATGTAATGCACAAGCACAGGGAATATAGGTAATAATATTGTAGTAACTACATATGGTGTCAGATGGGTACTAGATTTATCAGGGTGATAACTTTGTAAGTTATATAAATGTCTAATTACAGGGTTGTACACCTGAAACTAAAATAATATTGTATGTCAACTGTAATTTAAAAATTAAAAAAATATTTAAAAAAAGAATTTATTCACTGTGGCCTAGATTTTGTCACATCTGAAAACTGTTAGCTTTTAAGACAGAAGTAACACCTGAAGTTGTCCCTCTGAATTTTCTGACATATTAAGGAAGGGCAAAAATCTGGTCTGCCCCTTCCTGACAGGAGTCCCTTGGCTGACTTTTTCAAGAACCTCCCAGTGATGATCACTTTTTACTCTGAAATCCACAGTTGGGTCCTCACTAGCTGTGAAGTCTGGGCAAACCCCTGGACCTGCCTGAGCCTCAGTTTTTTTAATCCTGGTGAGAGGGATGATGAAACATATTTGGGAAAGTTATTGTAAACATGTGAATTAACATCTGAAAAGCTCAGCAGAGGGCAGGTACTGGGGTGGAAGTTAGCATTTTACAGAGGAAACTGACACCTAGAGAAGAAACTAGCCCAGAGTCTCACAGCAGGCTGGTGGCCAGGAGAGACACCCAGGCTTCTCTGGCTTCTCTGCTTTGAGCTTCTGTACAGTCAGTGTTGCCCATGCCTTATCTTCTGCTGGTATACACCAGACTGAAGTTCATGCCCCATTTCAAAGGAGGTAGGAAAACCCAAGGGTGCTAAGGGAAGGCTCCACTGGACTCTAGTGGCACACACATTAAGCCATGCAATGCCACATGCTAGAGACTGCTGAGTGGACAGAGGGAAGGCCCTGTGAGTGGGCAAGGTCGGGGGCATGGATTTTCCCAGATGCTCTCCCACCCACTGGAGGGCAGCACTCACTGTTAATGCCAGCATCACTTCTCTGTAGTTCCGATTCCCGTTCAGCCGCTTCTTCAGGGCTCGAATGGCATCTTTTGGCCTGGAGAAAGGGACTTAAAAATTACACTTTGGGACACTACCCTACAGATTCACTGTCATTTTTGTGAACTAGCATATCTACAAAGTTGTTTGCTGTAGGATGTTTGTAAATATAAAAGACTGGAAACAAACTAAACGTCCATCAACATGGAACAGGTTAAATTAAGTCATGTTTATGCACATAATGGAATATTATGCAGCTTCAAAAAAGAACAGACACTTCTTACACACCAATATGGAGCAAACTATGTGAATAGTCATCTGCAGAGCAGAACATAAGGTATGCTACTGTTTGAGTTATCCAAGCACATACATATGCACATGCCAGCACAGGGAAGAGAATCTCTGGAAAGAGCCACAAGAAGCCGGTAACTTTGGCTGCCCCTTAGGAGGGAAACTGGGTGACAGAGGGGACAGGGAGGTTTTTCACTGGATTGTCTATTTGCAGTCCTTTTGAATTTTGTACCATGTGCAATTATTTGTCCCAAACAAAAACCAGCCCACTGGTGCATGGGCACACTGAGAAAACCACACACACACACACACACAGAGAGAGAGAGAGAGAGAGAGAGAGAGAGAGACAGAGAGAGAGAGAGACAGAGAGAGAGAATGCCCGGTCCTTGCTTAGGCCTGGGTGTTCAGCTCCTCCCCAGTTCCATGGAATTCCTTTTTCCCTGAGAAAACTTTAGTCTCCTCAAAACCCATAGAATTGTGTGCTTTTAGGTAATGGATCTGCTGTCGATTCCCAGAGAGAATCTCACAAAATCATAGGCAGTCCCAGTTTACAAATGGGCCATGCTCAAAAGCTCACTTATCAGCTGATTATTTGGAACTTGAAACACATTCTTCCTTAAGTCACTGTTAGACCTGGGAGTTAGAGTGCCCAACCAGCCCCTAAATTTACTCTAAGTCAGGATTAAACAAAGGTGTGGACCTAAGAGCCACCTCTGGCATGAAGCCCCTGCCCACTGATGCCCCATCACCTGAACTCTGGGGAGCCCTCAGTCCAGCTACAGGCTTGCCTTTTACTCTCACAAGTGGGCGCCAGCCTTCTACAGATTGACATGTCAACACATCTGGTCTTTCCAAAGTTGAAGGTTGGTAAGTGAGGAATCTCCCATTTCTCCTGCTCTGAAATATTTAGTTAGGATCCACTTGCCAGATGAGAATTCCTTTTAAATGTGTATGAGGAAGTTGTGGGTGGAAACTCTGCTAATCAGCCCAATTTAGACAAAAACACACAGCAGGGCAAGGCTTCAAGAAGAAAATTAAAAATGCCTGAGACCTATTTCCCCCTCCCAACTTGAAAAATGGTTGCCTGCAGGAATTCTTCGCTCTTGGGTCCAAGGGCTGATGGGACACAGCTCTCTGGGGAATGCATCCTTGCCAAGTGTGTTTGCAGTATGGCTGCAGTTTCCAAACAGGAATGCTGATTTCTACAAATATGGGACTTGACAAGCTCTCAGCTTTGAGGACTGTTTGTGGACTTGAGCTGGTGAAGGTCAGCAGCTCCTGGCCAGGAGCATGGATTGATTTCCTCTCAAGGGCTCTGCCAAGCCACTGTTAGCCCTGACCCATGGCTGCCATCCCTCTCAATCTAGACTCAGTCCTCTCCTCTTGAACTTCAGTGGAGCAGAGAAATGGGAACAACCGCCAGGGCTGCGGTCACTGTAACTCACAGAGCCTAGCACACCCAGAGAGCACGGAGTGTGGTGGAAGGAATCAGTCAGCAGGCTCCCGGCAGGAGTTAAAATGAAAATTCATCCTCAGAAAGTTGGGCCTGGGAGTGACTGGGTGAGCACAAAAGCAAGTGTTTATCTCTCCCTGGGGAAGAGATTCAGAGAGGAGATCAAAGGCTGTCGGAGGAACTGCAGCTTCCAGCAGCAGCACAGATTAGCTGGCGAGGAGCTGGACGAAGGAGAGAGGGGAAAGCCAGGAGGCAACAGTGGGCGTGAGATGCCCAGCACCATAGTGGCTTTGGAAGGAAAAGCAGGGCCCCTCGGGGCTGCCCCCAGGGCCTCAGGTCAGGCATCTGGGCCATTTTCAGCCTTCCCAAAGTCACCTTGGACCCAGACTCTTAAGAGATCTTTCCAGTCATGCTGAACTCGCCTTGTCCTTTGGCTCCAGAACTGCCTCCCTCCTTATTCCGGACGGAGGACGTGGCTGCCCCTCCCCCTCCCCCTGAACACTTCCCCTCCCTCCTTCCCAGCCTCACTCAGCTATCATCTGGCTCTACAGCATTCACCCAGCCAGGTTGCTCCTCTGCGCCCCTCCTGCTTAGAGGAACAAAGCATCAGTGAGCTGGGAAGATCCAGAAATGGTCAGGCGATCAGAAGCGGAGAGCACTTGCCAAATCCACGTGCCTATGGCCTAATTAGGTAGGACTGCGTGAGCCTGGCAAATAGGCTCTAAAACATTCCTGGGTAGGCTGCTGAGCCAGGCACTCCTAGCTAATGACCAAGGATTCAGGACACAAGGGGCTACCACACAGGGCCTCAGGCTGGAGGTGACCTCTACCCTGGCATTAGGGAAAACCTGGGGAGGGGCCTGTGGGGCACCCATCAGGACCTCTGCCTCCCAGAGGTAGAGCTCTGAATACATAAGTACAGGCATAGTGCTGATGGCTGGAGCCAGGTATTCCTGGGCTTGCGCCCTGCCCTTCATAACTGTGGTGGGAGACCTTTGGCAAGTGACCAAACCACTCTGGGTCCCAGGTTCCTCCACATTACTATGGACTGTCCCTACCACATAGAGCTGTTTGGGGGGGGGGGGGGCGGTTGCTGCATGAGCTGGTGCAATGGAGGGCTCGGCACGGGGGACGGGCACATGGCAAGTGCTCAGAGAATGGCTGACGAGGGAAGGGCAGTAAACCCACGAGTTAGGTACTACTGATACCCCCATTTGTTGATGAGGAAACTGAGACACAGAGAGATTAAGTAACTCACCCAGGGTCATATGACAAGTGAGTGGAGGACCGAGGATTCCAGCCTAGGCTGTTAGTTCCAGGCTTTATGCCCCTAATCCCACTACACTCCCCTTCCACTACACCGGCCTCCAGCCTGGGGGTCTGTCTACCTGCTTCCCCTGGCATCTACCCCCTCACTTGGCTGACCTAACACTCTACTTGGATGTCACTTCCTTCAAGAACTCTTTGCTGCAATGGCCCCAAGACTAGCTAGTTGCCACTGCTCCAGTCTCCCTTGTTAGCTCTGCAAGCTCCTTTCTCAGAGCACTGTCCCATTGTGTTAGGATTATATTCACATTCCTGCAATTCCTCACAGGGACTTCACTCATTTGTTCACATAGTTAACAAATATCTATCAGAGCCAACTGTGCACACACTACACTAGGTGCTGGGGATGAAACGGTGGTAAAACTGAGTTTCTGGCCCTGGTCAGTGTGGCTCAGTGGTTAGAGTGTCGGCCTGCACACTGAAGGGTCAAGAGTTTGATTCCTGGTCTAGGGCACGTACTTGGGTTGCAGTTTCCATCCCCAGCCCTGGTTGGGGCGTGTGCAGGAGGCAACCAGTTATGTGTCTCTCTCACATCGTTGTTTCTCTTCCCCTCTTCCCTCACTCCCTTCCACTTTCTCTAAAAATCAATGGAAAAAATAACCTCAGGTGAGGATTAACAAAATAAACAAAACCAAACAGTTTCTGCCCACATGGAGTGCACAGTTTGGGAGGCAGTGGGGATGAGACAGATACTCTAACAAACGTCCCACAGGTATGGAAGTGTGAACTGTGAGGAGAGTGAGTACAATGTAGGGCACTGTGAAATCACGTAACTGAGGGAGGGGTGTCAGGGAAACAAGATGCAGTGAATGAAAGAATCAGTCAGTGAAAGGGAGAGGCATGGGGAGGGCACAGAGGAACACTCGGACTGGAGCCCTGAAGCAGGAGGAAGGGGGCAGGGAACCGACCGTTAGCCAGACTTGTGGGGAGAGATCTTGGCAGTCACCTCACAGCAGATGCAAGGACAGGACATCCTGGGAAACACAGGGGGCTGTCTCTGAAACTGCAGGAACAGGAGTGTGGGTCACTTCAGAGGAAAGCACTGTGAGGACTGTAAGGAGCAGCTGACACGGCTGCCAGACCTTGGGAGGAAGTCTCAGTCCCTCTGGAATGAGTAGGCCCCATTCCAACATCTGTGTGTATGTCCCTCACATTTGTGAAATGCAAACAGGGTACAGGGCTATGGAAAGGTCAAGGGGCTGAAAGACCACTGGGGCTGAAAGGTGAGGCCAAGAGGAAAGGACCCCAAATGGAGTGGCAGCAGGGCCAGGTTATCCCACAGAGTCTGTGAAGGATTTTCCCCAGAGAGAAAGCTTGTTAGCAAGGGAGTAGCTCTGTGGGTTTTGCATTTCTAGGAGCCCCTCTGCCGCAGCATAGAGAATAGACAAAGGTAGATGGTCGGCTCACGGGGACAGCCCAACTCCAGAGGATGACACAGGAAGAGGCTCTTACAACCTGACCCACCTTCTCAGACTCTGTTCCAGACAACCCCTCCCCACTTCTTCCCTGCACACCCAGGCCACCTGTACACCCACCATTCTGCTCTTGCCATGCACCCTTAGCTACATGGAATGCTTCTCCTCTTCCTGACATCCCTCACCTTGGCATCTGGGCCTTCACTTGTGGGGCCAACAAATGTGGCTAAGCAGCTAGATAAACAAGTAAATGGGTGGCATCTGAGACAGACGTGAAGAAGAAAGGAGCCCACGTGGGTCTGCAGGAAGATGACCAGTGTGAGCCCAGTGACTATGGCCTTAGACACGTGGAGCCCCCAACAACTCTGATTCCCATCTGTATGCCAGACACCGAGCTGCTCGCCCACATTTAGACTGCAGAAATAGGTTATCTTCACCGAAGACTCCCCAATGCAATCTCCAACCCAGGTCACTGCCCCCAGCTCCAGACCCCTCTGTACCATCCTGTCAGCATCGCCCACTGGGGGCTTCACCAGCTGCTGCACCCCAGTCCGCTCCATCCCTGATATCCTTGACTCTCCTCTTCTCTCACTCCCGTCAGCAAATGTCATTAGTGCCCCCTGGTAATATACTCAGTATGGGATCACTTCTCACCTCCTCCTCTGATCCTAGTCAAAGCTGCCATCATCTCAGCAGGATGACTGTAAGAGCCTCCTGACTGGTGTTTGGTTTTCCCATTTCTGCCCTTGGTCTCTTCCCAGCCAGGCCATTCTGAACATGGTAGTCAGAGTGATTTCTTTAAAATGGAAGTCAGACCATGCCCTTTCTCTGCTCAAATCCTCCAAGGGATGCCCCTGCTGTGTGAAGTCAAGCCCAAAGCCCTGTGGTGCCTGTTACCTGGATCGTGGACATTTCTGACCTCACCTCCTGACATCTTCCTCGCTCACTCTGTTCCATTGGTTTTTAGAGAAAGTGGAAGGGAGGAAGAGAAAATGTGAGAGAAACATTGATGTGAGAGAGTCACATCAATTGGTTGCCTCCCAGACGTGCCCAACTGGGGCCAGGGATTGAACCTGCAACCTAGGTACTGCAACTCAGGTACAGAGAAGCGAATCTGAGACCCCTCGGTGCCCAGGCTGATGCTCTAACCACTGAATCACACCGGTCAGGGCCTCCTCACTATTCTTAAAACACATCAGACACCCCCTGTCCCAGGACTTCTGTGGCCGCTGTCCCCTCTGTTGGAAAGTCCTTCCCTGGTATAATCCTCATACTTCACTTCCTGGTTTCCTTCAAGTCTTAGTTCAATGCAACGTCTGTGAGGCTTTCCCTGATTATTCCATTTTAAATGGCTAATTACCAGCCTTCTCCTTCCCCAGCTTCACTTCTCTCAATAGTCTTACCACCAGCTGCCCATGCCATGAGTTCTAGTTATCTCTAGCTATCTAGTCTGTCTGCCCTGTTCACTGCTGTGTCCTCAGGAGTTACACGAGGGCCCAGCACAAGGTCGTCATTTAGTACATATTTGTTGAATGAAAGCAGGCCCAAACTTAAGAGGCTGGTCCCCAATTTATACATGACAAGGCTATAAGGGACAGCATCACAACACAAGCTCAGGGCTGCCTGAGTCCAGGCTGTTCTCCTATCACTATGGAGATGATTTAAGACGACATAGCGATGATAAATTCCTTTTTTTTGGTGTGGAGAGAGGGCCAAATACACACTACTTTGGAAGAAGTGTAACTAAAATGTAGCTGTGATATAGAAAAGAGGCTATATTGTGCATAAAACAAGAATGGACTCAGTAGCACTGGGATGCGAGAGGGGTGGCCTGTGGATTAAGTCTGTCCACTGCAGAAAAACCAGGCTGCTCTGTGGGCATGCTCTCTGACTTCTACGGCCCCAGCCCAGCAAAGCAGGGCTGAGACAGCCTCACATCTGTGAAGGGAAGGCAGAGGTCAGAAAGGAGAGGTGGGCAGAGGTGATGATCTGGCTATGGAGACCAATGAAGCACTAGGGACCAAGTAACCAAGCAACTTCATTTTCACTTGTGATTAAAAGCAGGTTATTAAAAGAGGTTGCCAGTGCTCTGACTCAGCACTGCCATCTCGGAAGGTGGGGGCGGAGTGGATAGGAAGAGGAAAGGTAATTAAGAGTGTCCGAGTGTTGCCTAGCCAGGGTGGCTCAGCTGGTTGGAGCACCGTCCCATGCACTAGAAGGCTGTGGGTTTGATTCCTGGTCAGGGCACATACCTAGGGTGTGGGTTTGATCCCTGGTTGGGGCACATAGGGAGGCAACCGATCGATGGATTGATGTATCTCTCACATTGATGCTTTTCTCTCTCTCTCCCCCACCCTTCTCTAAAATCAATTAAAAAAGAAAAAGTGTCAGCGTATTAAATGCCAAAGCAAACAGACTAAAAACAAATCAAAAAGTAAAACACCTAACACTCTTAAGCCTTCACAGGCTTTGAGTGACACTCAGGAGCTGATAAGCCTCATAGGAGGGGGTAGAGGGAACACACATACCCTTCCTCTGTCTCATTGATGATGTCACAGATCTCCATGTTCAGTGTCCAGTCCTCGCTTTGCAGAGAGCCATCTGTTGCCTTTTCTGTAAAGTCAGAGAGAAAACTGGTTTACATTTCTCCTGAACAAGGGGGCCCTGGCAGAAAATAGGAAGGGACCAGAGCCACCACATTCTCCCAAACAGATGGTCTGAGCCAACAGAGCAGTTCTGGGGTTCTGCTTTCACAAGAGAACGCCCAGTGAGAGAGACCTGGCCTGGAGGCCAGTGTCATAACACTGTTCTTCATTCACCAAACTCCAGAGTGAAAAGCTCTTGATAGGCCTAAGCTATTAAAAATCATCCAAAGCTCTCTGCTCCTCCTGTTCAACGGACAGCTGCATCTTCCTGTGCAGTGCCAGGTAAAAGCAGCCACAACCCTGAGACACAGTGGTGAAGGTCGGAGTGAACAGATTTGGCCATATTGGGCTCCTGGTCACCAGTGCGGCTTTTAACTCTGGCAAAGTAGATATTGTCTCCATCAATAACCCCTTCATTGATCTCAACTACATAGTCTACATGTTCCAGCATGATTCTACTCATGGCAAGTTCAAAGGCACAGTCAAGGTTGAGAAAAGGAAGCTTGTCATCAATGGAAAGCCCGTCTCCATCTTCCAGAAGTGAGATCCCGCCATCAATTGGGGTGATGCTAGTGCTGTGTATGTTGTGTAGTCTACCAGTGTCTTCACTATCAAGGAGAAAGCCAGGGCTCACTTGAACTGGGGAGCCAAGAGGGTCATCATCTCTGCCCCTTCTGTGGATGCCCCATGTTTGTGATGGGTGTGAACCATGACAAGTATGACAACTCCCTCAAGATTATCAGCAATACCTCCTGCACCACCAACTGCTTGGCTCCCCTAGCCAAGGTCATCCATAACAACTTTAGCATCAAGGAGGGATTCATGACCACAGTCCATGCCATCACTGCCACCCAGAAGACCGTGGATGGCCCCTCTGCGAAGCTGTGGCATGATGGCTGAGGGGCCATCCAGAACATCATCCCTGCTTCTGCTGGCGCTGCCAAGGCTGTGGGCAAGGTCATCCCTGAGCTGAATGGGAAGCTCACTGACATGGCCTTCCGCATCCTCACACCCAATGTGTTGGTTGTGGATTTGACAAAGCTGCCAAATATGATGACATCAAGAAGGCGGTGAAACAGGTGTCAAGAGGGCCCCTTCAAGGGCATCCTGGGCTATACTAAAGACCAGGCCATCTCCTGCGACTTTAACAGTGACACCCACTCTTCAAACTTCAATGCTAGGGCTGGTGTTGCTCAATGACCACTTTGTCAAGCTCATTTCCTGGTATGACAATGAATTTGACTACAACAAGAGGGACCTGGGCCTTATGGTCCACATGGCCTCCATGGAGCCCCCTGGATCACCAGCCATGGGGAGCGAAAGAGAAGTCCTCAGCTTCTGGGGATTCCTTGCCCTAAATCAATCCTCCAACACACTGAGAATCTCCTGACCTCCACAGTTTCCATCCAAGACCCCCTAAGGAGGGGAGGGGCTTAAGGAGCCCTACCTTGCTATGCACCATCAATAAAGTTCACTGCACCCAGCCAAATGAAAAAACCCCAAACAGGGAGATGCTAAGTTTATTAGCCCACAGATTCTGGAGCCAAACTACATGGGTTTGGATACAGGCTCCACCACTTACTAGTTGTGTGACTTGGGCAAATTACTTAACTTCTATGTACCCAATTTCCTCATTTGTACATTAGTGAAAACAACAATACTTACCCCATAGAGTTGTTAGGACAATTCAGTGGGTTAATAATGAAAAGCCCTTGGAATAGAGCCTAACACAGAGTCCGTACTATTAGGTAGTTGCTATTATAACTAATAAAAATCAACTTCAGTAGTTAAAAACTACATCTCAAACAAGGGGGAGAGAGTGGGGCCATTATTTTTTAAGGCACAGGTAGGTATGCTGTCAGGTGCTTCATGTACAGTATTTTATTTATCCACAAAATGACTTCCTGGCCACTCAGTGGGAAAGAATAGTCTTTTCAACAAGTGGTGCTGGGAAAACTATATACCCACATACAAAAGAATGAAATTAGACCCTTATCTTACACCATAGACAAAAATTAACTCCAAATGGATAAAAGATGTAAACCTACAAGCTAAAACTCTTAGCAGAAAACATAAAGGAAAGCTTTGTGACATGGTATTTAACAATGACTTCATGAATGTGACACCAAAAGCACTGGCAACAAAAGAAAAGTAAGTTGGACGACACAAAAATAAAAAACTCTGCATCGAAGGACACACTCCATAGAGTAAAAAGGCAACCCATGGAATGGGAGAAAATAATTGCCAATCACGTATCTGATATGTAGTTAATATCCAGGACATGTAAAGAACTCTTACAAATCAATAATAAAATAAAAAACAAGTTGAAAAATGGGAAAAGAACCAGAACAGACACTTCTCCAAAGAAGATATTTAAATGGCCAACAAGTAGACGAAAAAAAAGAAAAAGCTCAATATCATCAGGGATCAGGGACATGCAGATCAAAACCACAATGAGATACTACCTCACACCCATTAGGATGGTTGCTATAAAAAACAATGAGCCCAGCCAGTATGGCTCAGTGGTTGAGTGTCGACCTATGAACCAGGGGTCACAGTTCGATTTCTAATCAGGGCACATACCCAGGTTGCGGGGTTCCCAGTAGGGGGCGTGCAGGAGGCAGTTGATCAATGACTCTCTCTCATCATTGATGCTTCTCTCTCTCCCTCTCCTTCCTCTCTCTGAAATCAATAAATACATATTTTAAAAAACCACCCAGAATATAACAAGTGCCAGTGAGGATGTAGAGACATTAGAACCTTTGTGCACTGTTGGTGGAAATATAAAATGCAGTAGCTGCAATGGAAAGTAGTATGGCAGTTCCTCAAAAATTTTAAAAAGAATTACCATATGATCCAGCAACTCCAATTCTGGGTATATACCCAAGAGAACTGAAGACAAGGTCTCAAAGAGATATCTGTACATCCAGATTCATACATAGCAGCATCACTCACAATAGCCAAAAGGTGGAAGTAACCCAAGCGTCCATCAATGAACAAAACAATAAAAAAATGTGGTACACCCATACAATGGAATGTGACTCAGCCTTAACAAGGAAGGAAATTCTAACACATGCTACAGCAAGAATGAACCCTGAGGACATAACTCTGAGTGAGAGTAATCAGACAGAAAGAGACAAACACTGTATGGTTCAACTTATGTGAGGTACCTAGAATAGTCAAAATTCATGAGACAGAAAGTAGAATGGTGGTTGCCATGGGATAGGGAGAAGGCAATGGGGAGTTGTTAAATAGGTACAGTTTCAGTTTTGCAAGATGAAAAAGTCCTGGAGATTGAAACACTGAAAAAGGGTTAAGATGGCAGATTTTATGACCAAAAAAAATTAATTAAAAAAAAAAAAAGACCTTCTAGGGTAGGCACTATTCCCTCCACGTTCACTTTATTTATTTATTTATTTATTTATTTATTTATTTATTTGGGGGGGCATCCATCTGGTGTTCCACTCGTTTTGCATCATTGGTTGTTTCTTGCATGTGCCCTGACCGGGGACTGAACCTGCAGCCTGGGTGTACAGAAACGATGTTCTAACCAACTGAACTACTGGGCCAGGGTTGTCCCTCCCATATTTGAAAAGAAGGAAATGAGGTTCAGAAAGGTGGGGTACTTGGCCAGTGTCACATAACTGAATTGAAAACTCAGAATCCCAGTAATTGAATAGAAGGTGTTGATCCTGAGGGTAAGTTGTGGTACCAGTATTCCATCTCTGGTCTGTCTTTTTCTGGAGCCTAGGCATTTGCCTGATGCTGCCCCACCTGCTAGCAAAGGCAGGGTTCAGATACGAAGTTGATATTGTAAATGAATTCTAAGCCTGCCCCATCCTAACTGTACAATTCACGAGAGGGTTACCATCACCACCATTTTAACAAAAGCTTCATATGACCCACACTGATACTCAATAAAACAGATGCCCGCTGCACATGCTGGAAGTGTCCTTGTTTTACTAGATGCACCTATGGAGAAGTGACACTTGTTTTTCACATAACTTATCAGAATTCACACATCCAAACAAAGGCTGTACTTACAAGCAGCAACAGCACACTCCAAAAATATTGCTATTGCTCAAAACATCTGTGCAATAGCCTTCATTCTCCATTAAAAGGCCTCATTGTTTTAATTTTTGTTGTTGTTAATCCTTACTTGAGGATATTTTTTCCATTGATTTTTAGACAGAGTGAAACGGAGGAAGGGAGAGGGAGAGAGAGTGTGAGAGAAACATATCAATTGGTTGCCTCCTACACGCGTCCTGACCAGGGCCAGGGATCGAACCTGCAAACCCAGGTATGTGCCCTTGACCGGGATTTGAACCTATGACCCCTTGTGTGGGGTTGTACCCTCTAACCCAGAGGTGGGGAACCTTTTTTCTGCCAAGGTCCATTTGGGTATTTATAACATCATTAGAGAGCCATACAAAATTATCAATTTAAAAATTAGCTATGGAAAAAGCTCCCAGATTTATTTAATTTCAAGTCCACCTGCAGTTGCTTTGGCAAGGCCAGGCCAAATGATTTCGGCCTGAGTGCCAGCTGCTCCTCACCCCTGCTCTAACCACTGAAACACTGGCCAGGGCTCATTGTTTTAATTTTTACCAAGAAAGATAATCCCCAACTTTTTCACCTTCTTTATTCATTGTTGTTGGCTCCCAAGGACTCTTTACCCCCTGAAGAAGCAAACCCACCCCCAATAGTGAGATCTGCCTCAGAGAAATGCCATGCAAACAGCGGGCAGGGCAGGGTGCCCGGAAGGCCCCGAGACTTGCAGAACCCTTAATCAGAGTCCACAGATGGTGCCAGTCTGGCAGGAACAGAGGCAGTATTTGATGTCTGCCTACAAGAGGAGGAAAGTGCGTGTGCAGAGAGGGAGAGAAAGGATGAAAACCCACAGTAGAGACTATTCAGAGCCAGGCAGGCCCCGGAGATGCTGCTCACCTCTCACCTACTGCGTGCATGTGGGAAAGGCCACATCCCACAGCCCGTAAGTGGCACCCCTGACCTCTAGGGGAAATCAGAGCCAAAGACGTGGGGGCAGCCAGGGTGGGAAGGGGAAGGGGAGGCATAGACACTGAGGAAGAATGGTCCAGAGCACCAGTCTAGTCTAGAGAAAGACAGACTGAGGGCAGAGGCTAAAGGAAGCAGAAGGGTTGGCAGGAGGCAGCCTCTAGCACTGGGCAGCAGCATGCTGCCTAGTAAGTGCTTTGCCCAGAGGCAGGAGAGGCCCCGGCAATCTGGAGGCTACAGCAGGGTTCCTGAGCAGGCAGGTGTGTAGATGAAGTGATCTGTGCCTCCAGCCCCCTACTCTTCTTGCCACACTGGCTCTGAGCAGCCCTGTCCTTCAAGGTGTCCACTCCCAGGAGATGCGACCTGTTCCCACAGCCACATGCGGCAGAGGAGTGCCTGCAGTCCCACACCCAACAGCCTCCTCGAAGAAGGCCAATCCGAATGAAGCAGCTCTGCCTGCGGGCCTGGGCTTGCTGCCCTTAGCCAGCAAGGGGAGAGGCCCGCTGGCTAACGGGCCTCCTGCACTCATCTGTCCCTGTCGCAGCAAGGGCTACAGCACAGGTTCTCACAGAAAAGGCACCGAAGGTACACTTTGATAGGGCCACAGGGACATTGTCTTGGGAGGTTAATAGAGGAAATATTAAATCAACGAAATCTCATTTCCAAGTTCAGTTTGGCAGCAGAATCCACTAACCTTATATTCACCCTCTCTTCCTCTAAGAATAGCGGGAAGTGGTTCACCGGCACGGTAACTTATCCCAGGGCCAGTGCATTCTATTCAATTACTAGGATTTCCAGTATTCAAGCTAAAAGATTTATACTTGTTTTCATTATGAAGAACCAACCCCCAAATAATGCTTCTTTCTTTTCATTTTGCTTCAAATGCCACACAAACATAACTAAAACAGATGAGGGAAGCAAGGAGCGCAAATCAGTTATTTTACTCGCCTCATAAAGACAGTCCCAGCAATGGGGGCAGAGTTGTATCTGATGCCCCTGGAACTGCGGCCACTCAGCGTGGGCTCCCTCAGTCTGTCCGGCCCTAGGTCAGAGGAAGCAAAGTTCAATCTCATTTTTCTGGCCAGGTGAACCATTAAAACCTGAAATAAATCCTGCTGCCACCGCAGAAACACACACTCCAGGATGCAATGAGGCAAGTTATTCCTACCAGCCACCCCTCAGATTGGGTCAAGATCAAAACACCAGTGACCCTGGCTGCAGAGGGCTGACCTCTCAGAGGTCTTCGTGATAAGCTGATGGCCAGGGGCAAGACAAGGCTGAACAGGCTGAGCAGGGTAGGGCTGGGAAAGGCAGAACTGGGCAGCGCTAGGCAGGGCTGGATAGGGCAAGGCAGGGCTGGGCAGGATTGGGCAGAACTGGGCAGGGCTAGGCAGGGTTGGGCAGAACTGGGCAGGGCTAGGCAGGGTTGCACATGGCAGGGTAGGGCAAAGCTGGGCAGGGCTGAGCAGGACAGGGTTTGGTATGATAGGGTAGGGCAGGTCTGGGCAAGACTGGACTAGGCAGGGCAGAGTACGGCAGGGCTGAGCAGGACTGGGCAGGGCTAGACAGAGCTCTGTAGGACAGGACAAGACAGGATTAGGCAGGGCTAAGCAGGGCTAAGCAGGACTGGGCAGGACTGGACAGGGCAGGGTAAAGCAGAGCAGGGCTGAGCAGAGCACTGCTGAGTAGGGTTGGCAGGGCTGGGCAGGGCTGGGCAGGGAGACACACAACTCCCATTAAACATTCAGTGCAAAAGAATATGTCATCCTCATGCTACCTGACTGGCAGATGCCGACCTGACTCACTAGCATACAATAATCCAGAGGTTTGTCTCACAGTTTTGGTGCCCGGTATCAGATGAGCCTCCTGCCCATGCACATGCGGCACAAAGCACAAACATCAGCCATGACATTTTCTCTACTCAGAAAGGCTGCCTCCCGTCTGGAATAGGCTGAGGGCCGGGATGCCCTGAAGCCCTGGCCATGACGGCAATGATAGTGCCTTCTCGACCATGGTTTTCTGCCTCTCATCCCCACCCATCCCATGCAGTCTGAAATCCAAGGCAGTGATGGGAGGAGCCTCACAATACAGTGGCTGGGTTTCTTGGCTGCTGCTTTCTATACTTTGATGTTAAATATAGTGACTTCAGAGGCAGCCAGCACCAGAAGGCAAAAGAGGGCTTGTTTTAGCATTTTGCATTTAGCAACATCCTTTTGCTGAAAATGGAGAAAAATCAGCCAAATTATGTACCTGTCCAGCCATCAGGGATGAGGATAGGAGCCCAGAGGTGCCGGCACAAAGGAATGGCATTCAGCGTTGCTTTGTGCTGCGTGTGGATGGGCAGGAAGCTCATCTGATATCATGCACCAATACTGTGAGACAAACCTCTGGATTACTGTATGCTAGTGAGGCAGGTTGGCATCTACCAGTCAGGTAGAAAGAAAAATCGACCCCGACATTCTACAAAAACCCATTACTGCCTATTGCTTCATATTCCCAACATGCTTCATGAATGTTAACTGCAGCTGCTGTCCTTCCACTGGGGAGACGAGAGAATGAATTCCAAATACGCACCCCTGCTTTATAGGATGTCCTTTCCTATGACAGCTGTCCCTACTCCTCCCTCACCTCTTAAAAGGTCCAGAAGGAGGCACACAAATTACCATTTAACTAGCCTGCAGACAACTGTGAGGGAGTTTTCTCTGTAACTTGAAGGCAAAATAAAACCCTGAGGTCTCCATGCCGTTTGCTCAAGATTGGCAGGACCTGAGATGCGCTGTGTACTGTCCTTGGTGCTGAGGAGCGGGAGCCGGTTAGGACCCTGCCTTGAGAGGTCAGGATAATGGGGGAGGCAGCTAGGGAGGCAGTCCTGATACAGTGCAGCCTGGAACGGAGAACACACAGCACTCTGAGTGGCTTGGATACCTGGGCCCTGGTGCCAAGGAGCTGGGAGGAAACTGACAGCAACTCCACCACACACACTGTGACATGCCTCTTTAAGCAGAGCACACAGGACACAAGAAGCCAGAATAAACCAGCCAAAGACTATGAAGTTCGAGAGGAATCTACTGAGCCTCTGTCCCTCACTCCCAGCTAGACAGAGCACCAGGGAAGGCATGATACAGACCAGTGTTTCCCAAACTTGGCTGTAGTCTAGGATCACCAGAAGCCTTTAAAAAATATTCTCCAAGGAGGTGGGGTGGGGCGAGATTAATCTAAGAACTTACATGCACATATGCATGACCCATGGACACAGAGGAGGGGGGACTGGTGCAGAGTGGAGGGATCAATGGCGGAGGAAAGGGGACACCTGTAATACTTTCAACAATAAAGATAAATTTAAAAGAAAGTGGGGGGGGGGGAATTCTTGCCTGCCTGGCAGGGTGGCTCAATTGTTTGGAGTGTCGCCCCATACACCAAAAAGGTTGTGGGTTTGATTCCCGGTCCGGGCATATAACGGGGCTGCGGGTTCGATCCCCAGCCGAGTGTGCTCGAGGGGCAGCTGGTCAATGTTTCTCTCACACTGACTCTCTCTCTCAAGTCAATAAACGCACCCTCGGACGAGGATTTTAAAGTGAATTCTTGCCTGTGTCCACCCCGAGGCCTCGGCACCGACATGCTCTGCAGGCTCCCCAGGCCATTCAGTGCGCAGCGGGGCCGAGACTCACGCAGGGAGGGACCGCCACAGTCACCCGGCTAACACAAACGGACTACGTGCTACCAAGAGCTGAACTTGGGATGCAGCAGCAGGCAAGAGACCTGGCTCCACCCTCACGGAGCTCACAGGCCAGAGGGGGCTAGGGGTCCAGTGACCTTGGTTCCAGTCCTGGCTTTGCCACTGATGACCCTAAGCTCTTGGGCCTTAGGTTTCCTGTCAAATGAGGTAACAGCCCGAACAATCTCCAGCCCTCGCCCATCCTGTACAGCTCCCCCACTACACTCTGACGGGACATTGGCCTATGTACGCTTTTTCTTCTTTCTGGTGACTTTGGTGGTAACAAAAAATTTTCCATTTTAAGGAAGGGTCCAGCTTCATTCTTTCGCATGTGAATGTCCAGCTTTCCCAGCATCATTTTGTTGAAAAGGCTGTCCTTTCCCCTTGCCTGGTCTTGGCATCCTTGTGGAAAATCAACTGATTGCACATGGGAGGGTCTATTTCCAGGCTCTTTACTCTGTCCCATGCGTGTGTCCTTATGCCAGTGCCACACTGTCCTGGTTACCGAAAGCAGTGACACTGGGAAGCACGAGCCCTCCAAATTTGCCCTCCTTTTTCAAGGTTGTTTGGCTATTTGGAGTCTCTTGAGTTTCCGTATAAATTTCAGGATGGCTTTTTTTATTTCTGCAAAAAATGTTGGGATTTTGATTGGGACTGCACTGAGTCTACAGATCACTTTGTGTAGTAGTGTCATCTTAAAAATATTAAGTCTTCTAATCCATGAGCATGGACTGTCTTTCCATTTACTTATGTCTTCTTCACTTTCTTTCAGCAATGTTTTATAGTTTTCCCATGTACAAGGCTTTGCCTCCTTGATTAATTCCTAGGGATTTTATTCTTTTAGATGCTACTGTAAATGAAATTGTTTTCTTAACTTCCTTTATGGATTGTTCACTGTTAGTGTATAAAAACAGCTGTTTTTTAGTGAGTTTATATTCTTTCCTTTGCTGGATTTATTAGTTCTAACTGGTTTTCTTCGTGTAATGTTTAGGGTTTTCTACATATATGGTCATGTCACCTACAAACAGAGGCAATTTTACCTCTTCCTTTCCCATTTGGATGCCTTCTACTTATTTTTCCTCCCTACCTGCTCTGGCTAGAACTTCCAATACTGTGTCAAACAGAAGTGATAAGAGTGGGCATCCCTGGGCTTATATGCATACTTTTACAAACTCAATCACACACCGCAAAAACAAACAAAGCTGAAGAAAGGTCCAATCTGAGTCCTTGTTCCACAGAAAGCAGGACACCTGCTGGAGGGGAAAGAGGGAACTACATCGGTGTCTGGAAGATTCTGTACGCGGAGGGGCCTCGTGTCTGTTTCCAGTCCTGAGGAAATCAACTCAGACTTCTCTGGCTGGAAAGCCCTCCCTCCAGCCAGCTGCCCAAGCTTTGTTTCAGTCCCATCTCTTCTCCAGAGCCCCCTTCAATGCCTCCCCAAGGGATGCCTTATGGGAAGCTCCATACCTGGAAGCATAGCCCACGCAGGGCCTGAGCTTTCAAGACCCTGCTAATGCTGTTCGGACAGGTACTTCAGTCTTGTTGGCTTAATAAGCCACGAGTATATTCCATACCTAAAGCTGGAGCTGCAGGAAGGCAGGACATCTTCATTTCCTCACGTGGGCCTGACCTTCTGGTGACAAGAGTCTTTTATAAGTGAAATGATAAGTCTCAGTCCTTCTGAGGCCCTGGATGACAGTCACCGGGCAGTCTGGTGAGACAGAAACAGGCTCCTGGCTGCCACTCATTCTCCCTTTGGGCCAGAAGCAGGAAAAATGTGCACCACAATGCAGCATATGAGCAGGAGGTCTAAGCTCAGACTCTGTTAAGTCCTAGTTCTGCCGCTTATTGTGTGACCCCAGAGCAATAACTTGACCTCCCTAAGCCTTTCTGTCATCTACAAAATGTGCTAATAAGAGCACTTTTCTCACATAGTTGTGAGGAGTAAACTAAATAAGACATATAAAGCATCTGACAAAACCTCTAATAGAGTAACCTTCTCCCATGGCGGTCATCACTGTTAATTTATATAGATATATCTTTTTTGATTTCAGAGAGAGGAAGAGAGAGGGAGGGAGAGATAGAAACATTAATGATGAGAAAGTCACTGACTGGCTGCCTCCTGCGTGCCCCCTATTGGGGATCGAGCCCACAACCTGGACATGTGCCCTGACCAGAAATCAAACCGTGACCTCCTGGATCATAGGTCAAAGCTCAACTGCTGAGCCACACCAGCTGGGCTATCACTGTTACTTTTTTTTTAACTTTTCCTTAAGGAAATATTTATTGCATATTACTAGTGATCATATTTTAGGGCAAAATTAAATTAAATGTATATATTTTCACAAACATAAAATGGAAATCAAGGCATCTAGCAAATTTATATGCTGAAACAAAGTCCTGGTTTCCATAATTCAGCAGTCAGTCATGATTCTGGTCCAGGGCCACCAGTCCATGATTTCCAATAGTTGAGAACCTTTTCAGTAATTGGAACGAAATCTTTATATGTGATAATTATTTGCACACAGAACCCTTTCGGGGCTCAGTTCTGTCATCCTTTTGCTCTACTTCACCACGTTGCTCAGGGATTGCATTTGTTGAGACACCGTTTTGTTCTACTCCATCACCTAAATGACTGCTCTTTTTCCGGCCGAAGAAGACCAAGGAGCTCAGCAGGGTCCAGGTGCCCAGTGCATAGAGAGCAGACATGTGCCGGTACCAGGATGAGGCCTGTTACTTTTATTATCATTACAGCTCTTCTCAAAGGGGTTCAAGCAGCACTCCCATCGGGCCTGTGCCTTCAGCATTCCCGTGTCACCACTGCCATCTACAGGTAAACAGCCATCCACCAGCTATGCCCAGCAGATTCAATGCCCTTACATCTTGCAAATGTCTCCAGCCTGATTTCTGGATTTCTGAATCAGGAGAGCTCCATGCCCAGAGGAAGCAAGGAGCTCCCATTGCAGAAGGAAACCCCCAAACAGCTTGGCCCACCTATAAGGTGAAGAAACAGCCAGCGCACAATTTCCTGAAATCCAAAAGTTGAAACTCCAAGAAGTCTCTGAGACCATCTAGTAAAGAAGATTTCCCATGAGTTACTCAAAACAAATGTCACGTTTCCTGGATCTCTGGAAATGGGTATTTAGGGAGAGAGGGGGGCATAGTGTTGCTGCTGGCTCCCCACTGGCAGCTTCTTGACTTGCAAGCTACCACTGAACCACTGATCTCAAGTCTTCAAGGCAATAGCACTCATTTCTTTCACACGAAAGCGGGAAAGCAGAGGGAGAATGAAATCCAGCGTTGGCCAACCATCGCCCTCTGTCCGAGCTGAGTTCCTCACGTACACTATCTTATTTAACCCTCTCGCCCCTGCAGGCAGGTCATCCTCCTCCTAATAGGTGAAAAAAATGAAGTCCAGATTGTTGACCATTGTTGGTAGAAGCACTACCAACCACATGACCCAGGTCTTCCTGGGAGGCCTGGCCTTAGACCCCAAACAGAGGGCACTAGAGGCAAAGGAGACCCTGCCTCAGAGCAGACTGGCTCAGGGTTCCTAGATGCTGCCTCCCTTCTGACCTGGCAGGTGGAGGCTACAAACCCTGGGTAGGAAGTGTAAGGGGAGTGCTGATGAAGGGTCAAGTTAAATTAGCTCCTTGATCAGCCTTTTCACCTTGATCTTTTTTTAATCAATAAACTTTTAATATTAGAATAATTTTAGTTTTGCTGTAAAGTTGCAAAGATTATATAAAGGTTCCCCATGTGCCCTTCTCCCAGTTTCTGTTAATGCCGACATCTTATGTTACCATTGTTCACTTGTCAAAACTGAAAAATGAACACTGGCACAGTACTAACTAACCTCCAGACTTTATTCGGAATTTTCCAGTTTTTCTACTAATGTCCTTTTTTGTCCAGAATACCACACTGCATTTAGTTTTCCCCTCTTTTTAATCTCCTATTTTCTTTAAAGACCAACAAACCCCCAAAACCACTCCTAACTTCTTCTCCTGCCTATAGCACTCAGTTCCAAAGGGCAGCTCTGTGTGAGCCACAGTTCCACACCAGGCCTAATTAGGACACCACATCCTCCCACTCCCCAAACAAAGGAGCCTTTCAGGGGAGCAAACAACAGAGAAAATAGAAGCTTGTTGGCCACACAGGCCTGAGGCTGCCGATCCAAGTTCTTTTTTAACTGGAATTCCCTTGAGGAGGATCCAGATTTAAATGCACTTGGGGAGTGTTCTCCAGAAGCAAAGCCACCGGTTTAATATATTCCCATCTTTGTACTTAATGGAATATTTTACCGTGGAGTAAATGAGAGTGTGAGAGAGGAGTTGGGGGAAGACTCTGACTTAGGGCTGGGTTGACAAAGGCAATGGGGGGGGGGGGGCTGTAGGAGCCAGGCCCAGGCCAGGAGAATGGTGCCAGTCAGTGGGTTGTCTCAGCCCAGCAGTTGCTCTAACAGCCAGGTAGGTGGGCCAGTTGACTGGGAATATAAAAGGTCCCCTGGGAGCTGGTGCTCAGGTTAGAACTGCATTAAAGCACAGCAGATATGCTGCCAATTTCTCCTTTCCCCAGAGTGCCTCTTGGGGGCTGTTCACCTTGCTCTTGTGCAGAGAGGAGATGAGGTGTGCCTGCAAATTTCCTGTGCACTGCCTAGCACCAGCCCTGTTCCAGCTGCTCCTGATTACAGAGACATACATACTCAGAGAAGACCTGAATTTAAAAACTTGAACTGAGAGGTCTCTCCCTGCCAGGCACCGTGCTAGGGTGGGTCAGAAAAATAAGCAAGATGGATCACCTACCCATAAGGAAGTCACCAGACACAAGACCTGCAAACAAGCAGCCGGCACACAGTGGGATGAGTGCCTAATAGGAGTGCATGGAAAAAAGAAAGACTCATGGGCCAACAAATGACAGAAGAATAGTTATAAAAATAGTGAAGAGGGGGAGAGGAAGGGTCTGTGAAAGCTAAGGAAAGGACCTGGTAAAATGGAGGAGCAGGAATCTGGAGGAGGAGGGGAGCCTCCCAGGCAGCAGGAACTGGCTGAGCAGAGATCTGAAGGCCTGCCAGGGCCAGGATGGAAATGCTGGGCTGTGGTGAAGGGAAGCAGCAAGAGGAGGCCAGCTGGAGAGAGTCCTTGCATTTTCTATAAGGAGTCTGGGCTTTCTGCAGGAGCCAACGGAAGGGGCTTTCCAACAGAAATGACAGATCACTCTGGTAGTAGCAAGGGGCTGCACTGGAGTGCAGAGACTGCAGGCAGGAAGCAGGAGCACGCTACCAGAACTGCTCCGTGAGAAGGGGAACAGGATAGCTCTTGGTCAAACGCATGGTTTTGAATCGGATGCATTAGAGGTCAGTCTTGGGCAAATTTCTTCACCTCTCTGAACTTCAGTAGAGTCATCTATAAAATGGGTAAAATAGTTGTACCAATGAATTAGTGATATAAAACTGAAAACGGGAACCTTGCACTCGGTGGGTGTGCAATAAATATGACTTACAATTCTAACATGGGCATTATGTGGGCTGTACCTCAGGAAGGACTGAATTCGCATGGGCAAGGCAAAAGGGAAAGTGACTGCCTCCAAGGCTTTCACAGCAGCCTCCAGGCAGAGGTCCTTCTCGAGCAGGGGCAGACTGGACCACGACAGGGCTATGTTCTTCTGACCAGGCACCAATCGGCCCACGACACCAGCCAGGGACAGCAGGCATCACCATGAGCCAGTCTAAAAAGGAAGGTCTCCTTTTTGCCTCAAATCATGATTACAAAATTCCAAGCCTAGAGAAAAACTCCCAAAAGTTCCCCAGGGCTCACACCTGTTGTGCTCAGCAAAGCCACAGCACTCTAACTCTGGCAAAGAGCTGTCCTCCAGAACTAGGTAAAGAGAAACTCTCCTTGTTACCACCACAGCTTTTGCAGTGTTCAAAGGCATTTGTGGGGAGCAGTCAAAAGCAACCCATTAAAGGAAGGCTCAAATTTAGCTGGTTTTCCCATCTAGAGGTCTGGTCTTAAAAGGAATAGCAACTAATAATAAAAAATACCCATGTTAGAAAACTAGGTTTCTTTCATTCATTCATTCATTCATTCATTCATTCATTCATTCATTCATTCATTCTTTCACTTTTCCATCAGAGCTGTATTTCAGATCCTTTCTTTGGTCATGAAGCTGTGTGGCATGTCTAACACATGGCTTCATGAGCCAACGGACACTTTTACAACAGAGCAAAAGTCACTTGCCAAGACAGTCAGGTGCTTTGTTTCAAAGTCAGATGTCCCCTTCTCGGTGAATGAGACCGTCCCTGTCTGGTCACCCTCAGGCAATCAATCATTCAGTGCCTGCTCCCAGCCCTCCGAAAACATCCCCTGAAAGCTACTGAAGCTGTCTATCAGTTTGACCAGAACAAAGAGAGTGGAAAACATGTAAGGGAGCCCCAAATACTAACCAGTTCTCTTAAAACATATTTCTTTGTAAATTCTTACTTTTAAATTAACTCCTTTAAAATAATAATACCCCCTGCTGGGAAGGTTACAGTGAAACTGTTAGACAGGACAAGGGTCTCAAGGTCTCCCTGGTTCTTACTAAACGCTACTCTTGCTGAATGTTAAAATGTAGAACAGTACTTTGCAGATGCAGCTGTAACTGGATGAGCTTGACCAAAACCTAACCTGACAAGAAGAAATCAACAGTGTAATTGACCAAATAGTGTACATAAGCTAAGCCTCCCTTTATGGAGACAGAGCTTTGGATGTGAACTCTGTCTCCTTTGCTTGCTGCAAGTAAATAAAATTACCTTGTAACAATCAGGTCTCATTCTTGAATGGGATACCCCAAGTGGTGAACCCCCTAAGGTTGGTAATAAATCTGACAACTCAGGTGGAACTCTCCTAAATGGACTCCCTCTTGGCCTGGTGTGGATGCGTGGTGAATCAGTGGGCAGCGGTCGCTTGTCAGGAGATTACTAGACTGTGTCTCCACTGACTGGAGGATCTGCCCTACAGGGAACTCCTATTTGGTGCTAAACTTTAATTATACATGTATTTAAAATAGGTTGTATATTTTTGGTAAAGAAGATATGGGAAATAAAGATATACTGTTGTTGAAGGAAAACAAATAAAATGTGTTTTTAGATAAGGAATGACATAAACAACATGTGCTTTATTGGTAAATAAAGAAAAAGGAATATAATTGTCTTAGAATAAAATGATCATTTCAAAATAAGGAGAGAAATGATAGGACAAAAATGAAAATATATGTAAGTTACAAAAGATCTGTGTGTATTGCAAAAGGTGTGTACACATTGCAGAAGGCTCACAGAGGAAGGATCTTAAGATGCATGTATAATCCAGTCAGAGAAAGACAAGTGCCACATGTTCTCACTTATATGTGGAATCTAATGAACAAAATAAACTGACTAACAAAATAAACCACAGGCACAGATACATGGACAGAGGTCAGAGGAGATGGGGGTGGAGGAGAGACTGGATAAAAGAAGGTGAAGAGAGTAGTGAAAAACATATAATGCATAGTCCATGGACACAGACAACAGAGTGAAGGCCAGGGGAGGGGTGGAAGTGGGCAAAGTGGGGAGTAATAGGAGACAACTGTAATAGGGTCAACAATAAAATAAATAATAATAAAAATTAAAATTAAAAAGATGCATGTATACGAACTCTAACCATTTCTAAGTCTTTTGTCATTTATAGACAATTATTGTTTTACTGCTGCTTCTACAAAAATGTTTCTATAAAGATGTTCCATCTTCAGAGAGGTTCATGGAGAAGACTGACGCTCAGATACAAAATCCATGTGCAACTAAATTTACAGGTATTAACTCTTAGATGCTTAATGTCTTGTGATGTCAGTCCCAATAAAGGCACCAGATTTAGAAGAATACTTTTCCTCGTACAGGTATTACAATGACCACCATAGCAATATTAGACAATAAAATTGCTTTTGAAAACATTCTAGCAAAACAAGGTGGGGCTTGCTCCGTTGCTAATATCTCTTGTACTTGGGTAAAACACCTGATAAAAATATATATATGACGTATCTGTACAATGGAATAGTATTTGGCAATAAAAAGGAATGAAATTCTGATGTGTGCTACAATATGGATGAACTTTGAAAACATGTCGCCTGGCCAACATATGGCTGAGCATCGGCCAGGCGCTCAGTGGCTGAGCATAGACCCATGCATCAAGAGGTTCCTGGTTCGATTCCTGGTCAGGGCACATGCCTGGGTTTCAGGCTCGATCCTGGTGGGTGACATACAGGAGGCAGAAAATCTGATGTTTCTATCTCTCTCTCCCTCTCCCTTCCTCTCTCTCTAAAATCAATAAAAACATATTTAAATAAATAAATAAATAAAGCATTATGTCAAGTGAAAAAAGCCAAACACAAAGAACAAATACTTTATGATTGTACTTATGTTAGGTATATAGAGTAGTCAAATTCACAGTGACAGAAAATAGAGGGTATTAGCAGGGGCTGGGGGAGGGGAATGGGGAGTTTGTGCTGAATGGGTTCGGAGTTGCAGTTTGGGAAGATGAAAGTTTTGGAGGTGGATGGTGATGGTGGTTGCACAACATCTGAATGTACTTAATGCCACTGAGCTATACACTTAAAATGGCTAAAATGGTAAATTTTGTTATGTATATTTTATCACAATATATATTTTAAAATTTTACAATATTTTAAGTGGCAGAAAAAGACCACAGGTTGCATGATTCCATTTATAGGAAATGTCCAGAACAGGCACATCTTTAGGACAAGGTAGGTTAGAGGCTGCCTAGGGCAGGGGAAATGGGAAGTGCTTGCTAATAGGTACAGGGTGATAGAAAGGTTCTAACAAGGATTGTGGCGATGGTCACACAGCTCGGAATATACTAAAAACCATTGAACTGTACACTTTAAATGAGTGAATTGCATGGTATGTGAATTATATCTCAATAAAGCTGCGAAAAAAAGGAGAAAGCTACATACATTTCAATATAGTACTATAGGAACATGTTCAATATAGTATCATTTAAAATTCTTAAAACTTCCCAAACATATTAGAAATATTTTGTAATGGTACAGAAAACAAGACACAAAAGTGTTCTTAAAAAAAGGATGCAGCTGGCTGAGCATCATGCTGTGCACCAAAAGGTTGGGGTTTGATCTCCAATTGGGGCAGGTTTGGGAGGCAACTGATGGGTGTTTCTCACATGGATGTGTGTCTGTCTGTCTCTCTCTCTTCCTCCCTCCCTCCCTCTCTCTAAGCATGTCCTCAGGTAAGGGTTAAGAAATAATAATAATAAAATTTAAAAAGGATGCATATGGATAATGCCTAGAAGAGAAATGTAAAAAATGAAAATAATCAATGTGTTGAAGTATTTGGCTTAGAGGCAAATTTTTTAAAAATTTTGTTATTATTGTTTTATAAAGATGGAAAGGGGATATTGTGTTACAAAAGACTAAGACTAAAATGGCAAACTCAGAACCAACACTAAAATCCAGTTATTTAATTCTTCCATCAAAAACAGGCACAGGGAATAGGCTGTCCTGAACAGAAGGAAGCCTTTTTTACTATAAAGATGATTTTCCTTATGGATAAAAGCCCTCTAACCCCAGTATCTTTGAAAAGGCATTATCATCCTAACCAGGCATCCCTATTAACTACCCCTTGTCCTAGAGTGGGCTACCCATGATCTGTTGTTTTTTTTGCCACCTGGTAGGGTATCCAGCTAGTCAAGGAAGACCAAACTGAGAGCCAGTCTGGGCTGGCAGAGGGGGAGATGCAGACATAATATCCACATGTGATTTGCATTCCAAAGCAAAATACAACAGGTTCTGAACCACCTGGGAAATTGCTCCTATCCCTAAAAGAAAAATCAGGAATATCAACAGTAAGAACAAACAGGGAGATTACATTTAAATTCAAACATATTTAACTAGGAAGAAGAGACCCGACACAAGCATATATTCCTATTTGTACAGTATTCAGAGCTCACAGACATATCACACACAGGTTATATAACTTATTAATGACAATATGACTTTAAACAGTAGTTCTAGCTGGGTCACCTTGAACAATAGCAAACAGAGCTTGCCAAGGGAAACATGCAAATAAGATGATCAAAATCCAGTAGGAATAGGCATTTTTCTAGCATCTTGAAATTTTTATTGTAGAAAAATAAACATAGTATCTATCTAGTTTATTCAGCACCGAAGAAACAGCATCGTATTTCATTCTTCAATGAGGTACAGTCCAAAGGGAGGAGCCTGACGTTTTCCGCACATCGCACCAAGTCAAGCCAGTATGTGGATATAGTGACACAGCCAGGCTTACCAGAGAAAATCTGAGTAATGGATGGAAAATATTTACCACCCCATGCAGCACAAACCACACGGGACAGGTAGCAAGGCCCCAAAGGCCTCCTCTCTGAGACCAGGACTTGCAGACAGCACCCTTCTGGGTAAAGAATTCCTAACCTAGGGATGACGTGTTGAGTGAAACCTTCCCTAGAGAGCCCATGGGTGCAAACCACGAGCCTCCTGAGAATGGCCACAGAAAACATTGGGAAATCTTAAACTTTCAGTTAGATGACTATTTTGTCATATTAAGAATTATGGCTAATTTTTTTAGATGTGATAATGAAGCTGTGATTATACTTTTAAAAAGATTCTTTATCCTTGTAAACCCTGAAAAGGATACCTACTAAGAATGCTCCTGGTGACTGACGAGGCTCAATTTTTTTAAGAAACAGAGCCCAGCAGCCATTTCTGCACAAAGGCCTCTCATGCAAACTGCACTTCAGAGAGAGGCCTGCACTGAATTGTCTGCTTGCACCATGTTCCTGCCACCTGAGCCAGCCCTTATAAAGGAGCCCCTGGAACCCTATTTCAACCAGTAGGACTGAGGTTTTCCCCATCCAATAGGAGCTGTGCAGCTCCAACCAACCAGAGTAACTCTCTTCTGACCAATCAGGACAGTGCCTTTTGTACCAAACTGTGAGGATTTGGAGTCCTCATTTGCATGAGGACAGAACAATCAGGGACCAGGGGCAAGGACTTCTATTCATATAAACCAGCTCCACTCTGGCTAGAGGAGCACACTTTCCCTTTCCACCAAAGAGTGTGTTTCCTGGTCTAGAGCTGAAACACCTAAGATATCTCACCAGAGCAGAGTGGACAGGCACAGAACAGGGCACACAAAGCATAGTGGAACCAACCAGTGCGCACAAAGTAGACTGGCAAGGAGTAGAGCAGACCACTGAGGAGCAGAGCAGAGGGGAGCAGAGCTATGTAGCCTGAGGGGGGCTTGGCCCCCAGGGCTGCCTCACAGCAGACCTGCTATATCACAATGGAGCTGTTTTGCACTGAATAAAGTTTCCTTCTTCACCACACCCCAAATTGAATTGGTGCCAACAACCATCAGTGGACATCCGTTAGAAATACACACATGGGTCTAGATGAAATTACATGACCTCTGCGGTTTACTGAAAAATAACCCAGGATAGAAGAAGTACGTGGGGCTGTAGACGAGCTGAAACAGCCATGAGTTGATCATTGTTGAAATTTGCTGATAATTACATAGGAGTTCACCATAACAGTCTTTCTCTTTTTGTACATGTTTGAAATTTCCCAAAATAATAAAAAAAATCCATAGGAAAGGCACAAAGCCATTCATAACTTTGACCCAGCAATATACCTCTAAGGAAATAAGTCAGGAGGAGGGACAGAGCTGATTCTGCAGATGCCTAATCGAGAGAAACTCTGTTGCTCCCAACAAATGAGAGATGGCTAAGCAACGTGGGGACACCAATAAGGCAAAAAAATGCTACGTGGCTTTTAAAAAAGATAAATACTCTGGCCAAGTTGCTAAGTGGAAATCGGTATAGGAACGCTAAGTGAAAAACAGGCAGCATAGAACACTACGTGCTTACCAATCCCGAGGTAAAAACGCGCACTCACACAACGAAAGGGTCAAAAGAGGGCACAGGCGGGCGGCTCCACTGCCTCTTCTCAGCAAGCCCTGGCGCCCAGTGTGCGAGCACACCCCAGCTGAATTCCCTGAGCTCTCAGTAGCCATTCAGGAGAGAGAGTCCTCTGTGATTACCAGGGAACATGCTTCCATTTCTGATTCATCAAGTGCTTTTGCAACTGTGGGCTTGGGAAGAAAGAGAACAAGGCAAAACAAAATCAAGCGACTTCCAGTCCAGACTACAGAGAAAAATCTCATTTTGTTTTATGAGCTTGTCCTAAGTCTTATTGCTATGGTTCCTAATACCAAGCCTGAAGATATTGCCCACAACTAGCTTGAAGAACGGGCCTTTCCTCTGCCACTTGAGGGGAATGCTGGATGGCTGCTCTCAGTGGCTGGCACAGTGGTGAAGGGCAAGAGCACAGTCTGTAAACCTAAAAGCCTCACCACTCAGCAGCTCCCAGCTGGGAGGACAAGAACTGCCCATTAAGACTGGAGACTGCATTTGAGAATAAAGGGGTTCTGCAGGTGGCTGCACAGCCAGTGCCACTGTCCTCCAGTGCTGGTCTCCCACCCTAGAGTCTGGATATCTCTGCATCCCTTCTGCTTAGAGCTGTTTTGAGCAGCAGGCTTTGGGGGAAGTGGTTTGATATGGATATTCAAGAAGGTCCAGTCCTCGCTGGTTGGGCTTAGTGGTTAAAGCATCAGGCCCCCGGGCTGAAGGGTCCCGGGTTTGATTCTGGCCAAAGGCATGTACCTCAGCTGCAGGCTCAATCCTGGCCCTGGTCAGGGTGCATGCCGGAGGCAACCAATTGACGTACATCGATGTTTCTCTCTCCCTCTCTCCCCCTTCCTCTCTCTCTGAAAAGCAATGGAAAAAATATCCTTGGGTGAGGATTTTAAAAAAAAAGAATGTCCAGAAGAAAGCCACAGAAGGTCACTTTTTCAGGGTGGTGGTTCTTAAAGGCTTATTCGATAAAATGTTAGAGGAAGAAAATATTCCTTTTGAGAATCTGGTGAGTCCTTTCCAGAAAAGGGCACACACAATTGTGCACATACTTTCAATAGGTTCATGAATCCCTAACCCAAGTCAGATACCACTCTTGCCCTACAACCTTTCAGGTGCTTTAACTGTGCTGTTAATAAGAACACTTTAAAAAGCCAAATACACCATGAATTGTCACAGCAGCAAGTTGGTTATGATGTGTGAGGTACCTACAGGAAATGATGTGCAGCAGCTCTCTGAGGAAGGCCCTGGGACTTCATGAAGACCACCAGCAGATACACACAGAGCCCATGCCAGAGCATGCAGAGGGAGGCAAGAGCACCAAGCTAAATCATTCCACTCTGGATCTTCAGAAATGACACCCCCAAGCCTGACGTTCTCAGGCTATCAGACCATATGGGACAGCTCTTCATGTTGATTTGGGCCGCTGGCACTCTACTTGTTATGAACCATTTCACTGAGGGTTTCCTTAAATGCTCCAGGAAAATGGGGTAGAGAGAATTGCTGACACGCGAACTTTAGTCCATTCTCCTGGTAAGAGCCAAAAAACTGGTGGTCCTACGAGAATGGCCAAATCAGAGACTACTGTGCAAATGAAAAGAAAGGTGGTCTGGGCATGCGAAGGACATGACTTCAAACTTGGCAGGGCAAGGAGTACCGCAGAGAGCCCCCATGGCAGACACACACCAGCAGGCCCCTCTAGGTACTCTGCAACTCCAGGGGTTCCCAGAGACTAATTCCATCCTTTGTGCAAGAGAGAAAATGCCCTTCCCAACAGCCTCTTGCAAGCAGTTCATCAATATGTTCAGGAAGTTTTGATCACATCACTGCCCTGTTCCAGCCCCTTTCTGCTTCTCCCTATGACAGTGCAACAGACAGTCTAAACTTCTTCTTACCAAGCATTAAAACATACTTAAGGAACCAAAAAACACCCCGAATAGCCATGGCAATCTTGAGAAAGAAGAACAAAGTTGGAGGGATCACAATACCAGATATCAAATTATACTACAAAGCCGCTGTAATCAAACAGCCTGGTAATGGCACAGGAACAGGCATATAGATCAGTGGACAGAACAGAGAACCCAGAAATTGACCCAAGGAATTATACTCAATATTTGACAAAGGAGGCAAGAACATACAATAAAGACAGTCCCTTCAATAAATGGTGCTGGGAAAATTGGACAGGTACAAGCAAAAAAATGAAACTGGATCACCAACTTACACCATACACAAAAGTAAACTCAAAATGGATAAAAGATTTAAATGTAAGACGTGAGACCGGCCAGGCGTGGCTCAGCGGTTGAACGTCGACCTAGGATCCAGGCAATCGGGGTTCGATTCCCAGTCAGGGCACATGCCCGGGTTGCAGGCTCGAGGCAGCCGATCAATGACTCTCTCATCATTGATGTTTCTATCTCTCTCTTCCTCTCCTTTCCTCTTTCTGAAATTAATAAAGATATATTTTTTAAAAAAAGTAATACGTGAAACCATAAAAATCCTAGAGGAAAACATAGGCAGCAAAATCTCAGACATCTCTTGTAGCAACATGTTTGCTGATACACCTCCCAGGGCAAGAGAAAAGAAGGAGAAAATAAACAAGTGGGATGATATCAAAATAAAAAGCTTCTGCACAGCAAAAGAAACTATCAACAAAACAAATAGGGAGCCCACTGTATGGGAGAACATATTTGCCAATGACACATCTGATAAAGGGTTAATATCCAAAATAGATAAGGAACTCATACAATTTAACAAAAGACAAACAATCCAATTAAAAAATGGGCAAAAGACCTGAATAGACATTTCTCCAAAGAGGACATACGGATGGTCAAGAGACATGAAAAAATGTTCAACGTCGCTAATCATCAGAGAGGAGCAAATTAAAACCACAATGAGGTATCACCTCACACCTGTCAGAACGGCTCCATCAACAAATCAACAAACGACATGTGCTGGCGAGGATGTGGAGAAAGGGTAACCCTGGTACACTGCTGGTGGGAATGCAGACTGGTGCAGCCACTATGGAAAACAGTGTGGAGGTTCCTCAAAAGATTAAAAATTGACCTTCCATTTGACCCAGTGATCCCACTTCTAGGAATATATCCTAAGAAACCCGAAACACCAATCACAAAGATCTTATGCACCCCTATGTTCACAGCAGCACAATTTACAGTAGCTAAGATCTGGAAACAGCCCAAGTGCCCATCAGTAGATGAGTGGATAAAAAAGCTGTGGGACATTTACACCATGGAATACTATGCAGCTGTATAAAAGGATCTTTTATTCTTTGGGACACCATGGATGGACCTGGAGAGTATTATGCTAAGTGAAATAAGCCAGTCAGAGAAAGACAAGTACCACATGATCTCACTCATATGTGGAATATAATAAACAATATAAACTGATGAACAAAATGGATCTAGAGACATAGAAGCATGGAACAGACTGAGAGGTCTCAGAGGGAAGGTGGGGAGGGGGGGAGAGATTAATCAAAGAACTTACATGTTTATAAGCATAACCCATGGACACAGACACTGGTCTGGGGAAGGCCTGGGGGTGGGGTGGATGTGGGGTAGAGGGGATCAATGGGGGTAAAAAGGGGACATCTGTAATACTTTCAACAATAAAGATAAAGAAACTTAAAAAAAAGAGTTTACACAGATGAAAAAAAAATAAAGAGCGTACATAGTGTAAACAAAGATTGGTGGTTGTCACAAATAAGTGGTTCTTTTTTTATGATTGTTTTATTTTGTTTTCTCTCAATATGTTTGAGACGTTCTTGCATAATGTTATTTATAGATATCAGTCATTCACTGCAAAAAAATAAAATAAAATAAACTACAGATTATTTTTCATGACTATTTTTTAATTTGAAAATAATAGCGTCTATGAACTATTTTCAGTCCTAAAAATGAAATGTGGGTTTTTTTAGCTACACTTTGTACAAAGATTATTCTGAATAAACCAAGGTTTTTATTGATATTATTTCAAATTAAACACACACACACACAACAAAACCATACTTAAAATAGATCCTCTACTTTGAAAAGGAAGTTATAAAAGTTATCAATAATTTGTACCCAAGGCAGATAAAATAATAAAATAAAATAAAATAAAATAATAAAATAAAATACTAGAGACCACATGAAATAAAAGGTGAATTCTTTTACCAAGAACCAGGGAGATAAGACAGTACAATTAGTCATTAAATCAAGCCTGATCTTCCTGGTAGGCTTGGCAAAAAGGGAAAGACAATGAGTTCCACAGTCCTCACTTTGTGATTAAGGCAGAATAAAAGACTTTGCACCAGGAGAAGACATTTTTCTTGACACTAAGTTTTCAGGTTAATTTATTGCAGACATTCTTATATTCAGGAGTAATGAACAGCACAAAATATAACATCTTCAAAAACATTTTTACACGCCCAGCCAGGCGTGGCTCAGCAGTTGAGCGTCTACCTAGGATCCAGGTGATCGGGATTCGATTCCCGGTCAGGGCACACGCCAGGTTGCGCTCCCAATCCCCAGTCGGGGGCATGCAGGAGGCAGCCAATCAATGACTCTCTCATCATTGATGTTTCTATCTTTCTATTCCTCTCCTTTCCTTTCTCTGAAATCAATAAAGATATATTTTAAAAATAAAATAAAATAAAAACTTAAAAAAACACACAACAAAACATTTTTATAGAAATACGAAATGTTCTTTCTATGGCCCAGCATTGAGAACCTTTCACAATTTGTCTCAGTTACTTTCCCAGGTTCATTTCCTTCTTCCTCTCCTTCCCCATCCCCACAAGAAAATACACATTTTAATCAAACCAGACTCCTCCTTATTCCCAGAAAATACCCCAACCTTCTCAAATTTAGCTTTAATCACCCTAAACTCTTTCAGTGCTGCCTTTTCTACAAAGATTTCCCCAACTCTCCCAGTGGAAAGAGGTCTCCTTCCACCACACTCCCGGTACTCCTCCAGCACACCAGGGCAGAGCACCTCCGAGCTAAGGCATCAGAGGCACAGGATGTCTGGAGTCAGGCTGACCGGAGCTCAAATTCGATTCTGTTGTTTATTGGCTACATGACCCCAAGCAAGTAACTAAATCTCTCTGCGCCTCAGTTTCTAAATCTATAGAACAGGAATAATAATACCTACACCTCGCAAAGCTTTTGTAAGAATTAAATGAAAAGCCTGGCACAGGACTGGCATATAGCAGCCCTCAGAAGAAGGAGGGGGACAATAGGTGCTACTAAAGAGACTTGGATATCCGTTTCCTCTCCCCACCCGAAAAGAAGCTCCTTGAAAGCAACAGAGTAAAGTATTTCCCAGAAGGCTTGGCAGAGGGGGGCGTCAGTAACAGAGCCCTGTCTGAAAGGCCAACTATCTGGATTTAAGTAAGAGATCCTGAGAGGCAGTGGCTTTATGCCAGACCCAGGTCCGGACCAGGAAGCTCCTAACTCCCAGGCCACACTTTATCTACACAACGCTGCCAGCCCCTCAGGGATCTCAAGTACACCGACCCCGTTTCACACAGGAAAGGTCCTCTTGCCCATCAGAAAATCCTTCCTCCCACACAGGTCTCCAAATACCCATGCGAACCACATTATTATGACCTGAGGTGGCCATATTACCCAAAGAGCCTGTTCCAGGCCAGCCGGTGTGTCTGCTACGAACGCACGGCGCTGCCCGGCGCCTTGAGGAACTGCAGGTGCCATCTGTCCGCCCTTGATGGCTAAGTTGGCATACACGAATGCCGCGAGTTCTGGTAACTCACGGGAGACTGCGCTAGCAATACGTCTTCCACACTCACAAAACCACCATCATTACTTTCAGGGTGAGATGTTCTAGTAATCCTTAAGGGACTTAACCCTAGGAAGTCTATGGAAAAAACTAATTTCAAAGAACTTTTGTTTCAAAAGAAGACAAGACCAATAATTTATGTGGCAACTTTTTAACAAATGTGCCAGAAACCATACATCCCTTCATTTCCTGGGGATACACACATTGCAGTGATGCTGTCCTGGACAGCACTGTAAAACCGTGTCAGAAACAGTTTTGAATCTTCTATTTTAGAGTTCCCTTCAGAAGTACTGTGGCTATGTTATGGCAGGAAAAGCCAGCCCTCTCTGAGGGAAGAGGGTAAGGAGCACACTTTGAAACCAGACAGTACTGGATGCAAATCTCACTTAAAAATATTGGGGCCCAGCCGACATGGCTCAGCAGTTGAGCATCGACCTAGGATCCAGGAGATTGGGGTTCGATTCCCAGTCAGGGCACATGCCCGGGGACTGATCCCCAGCCGGGGGCATGCAGGAGGCAACCGATCAATGACTCTCATCATTGGTATTTCTGTCTCTCCCCCTCTCCCTTCCTCTCTCTGAAATCAATAAAGATTAAATATATATATATATATATATTGGGTAAAGTTCTTTAACCTCCTTGGGCCTCACTGTTCTCATATATACAATAGGGATATAGTATTAACACATATAGAAATGATTCGCATTTGGAGAGTTTATTAAAAATACAGAGACGTGAGTCTCATCCCCCAAAGATTACTTCAGGGAGTCTGATGTGGGGCACAGAAATCTGTGGGGATTTAAATTATTTTTCATTTTTAATTACACAACATGTAAAAACATTTCCCTTGCAAATTAATAAAACATTACCATATCAGTTGTGACTGCACTCAGCTACAAGCAATTTAAAAACTAACAGTCACTGAAACAGATGGGGGGTATTTTTCTCATGAACAAGAAGAAATCGAGGAGCAAGAAGTTTGGAGCTGGAGCAGCCACTCCAGGATCGCATGAAGGACCCAGGATCTCAGTGTCCTCTTCGCTCTGCTATCAGTGGCCTGTGGTTTCTACCCCTCTAACTGCAAGGCAGTGGCTGCTCCAGTAGGCAGGGTCTGTGAAACAGGCAGGCAGACGGCACAAGGGCCAAAGGGTTTTGCTATTCTATTTATGAAAGGGTGCTCTCCCTAGGGGCCTATGTATGCCTCCCTCTCATAGGCCAGAACTGTGTCCTATGGTCATTCCTAGCTGCAAGAGAGACTGCGTGTGAGAATTTCTTAGCTGGGCACACAGCCACGCCAAACAAAATTAAGGAGGAATGAGGCACAGGGATTGAATAGGAAATGAGCAGTCTCTACTACAATTACAAAAAAGATTCATGTCCCCTTGACACTCTCTCCCCTGTAGCCCTGTTAATTCGGACCTCATGGGTATTTTTACCAAGCTCCTCAGCAGATTCTGTTGCCCCCAGCCCCCAAGGTTTGAGGACCACTCCACACTTTCAGTGCTCATGCAGAGATTAAAGCTCTGGCTTTTAATCGTGGAGCAGTCATAGTTGTCCAATCAGTATTCACTCTCATCCTCTTTCCTCCCCCTACAAGTCACCCAGAAAAACCTAATCTCATTTGCTATAGCCACATCTCAAGTTCGGCCTTGCCCAGCATACGGCACTGGGTGGTGAAAAATAATTGGCTGGTTTTAAAAATCAAAGCCATCCTTCAAAAGATGACAATCTGTGACCTCTGACCATAAAGAATGTGATTGGGGCCCCAAACCTGAAGCCACGCTGCCCTGACTGATGACAGCAGCATCTCCCAGGCAGCCTGCTGCCTGGAATGGTTTGCTTGCGCTCTGCAGACACATTCGGCTATGGGTTAGGACAAAAAATGCGATAGTGAGCAAATGTTCCTCACACATTAAGTGGGGGGAAATCAAGATAAAAATAGCACACATAGTTTTATATTAAAAGTGTAAACCTGTGCAAAGAAGAAAGCTGGAAAAGCTAAGCCCAATGTGATAGCACCAGTAAACATCTTAGTGGTGAAAGTAATTCTTATTCTGCTTTGGTTTTGTTGGGAAGGGAAGGGAGCTTTCCAAATTTTTCTACAAGAAATATGTATTTCTTTTAGAATCAATTTATGATTTTTTAAAAACTGTCAACCTATACTATCATCAGGAATCATATAATAATTTTTGGGAGGCCTCTGGTGGGTCAGCCCATCCAACTCTATGCCACATCTCATCATCTTACCTGGTTTTTGTGTAAAACAGAATGGCAACTAAGGAGGACTTCAGCCAAAGCAAGGGCGTGGCCATGTGGGCAGGGCACCACGACGAGCTGCCAGCTACAATGGCAGCCCTTAACAGTCTGAAACCATCCAGATTTAACCGGGAAGAACAAGGTCCCGGTGATTTCCTAACTGAGGAGCTGCAAAAAGAAATGCGGGTTCACCACTCAGTCACCACGCTACACTCAGCTACCCTGCACACAGCAACTGGAGTGAAACTCAGGGTGCCACTTGTACTACACACAAAGCGAGCCACCCACTGGGAGGAGTCAAAATGACGCACAAGACCCTGCAGCACAGCAAGCAGCTAACTATTAAGAACACTTTTTCCAGCCAGGGTACATTTTTGGCAACCCCCCGACTACACTCTTCTGAGGAAGCCTCTGCAGCTATCAAACACGCAAGCTAATAAATACATAAATAGGCAAGATCTACACATTGGATGCTGTTAACTGTAGGGAGGCAGGTAAACTATGAGTCAGGCCTGGAGAGGTAACTTCATACCTAAGACTCTATTCTCTACTCATCTCTTCCTCTCTAGCAAATGCTATGGCCTGCTGGGATAAACAACCTTGGCTGGGCTTCTCCTAAAACAAAGCTTCCCCAGGTCAAGATAGCAGAGGAGGTAAATGCGGTCTATGCTCACCTCCTCCCATGACCACATCGAAACTGCAACTACATTACAGAACCACCATCCTTGAGAATCACCTGAAGACTAGATGAGCAGAACCCTATAACTAAGGGTATACAGAAGAAGCCACAACAAGACTCATAGGAGGGGTAGAGATGCACAGTGTGGCGATTAAGAACCAGAGGGATATCTCGGCTTTGGAGGTCTGAGAGAGAAGACCCAGCCCCACACCAGGCTCCCCCGCCCAGACACTAGTGCGAGGAGTGCCCACAACACCTGGCTGTGAAAATCGGCAGGGAATCAGTCCAGGTGAGACTGAGGGCTGCTGTAGACCCAGGCATCCTCTTGAATGGCCTGAGCCAGACTCACTCACCCACATACACTTGCCCTAAGCTCCAGAGAAGGGACAGCAGCTTGAAAAGTGCCAGGGACATATGGGGAGGAACTGAATTAGAGGGCTGGAGAGGCAGCTCTCTCCTGGGCTAAAGTGCCAGGAGGCACCATTGTTCCTTTGTTGAGCTCTACCGCCCCACAGCCTGACACCAAATCTTAAACTCCAACAACCTGGTTAACACCACTCTCATCCCACCATGATGATTGTCTGAGACTCTACCCTACAAAATTCACACACCCGACCTGAATTTCTTTCAGAGTCTAATCCATACAAGTGTCTGGCTTGGGCCTAAGCTGCAGACTTTCCTAAAATTCTCAAAGGTCCACAAACCCCAAACAAGAAGGGGTTGGCCTCGGTGTACCCTGTACCTCTTGCTAAATGGCCCATGCCTAGCACTAATGGCAGCTGACTTCGGTCACAGCATAACCACTCCCAGGTGCCTCCAAGCACAGGCAGCTACCAACCACAGATCACTTTGTAGCTCCTACCAAGTGACCGTGGGCTGAACACAGGCAGTGGCTGACCTTGGTCTGTACAAAGGACTCTTCCAAGAGGCCCAAACACACCTGTGCTCACAAGGCTACACCCAGTACCACCCAATTACTGCCACAAATAACACACCCAAAGGATGGACTCTGCAGGCATCAGAGTCCCACTAAAGCAAATCCCACTCCGTGGGGTCAGCCTCTGCACAACAGCTTCTCTGCTGTAGTCACAGCCAGTCCTCACAGCCAATCAGCTGAATATCAATCCCACCCACTGATGTGCCAACAGAGATCAAGGCTCAAATATAACAGGAAAGCAAACAAAACCCACACAAGGGACACTCCTGGACCACCTGGCTCAAGTGAACAGGGAGACTGCACCACTGGGCCCCACAGGATACCTACTGCATAAGGCCACTCTGCCAAGACTGGGAGAGGTAGCAGATCTACCCAATATGTAGAAACAAACACAGGGAGGCAGCCAAAGTGAGGAGACAAAAAACATGTCCCAAATGAAAGAACAAGACTCCAGAAAAAGAACTAAACAAATTGGAGACAAGCAGTCTACCAGACATAGAGTTCAAAACACTGATTCTAAGGATGCTCAATGAACTTAGGGGAAGTATAGATGATCTCGGTGAGAACTTCAACAGAGAGATAGGAAGCATAATAAAGAAAATGGGAACCATAAAAAAGAACCAGTCAGAAATGAAGAATACAATAACTGGAATGAAGAATACATTAGATGGAATCAACAGCAAATTAGATGATGCAGAGGATCAAGTCAGTGATTTGAAAGACAAGGTAGCAGAAAATACCCAATCAGAACAGCAAAAAGAAAAAAGAATTTTAAAAAATGAGGATAGTTTAGCCCTGGCCTGTGTAGCTCAGTGGTTGGAGCATTGGCCTGCACACCAAAGGGTCAAGGGTTCAATTCCTTGTCAAGGGCACATATCTGGATTGCAGGTTTGATCGCCAGCCCAAGTCAGAGAGTGTGTGGGAGGCAACCAATCAATATGTCTTTCTCACATTGATGTTTCTCTCTCTTTCCTACTCCCTCTCTCCCTTCCACTCTCTCTAAAAATCAGTAGAAAAAAATATCCTCGGATGCAGAATAACAACAACAAAAAAAGAGGATAAAGAACCTCTGGGACAACATCAAGCCTAACAATATTTGCATCTTAGGGGTATCATAAGGAGAAGAGAGGGAACAAGGGACTGAGAACCTATTTAAAGAAATACTGACAAAAAAATTCCCTAACCTGGTGAAGGAAATAGACATAATACAAGTCCAAGAAGCACAGAGTCCAAAACAAGAAGAACCCAAAGAGGCCCACACCAAGACACATCATAACTAAAATGCCAAAGGTTAAAGGCAAAGAGAGACTCTTAAAAGCAGCTAGTTCCCTACAAAAGTGGGCTCCCATAAGACTGTCAGCTGATTTCTCAATAGCAACTTTGCAGACCAGAAGAGACTGGCACAAAATATTTAAAGTGATGAAAAGCATATAACCCAGATTATTCTACCCAGCAAAGCTATCATTTAGAATCAAAGGAAAGATAAAGAGCCTCCCAGACAAGAAAAAGCTGACGTACTTCATCACTACCAAATGAGTGTTATAAGTTAAAAGGCAAAAGTAGGAAGATCATGTGTAATTATAACAGTAAATTAAGGGATACACACAAACACAGACACACACAAGAAGCAAAAAATAATGACAAAACCACAAACGTGGAGGGGTTAAGTAAAAATGGTAGTGATTTTAGAATGTGTTCAAACTTAAGCGACCACCAACTTAAAATACACTGCTATAAACATAGCTTGGTATATATGAAGCACATGGTAACACAAACCAAAAATTTACAAGAGATATACAAGAAATAAAGGGAAAGGAATCCAAACACAATCAGTTACCAACAATGTCTATGAAAGGCAAGAATTCATCAATTAGTACTAATTCTCACTGGAGTCTTTTTTGTGCCCAGCACTGATATAGGCATCATAAGGAACAGGTCTTCAAGGTAGTTAAAATTCAGTTTGGAAACCGTTCTGCAATCCCTGAAGAATCAATGGATCTAGGCACTGGCCATCAGTGGCTGCAAACATTATGAAGAGAAAGACAATTGGACATCATGTTCCTCTAAGACAGATACATCACCTCTACAGTAATCATGTCAAGAAATTAAATTTGCTGATCAGACCACAAATCCAACTTCCACTTTACATGAAATATGGAGAACAGAGGAACATGTGAACATGTAAACATGTTAATGGTATCACAGAAATACAGTCAGCAAAATCCAGACTATGGGAAACTCTATAGGACAAACCACCTGGTTTCTTCAACAAATAAATGGCAATGAAATAAATATAAAGGAAGAGCCTATAGATTAAAAGAAATAAGAGATATATCAACTGATTTGTAATGTCAGACCTTATTAGATTCTATTCAAACTTAAAAAATATATAACATTATGAGACAACTAGAAATTTGAATACTAACTAAATATACAGTATTAGAGAATTACTGATAATTTTTAAATGATAATAATGGTATTATGGTTGTTTTTTAAAGAGTTTATTTTCTTTTAGAGGTACACAATGAAATACATGGCTGAAATAATATGATTTGGGGAATTTACTTCAAAATAATATAAATCAGGAAAGGGAGTGGGTATAGACATATTGAAAAAATATAATAGGTCATGAGTTGATAATTGTTGAAGTTATATAAAAGGTAAGTAGAGGTTCCTTATAGTATTCTCTCTATTTTTTATATGTTTAAAATTTTCCATAACACAAAGTTTAAAAAATAATCCCAGATTTAAAGATTGATATTTTCAATATTCTCGGAGAAAAGTTAAAGTAAAAACTATAGGGCATGCAACAAACTGACGAATCTCAGAGGGAAGGGGTGGGAGGTTTCAGGAAGAGATTAACCAAATAACTTACATGCATATATGCATAACCCGTGGACACAGACAATAGTGCAGTGAAGGTCTGAGGAGAGGGCAGGAGTAGGGAGGAGAGGGTAAGTGGGGGAAAAAAGAGGACACATCTGTAATACTTTCGACAATAAAGATTAATTTAAAAAAACACACACACAAAAAAAACTAGTTTGTGGTGCTGGTGCTGAGACCTTGAAATCCACATGTCTGCTGTTATAACTGTTTCCTTTTAAAATTCAGCTCCTAGTGGGTGGTAAAGGATGGGAATGGAGATTGCCAAGGTGGAGTCATCCATGTCAGGGGAACTCAAATGCCAGGAGGCCAGGAAAGTGTCTTATGTGTTTCACACAGTACATCTGTCCCTGTGGACAAAAAAGGCAAAAGGGGCTGGATACTAAACCTGACAAGCTCAGGGGAGGCCTGCATGGCAGCCTTACAAACTCAGAGATCAAAAGTAACCACATAGGATGGTCTGAAATTAAAATGTCCTAACTAAAGGCAGGTCTCGGCAGGTAGCCAAGTCTTAGGCCAGTATATTCCCTGGCCTAAGACTGTAAAAGTTGACAAAGGTCAATCTTTACTGTAACAGAGTCTGTCTATTGTCTTTTTGCATCTAGGATAATATACCTTGGGAATGTCAGGATAATTTCCTTTTTTTTCCCTCCACCTCTCAGGGTACCAGAGCAGAGACCACAAATCCACTCATTGTTATCTTGTTAAATGATGACTGTTAACTATCCTATACCCACAAATGTGAATCAAGTCTGTATCTATTCTTTGTACTTCTTATCCAATTTCAGAGATTTCCCCCTGCTTTCTCCCACCTCCCTAACCTCTCACCGATGAACTGCACGTAACCCCCTTACATCTTCCCCTTAGATTCTGATGGATAAAATAAGTGGTAAAACTGCCATTTTCCTGAGCAAAATCTCAACTGTGGTGATTTTGCTTTCCAGCAATTGTGTCTAGTTTGGCTCAAATAAACTCATAAAAATTCTCAAAAAACCCCCAAAAAACACATACACAAAAAAACTGTAGGGCATAGATTATAAACGTAACAGATGTTCAGGTGAGGAAGGTATTCAGATTCAATAAACATTTACTGAATGCCTACTATGCACTAAAGCCTGTAGTAAGGCACTTTATTTACCAGCAGCGTGATCTCTGCACCTCAAGTTCCTCATCTATAAAATGGGGAAATCACCCAGCCCATGTGGCTCAGGGGTTGAATGTCGACCTATGATCCAGGAGATTGCAGTTCAATTCCTGGTCAGGGCACATGCCCGGGTTGCGGGCTCCATTCCCAGTAGGGGGCATGCAGGAGGCAGCCAGTCAATGACTCATCATTGATGTTTCTATCTCTCTCCCTCTCCATTCCTCTCTCTCAAATCAATAAAGACATATTTTTTAAAAAATTAAAAACAAAATGGGGACATTAAGAAGTCTGCTTTGCCCAGCCAATGTGGCTCAGTGGTTGAGCATCAACCTAAGACTCAGGAGATCACAGTTCAATTCCCGGTCAGGGCACAAGCCCGGGTTGCAGGCTCGATCCCCAGTGGGGGGCGTGCAGGAGGCAGCCAATCAATGACTCTCATCATTGATGTTTTTGTCTCTCTCTCCCTCTCCCTTCCTCTCTCTGAAATCAATAAAAACATATTAAAAAAAAAAAAAAAAGAAGTCTGCTTCATCTGGTTGTTACTAAGAGGAGATAAATTAATACATATCAAGCATTTAAAATAGTGTCGGAACAGCCTGGATAAAATCCCAGAGGCATGAAGTATGACATGACTGAGGAACTAGACTTTGAGTTCCTGCACCTGGCAGAGACAAGGTACCTCCAATTCACATCCGAGGCCACCAAAAGCTGCAGAATTAGTAAGGCCCAAGTTGGGGTGGGAACTTAATGGTTCTTCATGCTGGAAGGGAGAGAAGAGTTTGAGTCTGTGGGAAAGATGAAGAGACAAAAGGGTAGAAGAGAGAGGAACTGTCAGAAGAAAAGGTGTCCATGGTGACTGGACACCCAGGAATAGAGAGGCCAGTTAACAACAATAATAGATTGCAAGATGGTATCATCTCGGTGGGAGGCCACAGAGAGCAGTGGTTAAGAAAACAGACTCTGGGAAAGAGAGAACAAGATGGCGGTGCAGGGAACCACGGACCTGCCGCCTCCAGCAACCACATCAGAATCACAGCTAAAATATAGAACCACCATCACGCAGAACCTCCTGAAATCTGGCTGAACAGAAGCCCTACAACCAGGTAGCTGAAGAGGCACCGAGACTGGTAGGAGGGGCGGAAACGCAGGCCGATCGGGGCTGGATCATGGAGACGTGGCCGGGCCCACACCCGGTGCTGCGGGGTAAACCTGGCAGGGACATTTTGGCGGTGGGGGTTTCCCCGAGGAGGGAGGGGTCCCAGCCCCACAGCAGGCCCCAGCCTAGGGCTCCAGGGCGGGAAGAGATGTCTCCAGAACTTCAGGCTGTGAAACCGGGGACTGTCGCTGAGGGTCGTGGAGGCTGCGGGAGCCCCAGCAGCTCCTCTTAAAGGGCTGGCACACGGACTCACTCGCACCTTTGGCCCCACCCCGGTGATTCCCGGAGGCCCCGCCCCTCCCCACCTGCAGGCTCATCCAGGCCATTTCCAGTGGCTTTTCTGTGCAAGTGGCCTCTTGAGCCTCATGCTTAGGACTTTCCTAAAACCTCTCAAACAAGCAGCAGCGGGCACCACACGGCTTGATAAGTGGCCCCAGGCCTGGCACTAGCAGCAGCCTGCACTGGTTCATAGCTTGGCCTCTCCTGGACACCCCAAAGCCCAGCACAAGTAGCAGCCAACTAAGGTTTGCTAAGTAGCTCATGCTGGCTGGCCCTGGGCAAGGCACTGGCAGAGGCTGACTCTGCACCTCCTGGGAGGCCCCAGAGACAGTGCACCTGGTGGTCAGACTCGACCATGCTGGATTACACCCCTACCACATCCATGAGTGACACACTCAAGGGACACACTTGGTGAACACCAAAGCTCCCCTGAAGTAAATCCTGCTCCATAGGGTGTCTCCAGCACAGCAGCTCTTTGGCTGTGGTTGCAGCTGGTCCTCACAGCCAATTGGCCAGGGGATCAATTCTTCCCAGTGACACCGACAGCAACCAAGGCTCAACTACCACAGGACAGTGGACACAGCCCACACAGGGGAGCACCTAGAAGACCCAGCTCAGGTGACTGGGGAGGCTGAGCCACTGGACCCTACAGGACACCTACTACACAAAGCCACTCTACAAATTCCAGGAGACATAGCAGCTCTACCTAATACATAGAAACAAACACCAGGAAACAGCCAAAATGTGGAGGCAAAGAAACATGTCACAAAGGAAAGAACAGAAGAAATCTCCAGAAAAGGAACTAAATGAAATAGAACCAAGCAAGCTACTACGTACAGAGTTCAGAATTATGGTTATAAGGATGCTCAAGGATATTAGTAAGACTATTAAGAAAACAAGTGAGGCCCGGCTGAGCGTGACTCAGCGGTTGAGCATCAACCTAGGATCCAAGCAATCGGGGTTCAATTCCCGGTCAGGGCACATGCCTGGGTTGTGGGCTTGATCAATGACTCTCATCATTGATGTTTCTATCTCTCTCTCTCTCCCTCTCCTTTCCTCTCTCTGAAATCAATAAAGATATATTTTTAAAAAAGAGAAAAAGAAAACAAGTGAGACCACTGATGACATAATAAAGTGCCAATTAGAAATGAAGGCTACATGAACTGAAATGAAGAATAATTTACAGGGAATCAACAGTAGAGTAGAGGACACTGAGAATCAAATCAGCACTTTGGAGTATGAGGAAACAAAAAACACCCAACCAGAAGAGCAAAATGAAAAAAGAATTCAGAAATATGAAGATAGTATAAGGAATCTCTAGGACAACTTCAAGAGGCCCAACATTCATATTACTGGGGTGACAGAAGGGGAAGAAAGAGAGCAAGGAATTGAAAATCTATTTGAAAAAATAATTACAGAAAACTTCCCCTTCCTGGGGAAAGAAATAGACTTACAAGTCCAGGAAGCACAGACAGTCCCAAACAAGAGGAATCCAAAGAGGTCCACAACAAGACACATCATAATTAAAATGCCAAATGTTAAAGACAAAGAGAGAATCTTAAAAGCAGCAAGAGAAAAGCAGTTAGTTACCTACAAGGGAGCTCCCATACGACTGTCAGCTGATTTCTCAACAGCAACTTTGCAGGCCAGAAGGGGGTTTTCAAAGTGATGAAAAACATGGAACTACAACCAAGATTGCTCTACCTAGCAGAGCTATCATTTAGAATAGACGTCAGATAAAAACCTTCACAGATAAGAAAAAGCTAAAGGAGTTTATCACCACCAGACCAGCACTACAGGAAATGTTAAAGGGTCTTCTTTAAGAAGCAGCTAATGAACAAAAGAATCTGATAAACTAAATAGATCCAGAGACATTGATGCATGCAACAGACAATCATATTTCAGAGGGAAGAGTGAAGGGGGCTGGAGGGTGGGGAGAGATTAACCAAGGAAGTTATATGTATATAAGCATTACCCATGGACACAGACAATAACGGGGTGAAGGCCCAGGGAGGGGGTGGGAGCGAGGTGGAGGGGTCAATTGAGGGGGGAAATGGGACACCTGTAATACTCTCAACAATAAAGATAAATTAAAAAATAGTGTCTAACCATGCCAGGGTTGCTCAGTCGTTAGAGCGTTCTCCTGAACACCAAAGGATCATGGATTCGATTTCCAGTCAAGGGCACGTACCTCAGCTGCAGGTTCATCCCTGGCCCCGATTGGGTGCCTGCAGGAGGCAACCAATCAATGTGTCTTTCTCACATTGATGTTTCTGTTTCTCTCTCTCTCTCTCTCTCTTCCCCTCCCTCCCCCACCTCTCTCTTCCCTTCTCCCCCCTCCCTCTCTCCTCCTCCCTTGACTTCCAGTCTCTCTAAAAAATATATATATATATATATATATATAGCAATGGAAAAAATATCCTCAGATGAGGATTAACAACAAGAAAAAAACAGTGTCTGGCCTGAAGCAAAGGTACTCAATAAATGGTAGCTTTGAATAACTCTATGCAATAAATAGTAGACTCATTTTATAGTTGAGAAAACTGACGGTCAGAAAAGTACAATAGTTTGTCCAAAAGGTCATACCACCAGAAGAGGTAGAGCCTGAATTTCAGAAGCAGTCTGCCTACCCTCAGGCCGGGCTCCCCTGAGCATGCCACAGGCAGGAGAGCCCTGTGACTAGAGAGAGTATGAAGAATAAAGTCATTAGGGAAGAAATGAGCTATGACTCTGATTAAAGAAAAGAAATAAGGCAAGGCTGAAAGGAGTAAGGGAGAGCAGCGCCCTGGCCGGGTGGTGCGATTAGTTGGGGGTCATCCCGTGCACCACAGGCTGCCAGTCTGACTCCCAGTCAGGGCACATGCCCCGGTTGCAGTCTCAATCCCCTGCAGGGGGCGTGCAGGAGGCAGCCAATTAATGTTCTGCTCTTCCATGGATCTCTCTCTCTCTCTCTCTTTCTCCCTCTCCCTTTCTCTCTCTCTAAAAATCAATTAAAAACCTTTTTTTTAAAAAAAGGAAGAATAACATACAAGACCCTTAGAAGTGCCATTCTGATGAGGTTCAGGGCAAATTCTTCTTATTAAAGACTGGTCTCCACAGCTGTCACTGGGGTGACCTCGCTTATGCAAATAAATAGCCACAGGGTTTCAGAGGGAACAATTGTAACTGCTTTCCATAATAAGGGTTCTGGATCACAGCCGAAAGCTTTAGTTAGTTAAGTTTGTGGGTCAGTCTCATAAATTTGTTTTCTTGGCTGGACCCCAATGAGGTGATCAGTTCTGCATTCCTACCTAAGGCGGGGGCTTCTTCAGAGCTTGCAAATCATCCCTGTAAGGTCTATAACACTGGGTACTTGACCGTCCCCTAAAATCTGTTCTAGTGTTTTATTTAGGAAAACTACACTGTTGAAGATGGCTATCCAGACATGGCACTCAGAACACATCTATATCCACAGAGGAGACCATTTCTCCAGTAAACAGGTAGACAAAGGCCACCTCTAGATTTGCTGCCACTTCTCCCATCAGAGTGGAGCACCTTGTGGCAGGGGAGCTGTAAGCCCCCAAAATTCCTGTTCTGACCTGGCAGTTCTGCTCACGGATGAAGGCACACTGGTGAGCACCAGAAGCCTTTGTGGTGGTGGAAGAAGAGGACTGGGCGTGGCCTACACTTGCCATTCAAGTCCTCGCTCTGCCCTTTGATGGCCACAGACAATCATTTATCTACTTGGCGTCCTTGTTTACGAAGAAAGGTAACAGAGAACCTCACTGCACCATGAAAATGAAACACATGAAAAGCTAGACAAAAGGCTGACTACTTCATGATCATGTTGAGTCCCCTCAAGGCCGAACTCGATCATCTCTTTCAGAACAGGGATCGCAGAGTCTCCAACCTGTCTGTCCGCAGAGGCAGAATGGAACAAGGCGACACCTGGCAGTTGGTCAGGCCTGGGTTTGGTTTCTGGCTCTGCCACATTATCTTCAAAATTTCCATAGTCTTAGCAAAACAAGACATGCCCACCCCTCACTATGTGGCTACTGGAACACAAAACCCCACAGGTAACCAACGATACTCATTTTGCTTTAGTGTCAGCCTCTTCCCACTGCCATGAAGCACACAGGGGCTGATGTGAGCTTCCTTATTTGAACCTTCTTCCTCGCCCAGTCCTCTTGACCGCTCTCCTCGCGGGTGCTTATAACCACGAACAAGCCCCTGAAAGGAGAAGCAGGAGGAAGGCAGAAACAGGGACACATGAGCCTGGGAAGATCCGAAACCCGATCACCAGCTTCTACAGAAACAGTGCTGGCTTAAAACATCAGCCGAAGCAAAGGACTGCATGGCATGGTCTGCCTGACCCTCGAGGAGCACGTTCTTCTTCTCAAGGCCATAAAGTGAGGTTCAATCAAGAATTGTCACACCTGGCCAGTGTGGCTCAGGGGACTGAGCATCGTCTATGCACCAAACAGTTCTATTCCCGGTCAGGGCACATGCCAGGGTTGCGGGCTAGATCCCCTGTATGGGGCATATAGGAGGCAGCCGATCAATGACTCTCTCATCACTGATGTTTCTCTCTTTCCCTCTCCCTTCCTCTCTGAAATCAATAAAAACATATTTAAAAACAAAACAAAACACCACCCTGTGAGTGAACTATTACTGCCCCCATTTTTAAAGATGAGGACACTGAGGTTCAGACTAAGTAATGTGCCCCTAAAACATAGGTGGTGAGTATTGGCCCTGAGAATGGGGCCTGGGCTTGTCTGCTCCCGAGGTGGTGTTCTTAGTGCCATTATAGTGCTTGGTGCATGGCAGGTTGTAAAGAAAAGGTAGCTACTGGGACCCCGACAAAGGCCTTCAGGAGCCTGACTCACAGCAGCCCTGGGAAGAGGCATCACCATGCCCATTTTATTGGTAAAGAGGTGGGGCTCAGCTAGTTTAGACTCCTAAAGTTCAATAAAAAGCCCCTATCTTTTAGAGACATATACTTCAGTATATTTATGGATAAAATTATATGCTGTCTGGAATCTGCTTCAAAATAATGCAGGGCCGGGCAGGGTGGTGTGGTAATGAGATGAAACAAGCTGGACTGGCCAGATATTGAGAACTGTGGAGCTGAGTCACGGGTGCACAGAAGTTCACTATACTATTTTCCTTACTCTTATTTATGTTTGAAACTTGGCATAATAAAAAGCAAAAGCAAAAAATATCACCTCATCTCCTGGAGACTGTGTAAGGCAGAGGTGGGTCTCAAATTGAGGTGTGTCCTGTGCCCAAATTCTGAGTCCCCTCCAGTCCACTGTAATAGCTGCCTTAAAGCATTCCTCTTCCTTTCCATCCTCACCATATGGTCCAGCCCCACTAGGGGACTGGTATCATTTTAGTGCCCAAAGTTCTGCTAATCTAATCTAAGCAAGGTAGTCTCCACTGAGCATCACAGGGTGGCAGCCCACGCTACTATAGGGGTGCAGCGGACGGGTGAGCCCTGCTGCCTGGAGAGTCTAGGAAAGGCCTTAGAAAGGAAGCAGGACTTGGGTGTGACACGTATTTCAATGATGTGAAGGAAAATGAAGGGACAGAAAGAGAGGAGGAGGGAAGGAACAGTGCGTGCAGGTGCATGGACAGGGGCTGCAAGGCTGGGCTCTGCTTCCTGGGTTCCCTTTGGGTGCTACTGCAGCCCCCAACTGGTGTCCCTTCCAGCAGTCTCCCTTCCTATAAGCCACCCTCCACACTGCCCCAGGATGATATTCCCCTAAAAGAAATCTGATCACATCTTCCCCTGTGCATTAAAAACCTCCCTGAGCTCCCCAATTAACTCCAGATAATGTCTCCAGTCATCAACCTGACACTCAGGGTAACTGTCACTAACCAGCCTCACTGCCGCCTCCCCTCTTGCCAGGTCCCCACATAGATACCCAAAGCCTGCGGTCTAGCTGCCTCACACACCTGGGTACTTTTTCTCTAATGTTCTCTCTTCCTAGCATGCCCTGCCTCCTGATAAACTGTAGGACCAGCTCAGATGTCATCTCCTCACTCCACCCCAGCAAAGCACACCCCCACCCCCTCTGTTATCAGGACACCCTCATACTAAACTTGTTTGTGGGTCTGCCTCCTGATGAGATTGTGGGCTATACAACAGGTGATCAATACCAGGTCTAGATCACTACTGGTGACTTTAAAAATGCAGCCCCTAAGTAGACAGGCAGGGGGCCTGCATGGAGCAGCTACTGGGAGGCTGCCCCATGAGTGGTCAGGTGAGGGCGGCCAGATGCTGAGCAGAGGGTCAGTCCCGACCGTAGCTGAGGCCACCTCACTGCCATGCCCTTCAGGTGTCTGAAAAGCCCACAGCGTCAGGGGGCTTATTTAGTGCCTTAAAATGCTGTAATAGTTTCCTTCCAAAGGTTCCAGACAAATGGAAAATGATAACAACAGCTTGATGCTCCCCTCACCCCCATGGCTACAAACTTGAAGAATATTTATGATCCATGGGATCAGAGATTTGGTGTCTTAGAAGCAAAGACAGGTCACAAGATGAACTGATCCAGACCACCTGCTTTTGGGTGGAAAAGAGGTCCCATATTCAGTTATGCTCCCCAGTGCACCAGGCACCTGCTTCTCTTGCGAAAATCTGAAGCCAACACATGATTTTTCTTTAACTTAGAATAAAACCACCGTCTCCTATAAGGAGGGGCGAAAAGCTGAACACAAGCATGCTGACTCGCAGGGAACTGAGGAACCTTCTGGCAGGGTTACGAGAGACGGTGTACATGCCCGCAGCCCTCTCAGGAAAGGGGCACTTGTGCTCTCCATATTAAATTCTTAGCAACAAGGTAGCAGAGGAAAACAAATGCTCCCAAAGGTTTCCCAGCATTGCCAACAGAGAGCTAGCGCAAGAGGAGCTTCCCTCCTCCTACATTTTTCATGGGCCTGCTGCTCCTGCAACTCCCAGCACCACGCTCTGACATTACAGCAGATGCTGCCCTCCTTCGCTGCCACCGCCACACAATCAATCCTTCATCCTCCAGAGCCAATGGAAATGCAGGGTTTCCCATTAATCACGGCTGAGACACCAAAATAGCTCATCTGACCTTTGCAAATACCAAACAGTGGATTTAAAGCAGAAACTGACAAAAGGCAATGTAGAAGTCTTTAGCTTTCCTTTCAAAGATGATTTTGCCATTAGCCAAGAAACAGACTGCCTATAGGACCAATACTGTTAAAAATTGGGCAGAAACAGTCAAATTGGAAGTGAGGTAGCCACCAATGTTTCAACACACACGCATTCCCTGGTGAATTATTTAACATATATTAAAAATATACATGGCTCAGAAATCTCTTGGCACTGGATTGAAAACAATGTGAAACTGGGAACTACAAGTTTTCTGAGGGAACACACACACACCAACGTAATGCCTGACACCAGCTGGACTCCATCAGACAATAGCGATAAAACTGCCACAAACAACAGAGCTGCTACTGATGAAGGCAGACCCTTTCTTAGGGGCCAAACATTACAGCAGATCAAACTCATTAAGCTATATCACATACGTACCATTTTCTCTCTATTTATAGACCTGTGAATCTTAATCAGTGGTTGATATTTAGGAGCAGAAGGGACCCCTTAGTATTTCCCAGAGATTTTCTTTGCGTGGCTACAATTCAGCACCCCCCACACTGGATCCCAAGTGATCACCACGAAATGCAGGGCTCGGGACTTCTTCTACTTAAAAAAAGTAATTACAGAAAACTTGAGGAACAAAGAAAAAAAGAAAAGCCACTTATATAAGCCTGCCACCAACCTAATTCAATTTTTAATAACTTTATTGAGATATAATTCACATAAAAGTCACTATTTTGAGGTGTACAATTCAGTGGGTTTCAGTATATTCACAGAGTTGTGTAACCATCACTACTATCTAATTCCAGGATATTTAATCATCCCCCAAAGAAACCCTGCATCCAATAGCAGTCACTTCCCATCCCCCTCATCCCAGGCCCCCACAACCAGTAATCTGCTTTCTCAATACATAAATTGGCCCAGCCTGGATATTGCATATAAATGGAGTCATACAATATGTGGCCATTTGTGTTTGGCTTCTTTTACTTACCACAATGATTTCACCTAATTCAATTTTTATTTGCACTTTGTTAGTTTCCTTTCCATCTTGATTCTCACACATCTAGAGAATAATCCTTTGCTAACTTTATAAATTCAAGCCTGAGTTTTGCTGAACAATGAATTATTAACCCTTAGCTGGCATTGTGGGTCCAGGAGCTGAAGGAGGCCTGTTTTGTTCTCTAAATGTGAGCCTTCCACATTAGTATAATTTTAATAGAAAGTACCTGGCAGTTAGAAAGATACTGAACAGCAGCACTACCAGCCTTCAGGATAACCACACAAAGCACCAGACACAATCTGACACAGGAACAGTAAAGAACTCAAGATCACCAAGTTAAACAGGAAGAGGTAGCTGCCATCCATTGAGTTTGCTGTTTTGTAAATGTTATGAGCTAAATTATGTGTGTCCCCAAACCCCCACACCAGCCAAATTCATATGCTGAATGTGACTGTGTTTGGAGACAGACTCCTTAAAGGGGTGACTAAGTTAGAGTGGGCCCGAACCCAGTCTGACTGCTGTCCCTATAGGAGAGGAAATTTGGACAGAACGGAGAGACTCCAGGGAGGCACGTGAACAGTCAGGCCATGCAAGGGCGCAACAAGAAGGTGGCCGCCCGCAAGCCAAGGAGAGGCTCAAGAGACCCCCGGCCCAGCCTCCGGAAGTGTAAGAAAGTAAATCCTGTTGTTTCAGCCCCTAGTTTGTGGTAGTTTGTTATGGCAGCCCCAGCAAACATCTCGTTTAATGTCTCATTTTAGCCCATAAACACCTTTAAAAAGTAAGACTGATCCCCATTTACCATGAGGAAGCTGAGGCTTAAAAAGCTTAATGGAGCTGGGAGTGAAACTGAGGTGAGTGTGACTTCAAAGCTTTTGTTCTCACCTGGCCAGCGTGGCTCAGCCGCTGAGCATCGACCTAGGATCCAGGAGATCGGGGTTCGATTACCGGTCAGGGCACATGCCCGGGTCTCGGGCTCGATCCCCAGCAGGGGGCGTGCAGGAGGCAGCCGATCAATGAGTCTCATCACTGATGTTTCTGTCTCTCTCTCTCCTTCTCCCTTCATCTCTCTGAAATCAATAAACACATATTTAAACAGACCAAAAAAAAACTTTTGCTCTTTCCAGGAAGTACAGGTGTTGAAATTTATTTTTAACTTTTCTGTAGCAGGGGCAGGGGGAGCAGACTATTAAAATACACAAAAATTTTTGTTTTAATTTTAAAAAACCAGTATCTTCCCAGCCTACATCTTCCAAATATATAATTCATTCATTTCAGAAACATTTTTGAGGGAGGGAAAAACATTTAATCAAGTGCTTTACATGCATTATCCAATTTGAGCTAAGAGATATGTAATAGTCATGACTGAGGAAACTGAGGCTCAGAGACATTAAATGCCTTTATCACAGCACTGTATTTGTCTTTCACTAAGTTTCCCAGTCTAACAGTTTCATTTTGAAAGACCAACTGAACTAAATTCTATTCACTGAGCTTTCATGGAGTCCAGCAGTGTTGGGTACTCTGGGTTCCAGATGAATGCACCCCAGTCCCTACTGTGGGGGGATGTGCAGTCCAGCAAGGAAAGGTGACAGCTCTCCAGGAAGCTTCAAGCAAATCAGAAAGAGGTGCCCTTTTAGAGCAGAAGCAGCACCAGAGCACAGCCTGCTCGCAGCCCTGCAGCTCTCCCTCAGTCCACATCCCTTCTTGCTAAAGAGTGGGATCAGCAGAGTGGATGAGAGCAACGGGAGCCCCAGGGAGCATTTGGTTCTCTCACTGGACACCTTACCCTGCTCACACGATCTCCCTGCCATTTCCCCCTGGACCAAAGCCAGCCAGGGCATGAGGTGTGGGCATGCTGACTTGGGTGGGGGGTAGAATACAGACCCAGGCCAATTCACAGCAGGTAGTGGGCAAAGCCAGAAAGTGACATTGCCAAGTGGGGGTCAAAAAACTAGAAAGGGCCACATGAGTAGACTGTCCCAAAGACCAACTGAATGGGGAGTTCGAGCCAGAAAGCCAAAGCAGGTGGAAGCCAAGGGGCATCAGGGCCCTGGGGGAACCTGCAGAGGACTGGGCTTTAACTGTGTTGGGGACCCTCCACAGGGGTTTCATTCCATGCATTTTTTTAAATTGCACTCTTAGAAAGTTATTCTTGACATATAACAATACAGAAGATATTCTTTGCAAAGTTTGGTTAATAACAAAAGGGGGTTTGATCAAATAGCCTGGTGATTATATTACATCAAGCACATGGGATTTTGTGCAGCCATTTAAGTGGCAGTTGTGAAGATCATATAATATGGAAGAGTTTCCAAATAATCAAAGTTAAAAAAGCACAATAAAAAGTTGTATGTATGCATGCAAAAGTATCCAGCACGATGAAAACGGAGGATAACAGCACAGGGGAAATTTTGTGTGCTTTGTTTAAGGCTAGTATAACATTAATGCAATTTTAAATGTTTAATAGTCTAATATATTTTAATCCTAAATCAGTATCAGTCATTATTTCGAATTCATCAGTGATGTCACTTCATGCTCCAGATGAAGTTACCTCCAAGAGCATCTCCTCAGTCTGAGTACAACCGTGATTACAGAGGCTGACAAGTTCCAAGACCTGCAGTTGACAGACTGAAGAGAGACAATGTGTAGTTCTAGTCTGAGTCCAAAGGCCTGAAACCCAAAAAGAGCTGATGCTGCAGTTGCAGTATAATAGGTCATTCTGGCCCTGATGCCATCTCGTGCCGCAGCTGAGCATCCTGCACTTATCCCTCTCACACTCCCTGGATCCTTGGGTCCTGAGAAAAACATGGGAAAGTTCTGCTCTGTGATGAGGATTTTGGGAGCCATTTGGAAACGGATGCTGCCTGGTCTAGGTTGGGGGGGCTTTGCTTTGACACCTAGATATGGGAATGTTGAGATAGGTGATATCTCCAAAGTTTTAGAAACATCTTTGTTCATCATACTGGTGTTTCAGACACCTCAGGTGGCGGAAGGCAGGTTTATTTTCTTCCTGTTAAAACTCTCAACATTCAAAGCAAAAGTTTTTGGCCTGTGTGGTTGGTTCAGTTGTGTGGTAGGTGATAAGCAGGGGTGTCCGGGAGCCATGCCATGCATTTCTCACACAGGTGCCTTCCACCCAAACAGCTGCTCTTCTACCTGCCACTCAGAGACCCACAGCCACCTCTTCACAGTGCCCCATGCTGCTCTGGAGAGGGAAGTGGTAGTTGTCGAATGCCAGACAGGAAGACCCAGTTCCCCAGCAACAATGCCGAGCACCTAACGTGGCAGAACAGAGGGCCTGGTGCAGGAAACAGCACACCCCCAGGCTTCACATCTGATAAGAGTCGCCCCAGCCCCAGGGGCTCCTGACTGACATGAGAATAAACTCTGCAAAGCGCCCCTTGCCACAGCTGAGTCTCACAGGAAAAACATACACACCTACTCTGATCTATGCCAGGATGGATATATGCAAACAGTTCTCAAGCAATAACTGGGACACCTGGGGTGAGGACGACAGTGACTCTGTGACCCGAAGACATATCTCAGTGAGTGTGGCATTTGAGCCTGGCCTCGCAGGAGGAGCAGAATCTCACTACATGAGCAAGAGAAGCAGAGGACAGAGCCATCGTGGTGAAGGCAAGGGCAGAGCAAAGGCCCAGGGGCAGGTAGTATGCCCCAAAAAGGGGTACGACCCAGGGTAGCTAGAAGCTACACGAGCACTCCCCAAAGAGTGGGTCGGGTCCACCAGGGGTGGCTTCCAGTGGGCCAGGAAGTGGTGGTCAGTAACAGTGGGTCAGTTCTCTTGAGGTTCTCCTGTTTCTCCCCTAGCTTGTCCACTCCAACACTATGAGTTTCCCTGTTCTAATGAGGACAGAGGCCTCAGCTAGGGCCCTAGGGAAGGCAGCAGGATTCAGCTAGAATAACCTAGTATTTTTTTGTTGCTTATTTGTTTTTTTAAATATATCTTTATTGATTTCAGAGAGAGGAAGGGAGAGGGGGAGAGAGAGAAACATCAATGATGAGTGAATCATCATTGATCGGCTGCCTCCTGCACGCCCCCCACTGGGGATCGAGCCCACAACCCGGGCATGTGCCCTGACCGGGAATCAAATCATGATCTCCTGGATCCTAGGTCGATGCTCAACCGCTGAGCCATGCCCAGCTGGGCTAGAATAACCTAGTTTTGATTTCACTGCACTTATTATTTTTATGTTACTTTGGATGAATGCTAAGTGAAACTGGTTTTCACTTTACAATAGTGATAAATGTCCTTTCAAAGTAAATTTGCCCAAGTAAAAAAAGTGAATAAAAAAATATTTTATAAATAACAGCACAGGTGGCTCATGGATACTTCAAAACCATGAAGGTGGTGCCCCCATCCCATACCAGTGCAGCCCAGGCCAGGTCAGCCTTCACCATGCCAGTCAAGGGAGGCCTCAGGTGCATCAAATGCCTGCTCTTCAGCTTTAACGTCACCTAATGCTTTGCCAGGATTGCAGTCCTTGCCATTGGACTATGGCTCCGATTCGACTCCAGACCAAGGGCATGTCCAGCTTCTACACAGGAATTTATATTCTGACTGGAGCCGGCAACCCCATGATGCTGGTGGGTGTCCTGGGCTGCTGTGAGGCTGTGCAGGAGTCCAGTACATGCTGGGACTGTCCTCCTCTTGATATTTGCCTTTGAAATAGCTGTGGCCATCTGGGGGTATTCCCACGAAGATGAGGTGATTAAGGAACTCCAGGAATTTTACATGAATACCACCTCAAGCCGAAACCCAAGGATGAGTCCCAGGAGAAATGCTAAAAGCCATTCGCTCTATGTTGTATTGCTGTGGTGTGGCTGGGGGAGCGAAACAATTCATCTTGGGCATCTGCCCCCAAAAGGATATATTCTCAAGCATCACAGTGAAGCCCTGCCATGAGGCCATCAAAGAGGTCTTTCTGGACAAATTCCACATCCTTGCTGTGATGGGCCGCACGGTAGCCATGGCGATGATTTTGGCATGATCCTGTGCTGTGCTACCCGCAGGACCCAGGAGATGGTGCAGAGTCAGCTTGTACTCCTAAGCAGGAAAGTTTACCCCTGAAGACAGTTGGTTGTTTTCCTAGGGTTTTATTCTTTTCTGCCACTAACTTTAGTATTCATTCTGCATTTCTAAACCAAAAAAGTTTTCTGTGTTTGTCTTTTTAATGATTCATTCAATATAGACAGTTGAGAGGTTAGGGGATTTAGTTTATAATTTTTGGCTGTTTTTGCTCCTTATGTTATGTAGAAGTCCTGCAATGAAAGGTAGTATATTTGCTAGACTCTAGATAAAAGATATTGCACATAAGGAGAACTTTTTTGTCTTTAAATAGATTACAAAGGCTATCAAATTTAATCAGATTGTAACTTATGTTGAAGACAATTTGATACATAATAAAAGATTATTACAATTTTTAAAAAATCATGAAATTAGTCCCCAGGAGTGAATGGAAAGGGTGGTATCTGGGAACCCCAGGCCAGAACCTAGGTGTTCAGGGAAGGGAAGGAAGAGAAACTGCAGTTTCTTCTTGCAGGTGGCCAATGGGCCCAGGAGGCCCACCAGGTGTGGCTCTAGTTGAGCTTCATTCCAGGGGGAAGATCTCTGGGACAGCAGTTCAAGGATCAATCTGGAGCCCATCAATGAGCAGGGTGAAACCTGGGTTCAAGTCTTCACTCTGCCACTTACTCCCTGGGAGGTCTCTGGCATGTAACTAGTCTCACTATAAATCAGAGAAGAAACTACTACTACCTGGGGTAGCTGCAAGGGGAATGAGCAAAAACCCTCAATAAATGCAGTTTCCGCCTCACCTACTCTCTTTCTAGCTCTCTGGCAGAGAATGGAATTTAAAATCTAGTCTCTGACCATGTTCATCAGATTGTTCTGACCCTACTAAGAGGATGCACAAAACTCCTGATTTCTGTTTGTTTCACTGGGTTAGAGACAAGGAAGAAGACACTGTGGATTCTCAAGGCTAAGCAGTCACCCAGGAATATGCAGGGAGTGTGAACATGCAGAAAGGTGTGGTTCCCTCACAGCTGGCAGGCAAACGGGAAAAGGAAATGAGGCACTGGGATATTTCATATGAAAGTCAGCCGCGAAATGTGACCAAAAGAGTTCTTAGGGGAAAAGCCCTCAACAAGAAAAGTAAAGGTCCCAGAGGAGCTGGCTCAGGGCGGGTGGCCAGGATACAGGAGGGGCAGTGCATCTCTATGGCTCCACCAGTGGCCATGGTCCACTCTGTGTTTCTACCAGATGGTGCTCAGGAAGGAAGTTAGCCAAAGGCAGTGAGCTTTACTCCACAAGTCTCGGAGACGGTTTCCCATGAGGGAGCATGGACCACAGACAACCAAATGCCCTTTCCCTCCTCAGATGTGCAAAAATGCAAAGATCTCTAGCACTGATGGAGGTGTAGGGAAAACTGCTACTCTTGGGATCTGTGAGAGTCTACTGCAGGACCCCTTTAGAAGGCGATTCAGCAGGCTCTAGAAAAGTTTTAAATGTTCCTATAGTCTGACCCAGGTTTTAACTTCTAGGATTCTAAACTACAGAAATGTATGTGTACCAATATATGTTGCCACAGCATTGTTTATAAAAACAGACAAAACAAACACACACACACAAAACACTGCCTCCCAGCAAGAGAAAGGCTATATAATTGTATATCCACTCTATGAAATGCTTTGCACAATGACGTATATTGAAATATGCTGCCATGAAGGATCTCTAAAATATACAATGGTATGATAAAAGCAAGATATAAAATAAAACCTACAGTAGGATCCCATTATATAAAAGGAACTTCATGGAATAAGGACCACATACTAAACAGCTGCTGGAGATACCTCTGGGGAGTCCAAGGGTGATGGGAAAGTGGGGGCTGGCACTTAATACAAAATATACTTCTGTATTGTCTGTTTCAAACAATGTGTACATTTGTTACTTTCAATTTACATACTTCTTCTTGTCTAATTTTAAAATTAGACAAGGGTCTAATTCATGAGGGCCTGAATGCCGACCCTCTATGGGAAGACCCCTTAGCCACCCCAACCAAGCCAGGTCTAAATCAGGAGATTAACTTTCAAACAGTAAAAAATTATTTACCTTCCATGAATCTGACTCAAGAACTGTCCCTCCAATGAATGGCAGACTCACTACTACTTTGCTTGGCCTCCCTGCCCATATACAAATATCCAAATTACTAGCAAGGGCCCTGAGGTAAGTAGAAAAATGTGGGAGTCATAAACCGAGTCCTTTCCCCAGCTTTACCACTGGTCACTGTGGGACATAATAAGAAATAAAGAGAACATGTGAGATCGTGCTCCCCAGCATATATTGTCAACTTGGCTCAAATAAACTTTTATTAAATAAATAAACGAATAAATAAATAAATATTTGACCTTTGTCCTGGATTCCTGGCACTCAGCTCCAAAAACCCTTAGAATCTCCACAGTGATGAGTCTCTTTGGTGATACTGAGACAGCTGGGGGTGGGGGTTACATAGCTTCTGGGTGGGAGCTGGCTGGCAGAAAGAACGAGGCATTAGAGGGGTGGGAACTTCAGCCCACTGCCCACCCACCTCCTTGAGGGGAAGGGCTACCTGACGGGGTTCTGAGAAGGTCCCAGTTAGCGAACATGTTGAGGTGCTAGGAGAACAGCACCCGGAGAGACATGGAAGCTCAGCGCCCCTTCCTCTCATGTCTTGCCCCATGCATCTCTTCTACTTAGCTGTTTCTGATTTATATCCTTTAAAATAAACCAGTGAATGTAAGAAAAGTGTTTTCCTGTGTTTCCTGAGCCATTGTAGCAAATTGTTGAACCTGAGGAGGAGGTCATAGCAACCCCCAATTTATAGCCAGTTGGTCAGACGTAAAGGTGGCAACCTGGGACTTGCCACTGGTGTCTGGAGTGGAGGCAGTCTGTGAGACTGAGCCCTTAACCTGTGGGGGCTCTGTGATAACTCCAGGTAGTTAGGTAAGATTTGAATTATAGGATATCCAGTTAGTGTCAGAAACTCCCCCCCATTTGATATCAGAAATATTAGGGTAAAATATCCTCTCTGGACCTCAGTTTCTCATCTGTAGAATGAGGGGCTGGACCAAATCCTGCTAAGGACCTTTCAGCTAGAATTTGGTGATTCTTTGAATTGCCGGTTTTAAAATTTACACCAAAGTTAATATGAGGGATTCTCACTCTCTGGAAGCCACTAGCAAATTCCCCTTTCAAACACCAAGCAACATCATTTCTCAGACCTCAGAACTCTGTATGATTTCTCCTTTGAGGAGTGGCAAGAAACTCAACAGTGTCCAATTATAGGGCCCTGTCCTTGTCTCCAGCTCTCAAAGACTTGCAGCCCAATTCTCCAAGATGAAAGAATCAGTCTCTCTATATTACACTCAATTTTAAACCAAAACCCAAAACAGAATTTTTGACGTGCCTCTGAGACTACAAGGCTTGTGCTTCATTAACGATTAAAACAGCAGCTGGTAGGTAATGTCTTAAAAGCAAGGTGGTCAGCTAGAAACTTAGTATCTATTTAAATCCCGTCTTTTTCTCCCTCCAACACTGTACCGTAGTTCCAAAGCAAATTCAAAGAAAAATTAAAAGACATAGTCTTCCATTACCAAGAAGAGTTTCAAGGAGTTGTAAGAAATCAAAGCTTTTAACTGAACTCTCAGAAAACTTGCTGAGATGATGAGGATTCTTGTACCCTGAAGTACACTAGGAGGACTGAAACTGGGTGAATAATTTTTAATACTAAGGCAGATCTGAATTTGAGACAACTATTACCAGATTTTTAGCCACAAAGTTCATTCAGGTATTCATACACACAGTTCTACAAATAGTTACTGAGCTGTCTAGGTTGGTGTGAAGAGCACCAGTTCTGGAGCCCAGTCCCTGCTCTGCTACTTGTTACCCACACAAGCTGGGGAAGGTGCTCACTGAACTTCTAAGGCCCAGCTCCTACTCTGTAAAGCTGAGTGATAGTACCTGCCTCACAGGGCTGGTTGGGAATGAAAGGCAATGATGCATGTAAGATACTTGACCCAGTATCTGGTGAGGAGTAATGCTATTACTATTACCATCATTATTCTTGCTTTTAAGGCATGTATTAGACTCTTCTGAAAAATAAGGGCATGACATTAAAGGCACAGGAAACTAGAAAAGATAGGCAAACTGGATTTCATCAAATGAAAAACTTTTGTGCATCAAAGGACCCAATCAACAATGTAAAAAGACAACTCACAAAATGGCAGAAAATATTTGCAAATGACATATCTAAAAAGGGATTAATATCCAAAATATAGAGAGAACCCCTAAAACTCAACAACAATAGGAACAACCTGATTTAAAAATGGGAGAGAAAGCAACAAAACAAAACAAAAAAGAAAACAGAAAACAAAAAAAGGGCAAAAACAACAAAACAAAATGGGCAAAGAACTTGAACAGACATTTCTCGAAAGATGTACAAGTGGCCAATAAGCACATGAAAAAGATACTCAGTATCACTAGTGACTAGGGAAATGGCGAGGGTGTGGAGAAACTGGGACCCTACGCACTGCTGGTGGGAATGAAAAATGGTACAGCCACTGTGGAAAACAGTATGAAGGTTCTTCCTCAAAACATTACAGACAGAATTACCACACGATCCAGTGATTCTACCTCTGGGTCACAAACGGATATTTGTAGAACATGTTCATAGTGGCATTACTCACAATAGCCAAAAGGTGGAAGCTACCCAAGTGTCCACAGATGAATGAATGGATTAAAAAAATGTGATACATCCATACAATGGAATATTATTCAGGCTTAAAAAGGAAATTCTGACACATACTCCAACATGGGTAAATCCTGTAGACATTATGCCAAATAAAATAAGCCAGCGACAAAAGGACAAATACTATACAATACTGTACGAGGTACTTAGAGTAGTCAAATTCAGAGACAGAAAATAAAATGGTGGTTGTCAGGGGGCTGGGGTAGGGGAACAAGGCATTGTTATTTAATGGGTACAGAGTTTCAGTTTCGCAAGATGAAAAAAGTTCTGGTGATGGTCACAATAATGTGAATGTAGTCAATGTCACGGAACTTAAAAATTATCAGAATGGTAAATGTTGTGTCATGTATATTTTACCACAATTGTAAATAAATACAAATAAAAACAGGTGCCCTCATGGAACATTTAATCTAAATGATGCATGGAAAGAATATAACATAGTAATATATTTTGCTTTTACATACAGTATCCACTGATCATCGTAACAATCCTGTAAGATGTGACAAAACAAGTATTCTTGCACACACAGAGGTCTTCCCCTTTACAGATCAGGAAACTGAGTATTAGGACTGTTAATGGATTCACGCAAGGCAGTCACACACAGAGGCAGAGGCAGAACTGACTCAAATCCAAAACAAAAAGTGCCAAATTGGAAGAGAGCAAAGAGAAGGCAATGGGCATCCACATTGCTCTAGAATTCATTGATGGAACTATGCTATCTTCATGGGATTCCCATGTGGAATCAGTTAAAGTCCCTCTTGTCTAAATGGAAATAGACCATGCTTGCCACCTAAAAGGCAATATGAACAGAAGTTCTGAAACTAGACTCTCTGGGTGTGGAACGTGGCTCAGCCTACATGAGCCACCCGGGGCAATTTCTTAGCTCCTCTAAGCCTCCATTTCTTCATCTGTAAAATGGAGATAATACCACTGACATAATGGAGTTTTCAGAGAAAAAATTTCTTAACGAAATAATGTGTGTAAAGCACTTACAGGGGCCTTGGCACATGGTGAAGGATCAGTAAATAATGATTAATATTTTTAGCTTTGAAAGATGCTAAAAAAATAAGAGTGACAGGAAGGAGCCTTTGGAGTGAATAGCTGTGCAGAGTATACTCTACCCCAGCCGTGAGGGTCACAAGGAAATAGAAAGTATGAATCCTGCCCTGAGGAGCCTCCAGTCTTAATCCAAAGACACAAGATAAATGACGACAGGAAACGGCACAGGCAGGAGAAAAGGAATTAGCAAGTCTGAGCATATTAGTTCAGCACAGGACACTGTGCTAGGGACTTGACACTCATTCTCGCATTTGATTTTTACAAAAGCCTGGGGGGTAAGTAATATTCTATTTTATAAGTAAGAGAGAAGCCAAAGGAATGATACAGAACACACACTGTGAGTTCAGAGAAGAAATTCAGCACCATAAGCAGGGTGGTCTAAGAAAGCAGACTTGAGGAAGAGGCGAGTGCTGACAGACTCCAGGCTTGATGAGGAGGGAGGAAGGCATTCTTCTAGGGCGGGAGGACTACAGGGAACACTAACGCAGGTTCCAACTCTGAGTCTGGTTTTCTAAAGGCCTCTCTTCTAACCACCACAAGCTGGATCAGCAAAAACGCCTGCATGTTATTTATATCTTTTCAGACCACTAGGTTAGCCTAAAAAATCTGCTAGGTCAAGAGCAACATCCCTTAATTGATGCTCTTCTGGGCACTGTATTTATACCCCATTCCTCACTTTATATCTCCCTCTCCCTCCCCCACAAAAAGACAAAAACAAGGTGTCCCAAAAAATGTATACACACACTTTGCATAATTATAAAGGCAGTGTTTATTAAAATACATTTCATTTTCAAAATTAGCTGTCAGCTGTTAAAGTGTGTATACATTTTGGGGGCGCACCCTGCAGAAATATGCTAAGAGTGCTTCTACAATGTTGCACCTCCAAAGTATGAGAAAATGAAACATGAAATGCACAAGTATTCTACTTATTATATGTAATGAGAAGAATCTCAATGAGTGTATTAAAAAAGCACATTATGATTTTTTTCCTCCATTGCATTTTTGTACATTTTTCAAATTTGCTACATGGGTACACATTGTTTTTTAAAAAGCACAATTCTCTAAGAATTTCTAATATCCCCAAGAGCCCATTCCAAGCAGTGGCCTTGTGAGTGCCTCGGCTCCCGTTCCTGTTCGTGGATGTGGAAAGCAGGCCGGACAAGGAGCAGGCAAGCTCACCACGCGACGTCAGCGCCTGGGGCTTCATCACCTGTCCAGCTCTCAGAACTCGACTCCTCCCGAGCTCCATACCCTGCTCATCTCTGCTGCACCTCATCTCTGATGGGGGCTCACAGGAAGGCTCAGACCTCAGAGGAACTGGCACTGCCCACTACTGACTTCCTTGAAGCACCCCTGTTCTGCACAGATGAGAGAGCTTTGATGGTAAGAAAGAAGAATGACCTTTGGGTAGCTGTCAGGGGGAAATCTCCCTGCCTTTGTAATGACATTCATGCCACTCCTGTCCCTAGAAATCTTTCATGGCTCCCCAGTGCCACCAATGAAAGAGTCCAAAGTAGTTGCACTTGCCCAGCCTTTGCAGCCCTCCACAATCGGAATTTACCCTACCCTTTCCAGTCTTGTCTTCCATGACACTGTTCTTACCAGGCGAACAGAATGGGTTTCACTATCCCACCTACCCTAATGCCCCTTTCATCAAGCTGCGGTGTCTCCTGAGAGCCCTCCGGGCCTCCTTTTCCATTTCTACAGGACTCAAATCCCATCCATCGTCAAAGCCGGCTCCGCAGCCACCTGAGTCCAGAGTTCTTCCTCCCTCTTCCTGTGCTCTTCCTCACCCCTCCCACAACATAACACAACACCAGCTCTGGAGCAGAATCTGGGTTCCACCTCCAGCTCCCTCACTGCAAGCTGTGTTACTTCATTGCTTCAGTGTCCCATCTGCAAAATGGAAATAATAACAGTGCCTTACTCATACTGAGAGGTTTAAAGGACTGTAGATATATAAAGTACCTACCTCAGTCTCTGGCACATACTAATACAATACTGAACTTTAAAAAAAAAGTAAAAACCTTTATTATTATCATTACTGGAGGTGACCTCTTCCCTCTTCCATTCCCTTACTTCATTTATCTGTCCAGTCTTGTGCCACTATTTTTTTTTATCTTATCTGATTTAGGTACCTGTCTTAGCTCCCTTACTAGATTGAATATCCTGGCAAATGCTAAATTTGGTACCTACAGAGAGTCAATACAAGGCCACTGAATGAAGAATGAATGAATGAATGAATGAATGAATGAATGAATGAATTCTAAATGATCATACCTATCATCCATAAGAAGATGCACATTTAATGTTTAAAGAAAGATTTAAAAAAGAGATTAAAGAAGCAGAACTTTTCGCCTAGAGCAATAGTTCTCAAAGTGTGGTGCCTAGACCAGCAGGAGCAGCAGCAGCACCTGGGAACTTGTCAGAATGCTAGGCCCCAGCCCGTACCTACTGAATCAGAAACTCTGAGAGTTGGGTCCAGCAATCTGTTTTAACAAGCCCTCCAGGCGACTCTGATGACCCTGAGTCATGGGATCTGTAGGGCCAAAAGCAACATGGAAGCACAGGATAAGCACTAGATCAGGAGTGGATTCTGGGCTTAACTGTCATTGACCTTGCACAAGTCTCTTAATATTCAACTTCCTTATACACAATACAGAGATGACAACATTCAAATAATTAAATGTTGTAAGGATTAAATGAGATCCCATGTGCAGAGTTTGCATATAGTAGGTGCTTAGTAATTATAAGTTCCTTTCAGTTTTCTTCCTGTGTCTCTCAGAGGGTTGTAAAGACTAAAAAAAATTACTGACGCAAAAGGGTTTTGCTCACTACCAATGGACATAGCAACCTGAGCAGGGACTAGTCATTCTTGGTACAAACTGCCACGATAGCATCAAAGACAGCGTTCATGGGGCACTAGGAAGCGGTTTATGTCCAATACCATCCAATTTACAAGCACAACCCTGCAACACAGTATGTCCTTGCATGTTCATTAAAGCAGAACTATGAAGACAATAGATGGTCCTTTTCTCACCCCCTAACTATTCTGGTCAGAATCAACTAACTATTCACTGATCTTTTAATGTAAATGAATCCAAACTTGACTCTTGGAAAAGGATTCTCTAAAAACGTTTCCCAGCCACCACAAGGAAAACTGCCAACATTTGCAGAGCACATGGCCCTGACTCAGGGAACTCCTAATGTATCACATCCGACTCCCGGTGGTAGGTCACGGAGGGTTGAGATTAAGGCAGTCACGTTTTGAAACCTGTTTCAGTGGAGAAAATCTGGAAATAAGAGTAAGTATGTTTTCCTTCTCCATACTCGGTCTGTTATGCCACTGCTGGCCCCCTCTGAAGCACACATCCTACTCAGGAACCACCTTCCAGAATGAAGAGCAGGATGGATGCAAGAAGTGCGCAGACTGTGCAGGTCAGACTGTGGGCTTAGCTGCTGCTCGAGATGAGCAGGCTGTGGGTTCAACCAAATAGCACCAGGTTAGGATGTCCGTATGAGACCTAGGCATGAGACAGAGTAAGAATTACTCCACTAGCCTTCCTACCAAGAGCCTAACGCTTGCAGCTCCAGAACACCTTTGATGGGCATATTACCTCTACTGAAGGATCCCTAAGAGTAGCTTTTTAATATTTCTATCCCAGAGCTTGGGACCCAACAGGTACTCAAGAAGCCTGCTGAACTGGATGATGACATTATTTAGGCACAAGATCCATGGAGCCGTTGAGAGGTATTCTTTTATGAGTAAGGAAAATAAAGTGCAGAGACTAAAAGTTGAAGTTAGCTAAAGAATGTAGCCTTTGATGTTACACACCCAGAACAGGGCTTCATACTGGGCCCAAACCCTACTTGTCACTATTCCCTACAGCTACCTCTGTTCCACTCAGATTGGTGCTCTCAGATGTGCCCCCATTCCCCACCCCCACCTCATTTGCCTGTCTCCAGGCCCAGGTATCCTCTTCTCTGCCTCTGGAATTCCCACCCATTCTCATGAACAGCCCTCAGACTCAAAGAAACCAGTCCCATCGCCCCGCCTCTTCTGAATTCTCTAGGACTCCTAACAGCACCAACAAGCCCCACTACTCGACTGCCCACTTAGCTACGGAGTGGCCTTCTTTTAGTCACCATTGTTCCATGCACATCTGTCCTCTCTTCCGAAACCATAAATCCCCTGAGGACCAGGACAGCTATGAAATCCCAGTTCTCCCTCCTGCCAGCCTCGCCGTCACTTCACTCCTCTGAGCCTCAGTGTCCTCATCTCTAATGTGGAAAGACAATATACTCTCTTCACAAAGCAGCTGTAAAGAGCAAATAATGGCTGTAGAATTGCTTTTGTGTAAGTTATAGCTACTGCTTTTGATCATTAGGTTTGTTGTTGTTTTATTTCCAGATTCCCCTCCCTCCCATCAACCCCCTGGCGCATACTTTTGAAAGAATACTAACAATACCAAATGTCATGAAAATCACTTTTACACTTTGTCACAACAGTACAGAATACACATTAGAACTGAACTGAACTGTGAAATTACATAGGCATTGCCAGTTGACTAACTAGTAACCATGAGGCTTCATTCTCTTTACGGTCAAGTATCTTTTTTAAGGGATGGTGGATGCTGAGGCCTGCAACGGTATTTTCCTTCACAGGTCACAGATGGGCCAGCTGCCCCATATATCCTCCTAACTTAATTATCCTGTTATTAACAGTGACAGCTACAACTGATTGAACCTCTACTATGTTCCAGGCACTATACTGTTTTATATCCATCAGCTCACTTAAAACTCACTACGCTGTGTGTACAAATCTCTGTCTCTGTCTCTGAGCAAACTAAGGCTCAGAAGGGTTACGCAATCTTCTGGGGTCCCACAGCTAACAAACAGGCAAGGCAAAATTCAAAAGCCACGTCTTCCTGACAAAGCATCATGCCCTTTCCATTGGATATGTGCCCCTACATCCTCTTACTTATATCTGCATATTTTTAAATCCCCTTTAACTTCTACCCCTCAACTACCTTGGCATTTCAAAGGTGTAGAGCTTCCTACTGTAAAGGAAATAGAAAAGAAAAAAAAGCCCAAGCTTACTGGCTCCCTCCAGTAACTGGTTGGAATTCAACACCCAACTGAGAAATAAGCTTTTGGAATATGGTTGCAGTGAGAGAGCACCTGGGGAAGGAACTGAGGAACAAGGAGTGGTGAGAACCTGGAGACACAGTAGGTGTAAAGGTGAGAAAAGCCTTTCAGACACCCAGTGTCCTCACCCTCTATCAGAGATGTTCCCACACCAGGAGAAGAAAGGGTCCCGAACACCAGCCAGCAATGGGAGAGGCCTCCATCATTTCACAGGCCCCAGTAACAGCCGCCAGTAGCTAGAAGTTCTTACGTAGAGCAGGAAATAAACCGCTACGGCCTAAACCCAACAGGTCCATAAGGGCGCCAAAGGTAGAAAGACATTTTGCCAGTCCTTCCACCAACCAGGAGGAACCCAGTTTTAAAAGAAACTAATCAACACTCTTGACTGATCACTTGGCATAAGCTCCTGCCTTGGGTGAAAAGGCAAATGGCTTTTCCAATGAGGAAGTCCCAAAGGGTGGCCACTCTGGTATTCCTTCACCTAGCCTCCGGCTCTCCTTACCCAGGACAAGGGTCCCCCGTGGTGCCCCGACCCCCTCTATAGGATTAACACCTGCTGCCGAGTGCCCCTGTCTACACTGCCACCGAAAGACTTCAGCTTTGGCAACTTTAATATTGCAGGGAAGCCGCAGTCAATGTGCAGAGACTACCACAAGGAACATCAAAACTTTAGAATTTGAAAGAACCTACTAAATCTTACCTCCAAATACCTCATGACAGACGGGGCAAACGTCAAACAAGAAAGGGCAGTGACTTGCACAAGGTCACAGGGACGGTCCAGGGCTCTTATCATTAAATAACACGCCTCCCTTCCTTCCCCGGGGTATGTCCCGTCCCCCTGCCAGACACTCACCCTCTAGGACCCCCCCCCCCCCGCCAGGCTGAGCTGCAGTTCTAATCAGCAAGGCTTGGAACAGACAACATTCTCCGGGAGGGTGCCCAGCCTGAGCGCTGCTGGAACTGAAAAGGAGGGACAGGGATGAAGGGAGACGGTATGGAGGAACTGGGTCCTGCAGCGGGGTTCGGAGGAACTGGGTCCTGACAGCGGCAGCGAGCCGGGCGAGAGCGCGCGCAGTGGCATCGCCCAGCAGCGGACCAGCCGCCGGCACCACCTCCTAGGCCCTAGGAAGGGCTGGGCCCTGATGGGGAGGGACCGCGGACGACCTCCAAGTTCAAGTTGGGCCTCGGGGCGCCGCCTGGTAGAATGGCGCTGCCGTCCTGAGCAGGCCCACCAGCCGGTGGGCAGAGGCCCGACGACAAGGATGCCCGGCCCGCCCGAGAGGTGGCACCGGTGACCCGCAGAGCGCCGCCGTCGCGCACCCAGACGCCCGCCCGTCCTTCGCGCGGCCTTACCGAGGCACTGCCCCACCGGTGTGCTGAACGGGTTCCCCAGCAGGAACTCCATCTTGAGCGGACAACTCGGCAGCGGCCGGCAACCCTGTCAGCCGCCGGGTCCCCGCAGTGCCCCGTAGCGCTCCCGACCTGACTGACACTTGACCCCGCCCCGCCCCGCCCTCGGAGCGCTCGGCTTCTGAGCCCGCTCCCGTCGAGCCCCTATTGGGCCACGCCTGACCGGCGTTCCTCCGATTGGCCTCCCCTCTGCGAAGCCCCACCCACCCCGCGGCGTCCGATTGGGCGGAGCAGTAACGCTGAATCACAGGCACCTCCGTCTAGGTTAGCGGCCTGGCCCGCCTCCGAGCGAGTCTGAGTATTTTGATTCATCTATATATTGGTCAATCTAGAATCTCTACGATTATTGGAGAACAAACAAGTCGATCACTCAAATAGGGCGAGGGGGAAGAGGAGAGGTTAGAAAGATCCCCGCCCATGAAAAGTGCTGATTGGAGAAACATTTGTTTTCTCTGAGGCTGGTTGGTGGTAGGAGATTTTCCCCACCCAGAAACGTTGTCACGTGACTTGTCAACTTTCACCCAGGATGTCCACTTTCTGACTTCCCCTTAGCAACGGAGTGGCGTCTTCTGGTTCCCCTAGCAACTGGCGAAGCGAATTGCTGCGCTACCTGGCCGGCGGCTGCGCTTGAGAAGGTGAGCCTCAGGAGCGGAAGCTCTGGGAGATCCGGGCCGGACAGCGCCCGACTTGACCCTTGCCTCTGACCCTTTTCCCCGAGGAGTCCTGCGGGGCCTTTTCATCTGTAGAATGAGCACACAGGTCCTCTGCCAGGCACTTTGCAGCCGCGCTGAGACATGCAAAACACTAGTCCTGGGCTTTCAGGCCTGCGGGTGAGAAGGAAACGCTCAGAAAGCATTTCCTCGGGTGGCAGCGCCCCAAGAGATTTTAAGGGGTTCGATCCCCTAGGCTTCTGGCCTGATCCCCTTCGTAGAAAGAAAGGCACCTGAAAGAAAGGTCCACTGATAACTTCTTCAAGAATTTAATTCTTATATCCGACTTTATAACTGTCATTAAATTATTTCTCTTACTTTTATTCTTCATCTTGGTGCTATTTAAAGTGCTTTGGCTGGGAATATGAATACCCGAGTTCCATGTCTGTTTCTTGTCAGTAGCTACTCCTATGGCTGGACAATTTCCTTCCCCTGCTGAGTCTTAGTTTCCCTAACTCCTCTAATGGCCTCCAGAGCTGACATGTAATTAAATAACACATGAGTGGTACACAGTAAGCACTCAGTCAACTGTTGATTAGTAATTCATGGCCAACAGGGGCTATATTTTTTTCAGATCCAATTGATCCCAGATTGTTGTTTCCCAGGACAATTCTGGATCTGTTTCTCCATGAGGAGGCTACTCCATTGAGGTGCATTCCCCACCTCCTACCGGTGGGTGGTCTTCACCAACAAAACTATCAACAGGAACCCAGGCTGAGTGGTAAATTATGATAAAATTCCCTTAGGGGAGGAGTGTTTGGGCCTTGACCCGGACCCAGAACAGCTGTGAGAAACATCGTGAGTGGTGACGATGGTCTGCAGTGCCCTGGGTACAGCTGAGTCATGATTAATAACATGGCTCTGGAGTCATATTCTCCAGCTCTGCTATATACTAGATGTATAAACTTGGGCATGTTACTTAACCTAATTTTTAACAGCTTCCATTTCCTTATCTGAAAACTGCGAACAACTAGTCCTACATATAAAATAAGTTCCTCTCAAATTCACATCTCACCACCACCTTGGTCATCTCTCACCTCAGGACTCTTGCCATTCTCAGTAGTACAGCCAGAGTGAGCTTCTTAAAATTAAAATCTTATCATATCACTGCCCCTATTAAGCCCCAGGAGCTTCCCAGGGATCCTAGGATAATAATAGAGCTCCTGTAGGCCTCTCCACCCTTGCATCACGTCAGCCAAAGTGGAACATGTCTTGTTCTCTCCCACATCAGGGCCCTCTCCGTGCAGTTCCTTCCCTCTTCCTTCTTTCCTGCTCATCCTTCAGATCTCAGCCCTGTCTCCCCTGGCCAGCCAGGTGCCCCTGGTGCATGCTGTCATAGTTCCCTACACCTACAAATTTGTCATAGTTTCTAATTAAATATTTGTATGACTGATTCATTCTGAAACAGAGGTAAGGAGATCTGTCTGTTGTAGTCATAACATGTAGCTATTCATTACATGTGTGTAGATTAAATAAATGATCTTAAACAAATGTGGAAGGGAGGGATTATTCATCTTTTAAAGATGGGAAATTCAAGGCTTAGACAGGTGAGGATGCAAAGTCAGGGTCCAAATCCTGTCCCTGTGTGCGTGGTAGCTTTTCCACATTGCCACTGTTGGGCTTGACTGAAAGCAAGCTTGATCTGCCACAGGTGCCAGGCCTTGATGTGGGAGCGATGATAAGTCAGAATTGAAATCAGAATTAAGAATCATTTCCCCGACTACAGCACCTTTCTTTGAAAAAGCACAAATACTTTGCAGGTAATATCTGCCAAATACAGCACATTAAAATTTCCCCCAAGTCAACTTGCTGTCAAGTTATGAGAAATTTTAGAAAAATTTGTTTCCAAAGAGTGGGGAGATAGAGAGAGGTAGAGGACTGAAAGCATCTTTTGAGGGAAGGAATGAATCAATCATCCAAAGAAGATGTAGCCAAGGTTGACAAGGAGGAATGGGAAGATGGAAGGTGCAGGTAGATTGGGCAGGGGGAAGGGCCAAAGGGAAAAGGGTTGGGGTTAGGGAAGGCTGTGCCACCTCTGGCTGTAGTGGGAAGGGACGGGAGAGTTAAAAGCACGGGACATTTGATCATGCACAGTCCAGAAATGGAAGATGCATATTTACATAAGCTACCTTCCTTCAAATGGATGGTGGGGGAGGAGGGAGGAAGGGCAGCTGGGCAGTGGCAGCCTCTAAGAATTGCCAGGCCCACCTGGGTTTGTGGTGGACACCATCAGCCCACCTGTCAGGAGTCTCTCCAAGCAGCATTCAGTGGATAAAGGGCAGAGTCCAGGGGCTGCCCAATGTCAAGGACTAGCAGAGCAAGAGGACAGGAGGTCCAGGGGGTCCAGATGTTGAGGACACATGCAGACAAAAGTAGAAGATTAAGTCAGAGGTGAGAAGTAGGGATGGAAAGTAGAAGGAAGAACTGAGTTTCCAGAGGGTTCAGGAGGCAGAATCTGGGAGTTTCCGGTAGACTGACAGTTTTCCTTCCTGCAGGTCCAGTCCTTCTCAATGTTCTCACTAAGAGCGTTAGTGATGAGAGTGAGGTTGGGTGCCCTGGCTTCCCAGGTTTGTGGCTGTGCCCAGCCAGGAATAGCAGCCCGGTCAGCTTCACCGTGTGACTGACCAAATCCTCAGCTCCCTGCTTTGCCTGCTGTATCTCAGCCAAATTCCTTTGGGACATTAACAACAGAAACCTACTGGAGTTGGTTTAAGTAAAAGAAGGAGTTTAAGTAGACGTCAGGAAACTCTCCCAGAAAGGGGCTACAGACACCATCATAGGGCCCGAAATTAGGGGCATTGGGGGCTGGAAAGCCAGCGAGAAGAAGGCAACTTCTGTCTGTGTCAGTCTGTCCTTTTGTTTATTTTTTCCCCTGGATCGCCCAGATTCCCATCTCTGCTTCTCTGTTCATCTGCCCCCAGTTCCTCCCCAGCTCAAGCAACCACCTCTGATGGGCACTCTTTTTTTACCCTCACCCAAGGGTGAGGATATTTTTTCCATTGATTTTAGAGAGAGTGGAAGGGAAGGGAGAGGGGGGGACATCGCTGTGACAGAGACACACCAATTGGTTGCTTCTCACATGCTCCCGGACCAGGGGGCAGGGAGCAGACCTGCAACCCAGGTATGTGCCCTTGACCTGAAATTGAACCCTCGACTCTCTGTGTGCAGTCCCACGCTCCAACCACTGAACCACGCTGGCCAGGGTTCTGATGGGCACTCTTATCCTGAGGCTTCATGCTCACATTTCTCAGGGGCAGAACATGAATGAGCAGCTGGGGCAGGTATCCACCTACACACTGGGCAACTTGCTGGGGGGACAGTGTGGGGAGGGATATAGACATGACTGTCAGGAGGGATGAGGCCCTCCGAGAAGGCCGCAGTGGGCTGCTGTGCCTGGCTGGGGCTGCTGAGGATCATGTTGAGTGGTTGGCACCAAGAAACCTGAACAAGAGTGGGCACAGAAAGCCAAAGACCCAAGATGGCCGTGGCTATAGGTCCAGAAGACCAGTGTGGACACCAGTCCACTTGTCTGGGGTAGGGTCACAGCTGTGGTTGTGGGGCCAAGAGGAATACCCCTGAGGAAGGGCACCAGGCAGGATGGGCACACATGGTTGCCAGTGGAAGCCCTGGAGCAGCCTTGGTGCAAAGGTACTAACCCCTAGGTGTAGTGGGCCAAGCAGTGGGAGGAGGGCAGCGTTTGGCATGTCCTTACCCACCACAGTGCTCCCCAACACCTTAAAAGGATGCTCCTCAGCCTCTGCCTTCAGGCAAAGGGAGAAGTGGGTTGTGGAACAGGAACGTGATGTGTGTTTTTTTAGGGAAGATGAACCGGCTGTGCAACTCACTGGAGCCTAGAGTGATGGACGATGACATGCTTAAGCTGGCTGTCGGGGAGCAGGGCCCACAGGAGGAGGCCGGGCAGCTGGCCAAGCAGGAGGGCATCCTCTTTAAGGACGTCCTCTCCCTCCAGCTGGACTTCCAGAGTGCGTATCCCGGGGTGGGCAGGCTACCAGGCAGGGCCCCCTGGCTTTCTCCAGTCCACATCCCATGCCAAGTCTGTATAAAAAGATAAAATTCTCCCACTCCAAATCTAAGTGAACCATAAAGGCTTTAGTGTCCTTGGAGTGGGGCCCCTGGCAGGAGGAACCTAGGAAGGTGGCCCCAAGCAGCCAGGCAGGAGCCGGGGGGAGAGGGAGAGCAGCTTGGGGGGAGGAGCAGGAAACAGGAGTGGCCCAGGACCACGAGGCGGGGGGGCACGTCAAGAGTGGCAGGTAGCCTAGTGGGAAGATGTGGTTGGGGACCAGGTAGAACCTCAGTGCCTCAGCATCCCCATCTGTGAAATGGGATGATTGCAGTCCATGGTCAGATGTTGGTTAGGAAGACAAGGTAAGGCAACATGTGTGCAGTTTGGGGTTCACTGAAAAAGGCCAGTGAGGGCTGCAAGAGGAAGCAGGAGCGGTGGGCAGGGGTCCTGCAACCCCTCAGGTATTGTGCAGGTGGCCACAGGAATTCTTTCCTTTTCTTTGTTTTTTGGCTGGTGGGGGGTTTTGTTTTGGTAGGCGGTTTCTTCTCTTTTTTTAAAAATTAAATTTGTTGGAGTAACATTGGTTTAAATTTCAGGTGTACAACTTTGTAATACAACATTTGTATACTCTAGTGTGTGCTCCCCACCTGAAGTCTCGTCTCCTTCCGTCATCACATATTTAATCCCCTTTACCCTCTTCTTCCTCCCTGAGGCCCTGCCTCAGGACCCTGGGACCCAGCAGTGGGCAAGGCCCTGGCCCCAGCCTCAGAGCCCACAGGTCTCACCAGAGCAAGGCCACCAGGGCTGATCACACCTCTGCAGAAGCCAGCTGACCGTCCAAAGCAGTGAGGGCCCCTAGCCACAGTGGGGAAAGGGGGAGAGGGGCTGCAGAGTGGCTGTCGGGAGAGGGAGCTTTTCATTGACCACCTTCCTTTGTTTTTTTTAAATGAAAGGCTGAAAGTAATTCTGTGGCTTACCACCTTCCTTTTGCTTCCCCTCCCCAAGCTAGGTTCATTCAGCCAGTATTTATCAGGTGCCTGTCATATGCCAGGTGCTTTTCTAGGAATTAGGGGTTCAACTGTGAACAAAACAACAACAACAACAACAAAGAAGCCTATCCTCATGGAGCTTGACATTCAAGGGAGGGACACCCATAAAATGAAAGGAAGGAGAAGAATAGTGTATGCTACAGGTAATATGTGCTGTGGAGAAAAGGAAAGAAAGGAGAGGAGAAAGGGAACCGGGGTGGGGCGCAGTGTTTTATCTGGTGGTTAGAGGCCTCACCAAGAAGGTGACAGATGAGCAAAGACTAGAAGGAGGTAAGGGGAGGGACCCCGTGGAGATCCAGGGAAAGTGTCGAGGGCAGAGGGACTGGCCAGAGCAACAGCCCTGAGGTAGCAGACGTGTGGAGACAGGTCAGAGAGGTTGTGGGGCCAGCTAACATCAGCCTCAGGGGCTAGGGGAGGGTGTTTGGTTTATATAGTGGGTGATGGGGCAACCTTGGGAGGGCCCTGGGCAGAGGACAGGCAGGATGGGATGTGGGTTTTACAGGGTCCCACTGGCTGCAGGAGGCTGGACTGGGGGGCCCAGGACCAGAGCAGGGGGCCTAGTGAGGGGGCCTCTGCCGTGGTGCAGCGAGCAATGACAGCAGGCTGAGACCAAGATGGTGCAGTAGAGGAGGGCTCTGGGTCTATGTCGAAGATTAAACCGGCTTTGTGGGCAGTCCTATCATGCTGGTAACTAATTTAGAGCTAACTGCCAAATACATCCTGACTTTGTTGTGTTGTTTTGGCTTTTCCACACAAACTGCCGATGTAGAGGGAAAGCCAGCAAGCCGGTGTGCCAGGCAGAGCACCCAGGAGTGTGGGAGCCAACCAGGAGTGGTGTCTGCAGGAAGTCAGCTGCACCCAAGGCTGTCAGCCTAAGGCCAGGGTCAGATAAGGTGCTTGGAAAACCCAGACCAGGATGGGAGGTAGCTGAGATCTGGAGGTGGAACTAGGTCCTACCCCAGAAGCACAAGTAGGGATGGTAGCTGGAATCACCATGGGAAATCTGGTTGCAGAGAGCCAGGGAGCAGACCTAAGAGAAATGCTGTCTGCCCACCCCTGGGAGGCCTGGCTTGAAGAGGGCAGCTGGGAGGGGTGCTGTGCCTTTCCCAGGCCTTCACATGAATCTTGTCCCTCTGAATGAACACTGAAGCTGCTACCCAATGTGTGCTTATTAAGGGCACCTGCTTTTCCCCTTTCACTTCTGTATCATCTCAGTTCTTTAGTGAGCATATGTTAAGTTTCTAAAACTTATAAAAGCAAATATAGAAAAAGGGGGCATGTAAACAACAGAGCTATTTGTAGCTTCTAGAAAAAACTGGGGACAAGTTTAGGCCTCTAGAATTTTGCATACACAGAATATACTTATTTATACGTAAGTATTTTCAGAACTCTGGCTGCCAGTGGCAGAAACCACAGTGCCTGGTGTAAGGAGCAAAGGGAATGAGTTGGCTGTGTGGCTTTGAAGGTGGTCCTCAGAGACACAGGGTGCAGTGCTTCAGGGACATGAGCAACCTGCCTCTCATATGGGCAGTTTATCCCACTCCCTGCATATGGACACGGGGGGTGGGGGGGAGGCTATCCTTCTGCCCCCATGTACCTAGAGGTATTTCTTTGGGCACATACACAGTGTGTCTTTGCAGACAGATTTCAGTTAGAGAAATTGCACAGTCAAAGGGCACAGATGTTAAATATTTCAGTAAATGTGGCCAGATTGCCCTCCAAAATGTCGGGACTAGTTGACTGACCCACTAACAGTGCACAAGGCGACACTCACCCTGCAGCCTTGATTCTATTTGTCATACTGCACAGGGAAAGAAGGAGGACCCCTACCTGTGTCTTGTGCCCCAAGTTGTTCTGGCTTCTTGGGCAGCTTCCCAGCCTGGCCCTAGATGTTACATGAGTGAGTCCCATGCCAGAGCAGGTCCAGCCTCCTTCCCACTGATGCCCCCATGCCCCCCATGAACCTATTAGGTCCTGCTGTGGCCCTGGGCACGGATCAGTACCACTGCACACTGCTAGGGTCTCAGAGCTCCTTAGTGCTCAGCCCACATCTCCAGGGCACCCTCATACTCCAGGGCCGGGCAGCAGAACTGTGGAGCCTTGTGCATGTTTAGCATTGGTTGTCTCATTCCTCCAGTACACTGGTTCTAAACCCTAACCTTAAGCCCAGGCTGGAACCAGAAGAGGCATCTCCTCTGGTCATTTCAGACATCCTCCGCATCGACAACCTCTGGCAGTTTGAGAGCCTGAGGAAGCTGCAGCTGGACAATAACATCATTGAGAGGATTGAGGGCCTGGAGAGCCTCACACAGCTGGTCTGGCTAGGTAAGGCCCCTTTCTGTGTGTGACTGCCCTGATTAAAGGTGACGCCCTGCCAAGATCATACTTGCTAAGGTAATTGTTTCCCCAGGCAATATTCTGCAAGCCCACTTACAGCAGAAGCTCTGTCTGCAGGGAGCAAGAAAACTGCTCCTTTTAAAAGCCCGGGTCCTGTGCTGGGTAAACACAGGGAAAATGTGCTTAGGCACGCCAGGACAGAGTATTCTGCTCCCACCTGCCAAACCTCCCAATTTGGAAGTAGGGGTGGTCAAGGAGCAGCCTTGGATTCCTTCTAGTCATCCTAGGCTCAGGTTGACAGATAATTATGGGTCCCACCACTCATGGGGACTCAGATCAGACCCAAAATAATCATATAGCTGGTACTTGCACTGAGCACTTACTACCTGTTAAGCATGGGCCCGTATGTTTTCCACGTGAGGTATTTTAATCCACACAGCATCCCCATTGTAGAGGTGAGAAAGCTGAGGTCACAGCAAGTAGTGGGGGCATCAGGATCCCAACCCAGCTCTGACTCTAGAGCTCTGGCTCTCACTGCTAAGACTGCAGGGATCTTGATGAACGGTGTCCATCTGCTGGACTTAGGAGGCAGCCTCATATCTGGGGAGGGGCAGGTGGGCACCTAACGGGGAGAGGGGGTTGGCTGGAGAGCCCTTTACAACTTTGTCTTGTTTAGCCCTCACAGCAAAAAGATCTGTTACAATCCCAATCTACAGAAGAGAAACTGGGGCTCTGAGAGGCCAAGGCACTTGCCCAAAGCTCCACAACCAAGAAGCAGCAGAGCTGGAATACAAACCCACGCCTGTCTGACCCCAAAGTCCTCATTTCCTTCATCCTGCCAGGCTGTTTTCTCAAACAGGCAGCCTGGAGCATCCGTGAACCTCCGAATTTGCAAAACAGTCTCAGCTCCCATTGTGCTGACAGTTGCCAGCCCCCAGCAGCCCGCAGGCGGGATTGCACTGCAGCTTCTCAGAGGCAGAGCTAAGGCTGAGAGGCAGTGGGCTTGAGGGAGTCATGCTGCAGGTGGCAGAGGCACGACAGCCAGGGCCCCCGTCCACCAGGCCCAGGCCCCTCACCCCAGGCACCCGCTCCCAGCACTAGTTCTCCATGCTGAGGGGCCCAGGCGCCCCGCCAGAAGTCACCCATCTCCCTAGGACACGGTTAGGGAATGTCTGGCTGGAGAAATCATTTGGCCTGGCCCTGCCAAGGCAACTACAGGCGGGACTCGAAATTCAATAAATCTAGGAGCTTTTTTCATAGCTAATTTTTAAGTTCATAATTTTGTATGGCCCGCAAATGATGTTATAAATATCCAAACGGCCCTTGGCAGAAAAACGGTTCCCCACCCCTGAGCTAGGAGATGAAGGAGGAGAAGAGGGTGCTGGATCAGCCAGACTCTGAGCCATACCCCCCACTGGAGGGCCTACCAGGCACCGGCCGTCTGAATGCTGTGCTTTTAGGCCAGAGCTGCCAGGCCCAGCTGTCTCTCAGATATAAAACAAGTGCCACAAGCCCCTATGAGATGCTCCTGTGGAGCCCAGCATGCATGGTGCAGGAGTGAGAAAGCAGAAGAGGAAATTGCTGGCAAAAGGTCAGCCTGCATCCCTGAGAGAGTCGGAAAGCAGCCTTTGTCCAGCCACAGCACTAGTAGTCCAGGAACCCAACCACAGCCAGGAAGAGCTGGTCCCTGGGATGCAGGGGCTTGTGCCCTGATGGCTCAACACAGCCCCCACCTATATACAGCCCACGGCTGCCCACCAGCCAGCTCCTGGGCCGAGCACGCTGGCTCCCGCGAGCATGAGCTCATCTCACCCACTTCTGCTTTCAGGATTGTCTTGTTGGAAGCTTGAAATTGGCCATGGTGGGAATATTATTCCACAGATATCAGCAAGTGCAACAAATCAGCGCGGCCCTCACTGCACCGGGTATCGTTAAACATTTACCTGCAGCACTGGTTCTCGTGGGTGTGGCTGGGCCTCCAAAAAGCAGAGGTGGAGGAGGGAGCGGGTGGGCTTGGCATTTAGCAGACTTGGTTTGCATCCCAGCTCTGCCAGCGTAGTAATCGATTCTGCACAAGTTACTTCAGCCCTCTGAACCTCGGTCTCTTTATGTGCTATGTGATCTTATTGCCACCAGGCCCCTTTGAATCTTGGTTTCCTTGTCCATAAAATATAGGTGGTGATACCTGTGCTGTGAGGGTTAAATGAGGTAATGTGCTTAAGGTCCTAGCATAGAGAAAGAGACAATGAATTCTCATTCGCCTCAGTGTCAGCAGGTAAGCATGCCCTCACATGCCAATGAGGCTAAATTAAGATGTGGATAAACTTACTTTCCAAATCACCTTTTTAACGTGATGGCTTGCAGCTACCATGATTGTATTTCCAAGCTCATGAAAAATTCCCAGTTTGGGCCTCTGGACCATTGGTATTCTAGGAAAGGTTGCAGCTCCAACCCCAGCCAAAAACCTGTGGTGGAGAAAAATCAGTTTTAGTCCCAAAGATGTGAAACTTGAGCTAGAAAAGATCATGACATCTCAGCTGGGCTTGGGCTTGGGCTTGGGCTTGGGCTTGGGCTTGGGCTTGGGCTTGGGCTTGGGCTTGGGCTTGGGCTTGGGGGAAGCTTGAGTTGGCTGTGCTGTACCTGGAAGAACCTGGCCTGCAGTTGGTCCAGGGAGGAGCCTTGGATGCACTCTGGCACCACCCTAGTTAGCTGTGTGGCTTTGGGTGAGTCACTGAGCCTTTCTGGGCTTCAGCTTCCCAGTTGAGCAAATAGGGAGAGAAGTTCCAAACTGCCACTCAGAACTGTTGTCTGGGGTGTACACACAGCACTTATAAACTGGTGAATGCTGAGCAGACGGGAGGTATTACTACTAAAACTCCCATAGGAGTGGGTGAAAGGGACACTCTACAACTGTCTCCACCACCCCAACATGCACTGTTTCAGACCTGCCAGTAAGCATTTCCAGCTCAGAACAATGACAGAGCACAGCCCCGAGCATTTGCCCATGTGTCCGGAGCCAGGAAGATGAGAGGCAGAACTGCAGGGGGCGATGAAAGTTTGACTCCATGCACAGCTTCTAGAGAACCGTGAGCTGTCAGACAGCTTGGCGCTGGCTCAGAGAGCATAAGTAGCTCGGACAGGTTTGTTTCAGGATGGTCCCCCCCAACCCATCATTCAATCCTCATGGCCTCTTCCTTCCAGACCTGTCCTTCAACAACATCGAGGCCATCGAGGGGCTGGACACGCTGGTAAACCTTGAGGACCTGAGCTTGTTTAACAACCGGATCTCCAAGATTGACTCTCTGGATGCCCTGGTCAAACTGCAGGTGCTGTCCCTGGGCAACAACCACATTGGCAACATGATGAACGTGAGTGAGCTCAGGCCCCAGGCAGAGGGGGATGGGGCCTGTGGCGAGGGGACATGCAGGCTCAGCCTTTTAGATAGCCCCCTTTTCCTAGAAAGGCCAGAAATGCAGATTATTTCGCAAGAGGTTTGATAATGTTTAAACAACATGCTCCACCCATGAAAGCCCTGCCTTGGTGGGGCCTCTTTCTTTCCCTGAGCCCTACACCACACTCGCTTAACAAACCATGGCTGAGGCAAGAACCTGCTCAGTGGGGGCCTTTGGCCTGTGCTCAGTGGACTCAGAGACCCACAAGGTACAGTCCTTCTGGGGGTGCCCAGCGTACATCCACAGAATCAAGACACAAAATGACAAGAAGCTGGTATCCACCCTGGGGTGCCAGGGATGTGTATGTGTGAGGGGCAGAGATCATTGATCATTTGGGGAAAGGCGGGCTGCCCCCCTGCCCACCCCCACAACAGGTTTTCAGCAGCAAGCTGGGACCAAGATCCCAGCAGCTGGGTATGTGGCAGCATTCATAAGGGTCCTGTGTCAGAGGTGACATTACTAAACTGCTCCAGGGACGGGGCTGTGGCTGGGAATTGCTTCTCCAGCCTACCAGTTAACCTGGAGCTGTCCAATACCCTTTCAAGATTCCTGTTCTGCTTAGGTCAGTCAGATGGCCTGGGTCTAAATCCCAGCCACATGCCCTAAGGCTCGAGACTTCTCCGCCTCAGTTTCTTCATCTGTAAAATGGACATAATAGCCATAACCCACCTGCCAGGAACCACGTGAGGTGGTGAGCACGAGGCAACTCCCTTGTGTCCAGCTGGAACACGTTCTTAACAAAGGGGGACTGTTGCCGCTGAGATCCTTCCTGAGAGTCAGGAGAGCTGAGGTGACTTTTGAATCAGGCTCATTAAAAGATTATTAGAGCCCGGCAGTTGTTGCTCAGTGGTCGAGTGCCGACCTATGAACCAGAAGGTCACGGTTGGATTCCCTGTCAGGGCACATGCCTGGGTTGCGGACTCAATCTCCAGTAGGGGGCGTGCAGAAGGCAGCCGATCAATGACTCTCACATCATTGATGTTTCACTCGCTCTCTCCCTCTTCCTTTCTCTGAAATCAATAAAAACATTTTTTTAAAAAGATTATTAGAATTTCTCCATTGAGCAGAAGGAAAAGGTTTCCAGGAAGGGGAATGGCATGAGCAAAGACCAGGAGGGGCGCCTTGAGGAGCCACAGGTCACTGGCGAGATCAGGAGGGTGTGCAGGGCAGTGGAAGGGAGCTGTAGAGGCTTTTGTGCCACTGTGTGTCCAGGTAAGTCTATGTTCTGGAAGGAAGCCTACCATCATGAGGGGGCCTTAGGGGATGGTGCGAGTGGGTGAAACAAGGATGGCACCATCAGAGAGGCACTTTGCCTGCAGAGCAGGAGGGCTCAAGCTTTGCTGAGGCAAGCACTTGGGTGCTGTGGTGTGCTGGGCAGCTGAGCTCAGGAAGCTGCAGTGAGCCAGGGGGCAGGAAGACCAATGTGCAGGTGTGTTCCTGAGATTGCGGCTGTAGGTGACAGGGCTCCATCCTGCTGGGCCCTCAGGAGTGTCCAGAATGCCTTCCAGAATGTCTTCCAAAGGACCAGAGCCTAAGGCCTCTCCCCCAGTCCTGACCCCCAGCAGCTGAGCGACGCCTGGGATTAACTCCCTCTTGTCCTCGCTTCTGTGTGGGCTTTGGAGAGCTGAGGTGGAGAGCAGCAATGAGACGGGCACTATGAGCAGGAGTCTACCACAGACCAGCTGAAGCACAGGTATGGCAAGTGCCCACCACAAACAATGGCGACATTTAGCACCATGATTATTGCTGCTTTGAGGAAGGGCAGGCTTGTCACCAGGGCTTCTGCCTCTCAGCTCTGCTGTCCTCAGCGTCTCATTGGGCTGATCTCTTCACGATTGTAGTCAGCAGTCACGGCCACTGGCTCCTTCATCCACCTGTAGCAGGACCAAGAGCACAGGAAATCTCCCCCAACAGTGACCTTAAGTCTGATCAGGATCCACAACCACCCTGAACCAATATCAGAGCTGGAGGAAGACCGGGCTGGGGGGCTTAGGTGAATGGCCTGGAGTGAGTAAAAAACCTGTGTTTAAGTCTGTCTAGTAGGGCCGAACCCCAAAGGCTGTGTAGTTTAGGAAGTTTGCCCTGCACACCAGACAGGAGGGTGCAAATCCAACCAGTGCTCTTCTCAGGGTTCAAGTCCTGATTACTCAGCCTGCCCTCTGCCTTGTGGGGGCAGGGCAACCCAATGCTGGCCAACAGGACAGCCACACACAGAGTCCACCGTGCAACTGAGTAGAGAGCTCCCGACTGTGTGAGCTCGGGCCAGGGACTTGGCATTCAGGCTCCCATTTTTCCATCTGTAAAATGAGACTAACAATAGTCCCCCTAGGTTGTTGTAAGGGTTGAATCAGTCAGAGTGCTAAGTGGCTAATGCAGGACCTGGCACGTAGGAGGTACATGGAAAGTGATGGTTATTCAGGAATTTTCAGGTTAACGGCTATCCATAAACAGCCCTAAATCTTGCTGTTTGAGTACCTTTCTGAACATTTAGCAGCTGTTCCTGCCTAGGTAGGTCCAATACCCCCAGGCCTACAGGTAAATGATCTCTGACTTGTTACCCCTTGAACTTTAGAGACTTCAATGAACCCAGGACCCTGTCCCTTTACAAAGGTCCAGGCCTGGGCACCCCTCTCCTTCCCCTCACCTTGAGCGTTCTCCCAATCCCACCCTGTAGGGACTGGGCAGGAAGAAACCCCATTCCCCTATCCCAGTGGGGTGCTGGGTGCCACATGGCCCGTCGTGAGTACAGGAGAGACGCAGGTAAAGCTAGTCCCCAGAAAGAAGGAGGGAAGAAGAAGGCACCCGGGGGAAGCTGCAGGGAGCCCTGAGCTATCTGGGCCTGGGCCTCATTATTCTGGAGGCCTGGCCACACCCCAGAGACTCTGGGGTCCCCGCATCCTCTTTACCTAATACGGAGCCAGCCCCTTTGGAGATTTGACCCAGAGAGTCCTGAATTCTAACCTGCATCCCCTGAGCATCTACGATTTTAGCCCCTATCTATATACTATGCATCTGACATCTAATTATACACTTTCTTGTTATTTATTTATTTACTAGGCTAATTTTTTTTTTAAATATATCTTTATTGATTTCGGAGAAAGGAAAGGAGGGGGGGAGAGAGAGATAGAAACATCAATGATGAGAGAGTCATTGATCGGCTGCCCAGCCTGCAACCCGGGCATGTGCCCTGACCGGGAATCGAACCCCTGTCTCCTGGATCCTAGGTCAATGCTCAACCACTGAGCCACGCCCGGCCGGGCTCTAGGCTAATTTTAATACTGCTTATTGCATTAAAAACAAGCAGATGTTTCAGCAGGATTCAGGGCACACAGGGAAGATCCCCTTTCCCTCCCGGCCTCAGTCCATGCTTTCCTTTCTAGAGGCCACAGCTACTTCAAGTTGCAAGTGTCTTTCCAGGCGTCTTGTTTAAACGTTCTTCTACATGACTGTCACATCTCCAAGCCCCTGCCTCCAGTCATCTCTCCTGCCGAGTCATCAGCTCCCCCGCTGCTGGACCATTCCATCACTTGGACACAGCATGATATACTTTGCAGTCCCCCATCCGTGGACACTGCCGTTGTGTCCAACCTTGTGCCATTGCACACAGGCTGTCATGATGTTCTTGATCAGGGCTTACTTTGCACCTGGATGAGTCCAGTGCGAGACGAATTCCCGGAAGCGAAATTGCTGGGTCTGGGGCATGCTCATTTTTTATGTTGATGCATCTTTCCAAAATGTTATCTAGAGAAATGAAACTATTTACAAACCCAGCAGCAATCATGAGAAGGCCTGTTTCCTCCCACAATACCCCTTGTTATCAAACCATTCTCTCTCTAACCATCTAAAAGATGAAAAACGGAATTTCACTGGGAGATCTCTTAAAAATTAAGTCACATCCTGTCTCCCCACCCCACAGACACTTAAAACTTCAAAGTCTTCCATTGTTCTTAGAACAAAATCCGAATTCTTGACTGCAATTTTGACCCAAGCCTTACATGAATCAGCCCTGACCTTGTTTCCAGTCTCGCCTCAGGTCCCGCCCCAGGGCCTCCCCTGCGGAGCTGCAGCAGCCTTGGCCCTGCCTCCTCCTGGTCCAGGCCAGGTCCCCCCCCCCCCCCCCCCCCCCCCCCCCCCCGTCCTGCCGCGTTGCTCTTGCTGCCAGCAAGCTGCTCTGCTCTGCTCTTGTGTGACCAGCTTCCGTAGGTCTCAGAGACCTCTCAGTTCCCTAACAGAAAAAGGACTCCCTATAATTTCCTTCATGGCCCATCTTTATGTTTTTATAGTACTTAGCCAAAAATGTAATTATCTTATTTACTTTAAAAAACACTCTTGTCCCCGGCCTGTAGAATATAAGCTCCTACTGTAAGGGCGGGATCATGAGAGCTTTGTTCCCCCTGACTCCACAATGCTTGGCATGTGCCTGAGGCCTGGTCGGTGCGTTTGTTGAATGAATACATAAATGACTGAAAGAAATTCCTTCAGAAAAACATATCCTAGATTTCTTTTCTATCTTTTGCGCAGTACAGTGTCTAGGTATTCAGAAGATGCTATCAAATGAAATACAGGCACCCCTTGGAGATAGTGTGGGCTCAGTTCCAGACTACCCCAATAAAGGCAGCATCAAATAAGTGAGCCATGCGAACTTTGGTTTCCCAGTACATGTAAAAGTTATGTTCACGATAAGTAATCTTAATAGTCCATTAAGTGTGCAATAGCATTATGTCTAAAAGCAGTGTACATACCTTAATTAAAAATACTTTACTCAACAAACTCATAGATACAGACAATAAACAGAATGGTAGTTACCAGCGGAGAAGGAGAGTGGGGGAAGAGTGAAAGGGTAAAGCGAGTCAAATATATATTTAGTGACAGGAGACTAGTCTTCTGGTGGTGAGCATACAATAGACTATACAGATATTGTATTATAAAGTTGTACACCTGAAATTTATAGATTATTAACCAAAGTTACCCCAATATACTTAATTTTAAAAGTTTCACTATAGCCCAACTGGCTTGGCTCAGCGGTTGAGCATCGACCTATGATCCAGGAAATCTGAGTTCGATTCCCGGTCAGGGCACATGCCCAGGTTTTGGGCTCGATCCCCAGGGTGGGGCGTGCAGGAGGCAGCCGATCAATGACTCTCTCATCATTGATGTTTCTATCTCTCTCTCCCTCTCCCTTCCTCTCTCTGAAATCAGTAAAGACATTTAAAAAAAAAAAAAGTTTCACAATAAAAGACTACTTTATTGCTAAAAAATGCTAACCATCACCTGAGCCTTCAGTGAGTCGTAATCTTTCCGCTGGTGGAGGGTGTTGCCTCAATGTTGATGGCTGTGACTGAAGGTTGGGGTGGCTGTGGCACTTTCTTAAAATAAGACAACAATGAAGTTTGCTGCATTGACTGACTCTTCCCTTCACAAAGAATTTCTCTGTAGCATGAAATGCTATCTGATAGCATTTTGCCCACAGCAGAACTTCTTTCAAAACTGGAGTCAGTCCTCTCAAACCCTGATACTGCTATCAGCCAAGTTTATGTGATGTTCTAAATCCTTTGTTATCATTTGTACAATCTCCACAGCATCTTCACCAAGAGTAGATTCCATCTCAAGAAACCATCTTCTTTGCTCATCCACAAGAAGCAACTCCTTTAAATAAGTCCGTTAAAGTTTTATCATGAGATGGCAGCAATTCAGCCACGTCTTCAGGCTCCACTTCTAATTCTCGTCCTCTTGCTGTTTCCACCACATGTGCAGTTACTTCCTCCACTGAAGTCTTGAACCCCTCAGAGTCATCCATGAGGGCTGGGATCACCTCCCAAACTCCTGCTAAGTTGATAATTTTGGCGTCTTCCCATGCATCACAAATGTTCTTAATGCATCTAGAATGGTGAGTCCTTTCCAAAGGTCTCCAAAGGTTTTCACTTTGTCCAGGTTTATCAGAGGAATCACCATCTATGGCAGCTATAGCTTTACAAAATGTATTTCTTAAATAATAAGGCTTGAAAGTCAAAATTACTTCCTGATCCAAGGGCTGAGTGCTGTGTTAGCAGTCATGGAAACAACACTAATCTCATGGTACATCTCCATGAGAGCTCTTGGGGGACCAGGTGCCTTGTCAGTGAGCAATAATATTTTGAAAGGAGTCTTTTTTTCTGAGCAGTAGGTCTCAACAGTGGGCTTAAAAGATTCAGTAAACCATGTTGTAAACAGATGTGCTGTCATCTAGGCTTTGTTGTTCCATTACAGGCAGAGTAGGTTTAGCATAATTCTTAAGGGCCCTAGGATTTTTGGAATGGAAAACGAGCACTGGCTTCAACTTAAAGTCACCAGCTGCATTAGCCCCTAACTAGAGAGTCAGCCTGTCCCTTGAAGCCAGGCACTGACTTCTCTCTGGTTATGAAAGTCCTAGATGGCATCTTCTTCCAATATAAGGCTTCTTTGTCTACATTGGAATATGTTGTTGAGTGCAGCCACCTTCATTAATCATCTTAGCTAGATCTTCTGGATAACCTGGCACATCTTCTACATGAGCACTTGCTGCTCAGCTTGCCCTTCTATGTTATGGAGATGGCTTCTTTCTTCAAACCTCGTGAACTGACCTCTGCTAGCTTCCAACTTTCCTTCTGCAGCTTCCTCACCTCTCAGCCTTAATAGGATTGAAGAGAGTAAAAACTTTGCTCTGGATTAGGCTTTGGCTTAAGGGAATGTTGCGGCTGGTTTGATCTTCTATTCAGACCACCAAAACTTTCTCCGTATCAGCAATAAGGCTGTTTCGCTTTCATATCATTCATGTGTTCACTGGAGCAGCACTTTTAATTTCCCTCAAGAACGTTTCCTTTGCCTTCCTCACTAAGCTAATCATTTCTAACTTTTGATTTAAAGTGAGACTTTCTGCCCAGCCAGGCGTGGCTCAGCAGTTGAGAGTCTACCTTGGATCCAGGCAATCAGGGGTTTGATTCCCAGTCAGGGCACATGCCCGGGTTGTGGGCTAGACAGCTGATCAATAACTCTCTCATCATTGATGTTTCTCTCTCTCTCTCCCTCTCCTTTCCTCTCTCTGAAATCAATAAAGATATATTTAAAAAAAAATAAAGTGAGACTTTCTTTCACTTGAACACTAAGAGGTGATTACAGGGTTATTAATTGGCCTAATTTCAGTATTGTTGTGTCTCAGGGAATAGGGAGGCCCTAGGAGAGGGAGAGAGATGGGGAATGGCCAGTTGGTGGAACAGTGAGAACAGACACCTCCTTCATCTATTAAGGTCACTGTATTATGTGTGTGGTTTGTGGCACCCCAGAGCAATTACAATAGTAACAGTAAAGATCACTGGTTATAGACCATCATAGCAAATATAACAACAACAACAACAATAATAGTAATAAAATTTGAAATATTGTGAGAATTACCAAAATGTGACACAGAGACACAAAGTGAGCAAATGCTGCTGGGAAAATGGTGCCAATAGACTTGCAGGGTTGCCACAAACTTTCAATTTGTGAAAAATGCAATATCTGCAAAGTACAATAAAGCATAGCGCAATGAAATGAGGTGCCTGTACTATGTGGTTGACTTTTCCCCATTTTAATAAAAATAGAGTATAGGAAAAATAAACAGCAGTGGAATGTTCCACCAGCTGTTACCCAGTTAATTCAAGTTTAACTATAAATTGGGTTCCATGTAATTTAAGAGATTTGGGTCTTTCCCACAGGGCTTTACAATCTAAGAAGGCACACCTCTTCTGAGTGACCAATAATAATGATAACACTATTACCCTTTGTTGAGTAGGTGTCAGACACTCTTCTACATGCATTTCATAGCTTATATTTCATTTCATCCTTACAACACATATAACACATAACATCCTCACACCCATTTTACAGATGAGGAAATTGTGGCTCACAGATATTAGGTAACTTTTCCCATAACTAGCATTTGGACCCAGGTCTGCTGATTTTTTGGAAAGCCCAGGCCTGGCCGAAGGCCTCGGTTCTGCTGTTCAGCCTGGAGCCCTAGCGTCTCCTCGTCTGTCACCACGCAGTGCCAGAGTGTGTGGCCAGGCTGCAGACTGTGGCGGAGTGCCACAGAGAGAGACCGCCGGGGGTGTTTCAGCTCTGCGGCAGCCAAGAAAATGGATCTTCTCCTCCCTTCTCCCCAGATCGTCTACCTGCGGCAGTTCAAGGACCTGCGAGCACTCAGCCTCTCTGGGAACCCCATTGCCGAGGCAGAGGATTACAAGATGTTCGTCTGGGCCTACCTTCCTGACCTCGTGTACCTGGACTCCCGGCGTATCGATGACAACATGGCAAGTGTCTCCCTCCCGGTCTCCCAGCTCCGCGAGACCGTCTTCAGGGCCCCTGGTTTCATGGAAAGGGACACTGATGCAGAGAGAAAGGGCAGCTCCTCGTCCCCACTCCTTTTACCTGGCTGCCGAGCGATTCCAGCAGTACCCTCTTGGTCAGCGTAGTGCTTGCTCAGGTGGCCAGGTTCTTTCCACGCACTGCCCCCCGGCCCCGCACAGCCATTCGGGGGTTTCTCCTGAGCTTTCACTTGGGGCCTGTTTTTTTGTTTCCTCATGTTGGCTGCCTCTCTGTAGTTGCTTCTGTGTGTTAGGCAGATCTGCTGTGCCTCTCAGTCTTGGTGTGGGGGCCTTATGTAGTAGGTGTCCTGTGGGACTCAGTGCCCCAGTCTCCCTGGCCACCTGAGCTGGCTGCTCCAGGAATGTTTCTTTGGTGGGTTATGTGAGCTTTCCTTTTGTAGTTGAGTCTTGATTGCTGTTGGCTTGTCCCTTGGTGGGGTTGACTCTTGGGCTGGCTGACTATGAGGGTTAACCCCGACCTCAGCGTACGGGCTGCTATGGGGGGCTGACCCCATGAAGTCGAATTCTTCCCAGCAGGGTATGGTGCCTGCCAAGATCTCTCTTTGGGTGTGCCACTTATGAAGCTAATTGAGTTGTGCTTTGATGTGGTCCGAATCCTACCACCAGGGTTGTTGGTTTTGGGGCCTCTTGGAGGGACTCTGGTGCAGATCAATGTCAGGTGCTGCCTGTGATTGGTTCTGAGCTACCTGTTTGGAGCTACAAAGGAATCCACAGTTTGTGGCTCCTCTACTGGATCCTGGTGTATGTGGGAGGATCCAAGCTTTGCACCAAGGTCAGCTTCCACCAGCACCAAGCCCGGGAGCTGGTCAGCAAAAGATCCAAGGCACCTCGAGATCCACCTCTGCTTGTTGGCTGCCTGTGAGGCTCAGTCGCAGGAAGAGCCTTGGGCCATACATGAGATGTGTGAGGTAGGTTCTCGGTGAGTCACTAGGTAGGGGAGAGTGGTGTTGTCTAGATTCAAACAGATTCAAACTTGGAACCAGTGCTGGAACTAAGGGCACTCAGCAAAAGTCTCTGGGTGTACCAAGGCTAGCTGCCACCCGCCAGGTGCCCGCTGACCTTTGTGGTAGGGCGGGGCCTCGGAGTCATCAGGGTGGGGCCAGCAGAGTTCATCAGGCCCGAAGAGACCAAGATTTGGCCATGTGAAGGGAGGGCTCTGCACAGAAACAGTGGTGCTGGTGGTGCCTGCGAGGGAAAGGTCACCCCTCCCTAGAGCCACACAGCTCAGTCTCTCCCTCCTCGAGAGCCTGCACCGAGTGTCTGCAAGCACCGAGGGCCCAAGCTGGCCACAGCCAGCTGACTCCTCTGCAGGACGCACGCTCTGCAGTGCGGGGCCACTGGCAGTCAAGGGGATGCGGCTAGTGGATCTCCTGTGGGGAGCAGCACCTGTCCAGTGTGGCAGGGGTGGTTGAGGGGGTGTCTTTGGTTAGGGGCCATGGGTTTAGGCCACCTGCTCTCAGGTGTCTTTGGTTGAGGGGGGTTAGGCCACCTGCTCTCAGGTGTCTTTGGTTAGGGGGGTGGGTTTAGACCATCTGCTCTCAAGTGTCTTTGGTTGGGGGGGTGGGTTTAGACCACCTGCTCCTAGGTACCTTAGGTTTGGGAGGGGTAGGGTCTTGTGACTTATCAGCTAGCTGTTAATTGCTCAGCTCTTCTGGCCGTTTGTTCATACATTCGCCTCAGTTTCCTCATTCCACTTGCCAGAGAATTTTCCTAGGTTCTTACTAACCTGTCTCAGGGCCATGAGGCAATAAACCATTCTCATTCACACCCCTGCGCACACTTGGGACACCTCAGGATGGCAGAGGCCAAGGTCGCTCTGGTAACAGTGCCGCTCTGTTCCCCGTCAGAAAGGGCTGGCGGAGATTAAGCACCAGTACAGCATCGACGAGCTGAAGCACCGGGAGCACCTGATTCAGGCCCGGCTGGAGGAGGAGCGGGCCCGACGCGAGGAGCTGGAGGAACACAAGGTACACTCGGCCCGGGAGCCCCCTCCTCGCCCCCGCCCTGGCTCCAGGATGCTGGCCACAGGACATCAGTCAGGTTCAACAAAGGCCAGTGGGGCCCAGGCCCCCAAAAACCTGCCCTCTGATTGGAAACAGATGTTGTGCAGCAACGGCCTAGCTCTGATGAAGTGTGTGAAGCGTGCTCCATCACAGGCCTGTGCCCTGTCCCTGCCTTGCTCTGCCCACCACCTGCCCCCGGCCCAGCACCACCTCAATGCAAACCCCACCCTCCTCCACGAGGCTGGGAGATGGTGCCAGGACCGTCTGCTGAGCAGGGCCTTTTCTTGAAACCCCTAGGCAGTTCCTCCGGGCAGTCAGGGAAGTTCACAACTGAGCCCCTCCCTCATTCTTCCCCACTGTCGCCACCCTCCCTCCAGCCAGAGCAAGCCATGTGCAGCTGGCAGTGTTTTGCCTCTGAACCTCCACAGGTGCCAGGCCCCAGCATGCCCTTTCCCCCTCAGAAGGCCCAGGGTCCAGCAACCCAGAGCCCGGGTGCAGGCCTGGGCAGCAAGTCAGGCCCTGATCCCGGCTGTGCTTCTGACCACAGGCTGCGTTCGTGGAGTACCTGAACGGCTCCTTCCTGTTTGACAGCATGTATGCCGAGGACGTGGAGGGCAACAAGCTGGCCTACCTGCACGGTGTCGGCGAGCTCCTCGATGCATATCCTCTCAAGTTCACAGCTGCCTCCGCTGGCAGAGCCTGGGCCCTGTGACACCAGCCTACCTGGGGCAAGTCCCTTCCCACTCTGGGCTCCATTTCCCAAGCTCTCTTTGAGACCCTGGGAGGTAAAACATCCACTTCAGAGCAATGCACCCAAGAGGCAATGCAGAGCCAGGCCAGCTGAGCAGCCCGGGAATGCTGTCTGGGTTTTGGGGACACTGAAGGTCTGCTCAGCATGGCCCAGGCCTGTGTGCCTGACAGGCTAGGTGGTCAGATGAAAATTGGACTGAAGTGTGCTTCAGGGCACCAGTCCTCCATAGCCGTGTTCACTGGTCCCTGCTGTGTGCTTTGCACACAGTATTTATAATTTTCTCAACCACCCCACTAAATGGGTGCCGCTATATAATCACACTTTATAGCTGGGGAGGCTCACCTTGGAGAGGCTGGCTTGTCCAGGGTCACACAGTTATGCTGGGATTCAAACCCTGCTCTGTGGAACTAAAAGCCTGAACTCTTTCCCCAGTTGGCCGGAGCCCACAGGTTGTGGCCAGCACTTGTCATTAAAGCCATGACTGGGATGGTCAATCAGTCAGCTTACACTCTAAGCTGAGGGACTCCAGATGGAATTGAGGGGTTCCTGCCTGAGAGTGCTGAGACAAAGCACCGGGTCACAGTGTGGGTTGTGGAACTACCACATCTGAATAGGAAAAAGCTCACTTTTAAAAACCCAACATTCTGAAAAGAGTGGGGCGGGGGACAGTCAGGTGTGGGGCTGAGCAGGTGGGAAGAGTAGGGCTCTGGGTGGAACAGACAGGCTCCCTCCGGGCTCTGCCACCTGCCTGCTGGATGACCTGGGCTTGCATCCAGGCTGTAGCACCTGCCAGACCTCAGGTCCTCCCAAGGACTCCATACAGTGAACTCTGCTGTGCCCTCATATGCTGGTGAGGAACCCAAGGCCCAGAGACGGAAAGGAGCTTGCCAGGGTGAAGCACAGCAGAACCTGGACTTGAACCTGGATCTCCCTGCTTCCAGCCCGTGGTCCCCCTACCTCCGCAATTTCCCTCAGTGCACCTGCAGCACCTGAAGACAGGCCCTCAACAAAGGTGCCCTCTAGACAACACAAGAGAGACAAAAACACACGTCAAGTCGGGCTGGCTCCCCTGGACACCCAGCCCCCCTCTGGCCCCTCCAGGTCCCCCAGGAGTCTGTTCTGGGGGCCTGTCTTAGCAGGTCTCCCCTCTGCTCTGTAGTCTCCTCCTGTGGCCCCTGCCTCCTTCCCTCACATAGGTCGTGTCCCTGGATCCCTCAGGCTGAGGGTGTAGGTGCCTCTTATCCTCTAGAGTTCAATTGCCTGCTCTGCGAGGAACCCATCACTACCACCCAGGGCACCCGAGAGCCTCAAGCTTCCTTAACAGCCACTAACCTACAAGGACAAATTTGTCATCATCTGCCTGAACATTTTCGAGTATGGACTGAAGCAGCAGGAAAAGCGGAAAGCGGAGCTTCACACCTTCAAGGAATGTGTCCACGAGGCTATCCAGGAAAACCAGGAGCAGGGCAAACAGAGGATTGCCAAGTTTGAGGAGAAGCACTTGCTGGTAGGCCCTGCCCTCCTCAGCCCTCTCTGCCTCCTGCCCCACCAGAGGGGCTGCAGCCCTGTCCCTTTGTCTACTCCTGAGGCCCATGGTGAGGCCTGTGGTCCTTGTCCCTGTTGGCCAGAGCTCACACAGCTCAGGGGCTGAACCAAGGTTCTGCCCTCCACAGGCACCACCAGCCACAGCTCCTCCACCTAACACAGCTGAGCTGAGCGTGGAGCCTGTGGGTCTCCTCCACCTAACACATCCCTGGGGGTCAAGGCAATGTCCTCATCACTATTGAATGGTGTCACTATTACCATTACGGTGGTGACTACTACTTCTCTTTCATTCACTCATTCATCTAGCAGACATGCCTGGGCCCCGCTCTGCCCAGTGCTGGGAGCCAGAGCCATGCTGGATGTGGCTCCTGCCCTCAGAGAGCTCCCATCTGCTGAGGGGTGCAGACCCAGGCCCTCCCTCCTCCAGAAAGGTCAGCTCTAGTCTGGAGGGAAGCCGGGAAGCCTTGGGGGTTTCCAGGGGCACCTTGACTCAGACTGAGGCTTATGGGACAAAGAAGAGGTATCCAGGGATGGTGGAGGAAGAAAAGTGTTTCACCCAGGGAGGGACCCCAAGCAGAGACCCGGGCATGCAGGACCAGCCCGCCCCGGGCCACTCAGCCAAGCCAAGCAGAGGCCACGTGTCCTTGGTGGGGATTGTTTCTTCAGTTAGCATTACTTTTAAAGACCAATTCCTAGCCTGCTTTAAGTCATAGACCTGCTGAGACTCTAGGAAGGCCTGGGCCTTCATTCCCTCGAACACCTGTTCGCACACACCAAGTATGTGAGCACTCGCCGCTCCGGGGGCCCGAGGAGCCACGCGACCACTCCCGCTCGAGGACTGTCCCAGTAGAGCAGACTCGCCCGGCCAGGCCAGGCGCGCTGAGGTGATGGGGCTGGCCACAGGCTCCAGTGCGCTTCGCGCCCTCCCACGCCCGCCGCTCCCACCCCTGCCTCAGCCTCGCCAGCGGACCGCGAGGCAGGGCGGGGGCCGCCAGAGGGGCACAATCGGCTCACATCAGTATTTTGTTTGGTCTGCAGAGGGTTTTAAAACATTTTGAATATCCTGCTGACATTAAAAATAGGAGGATTTCACAGAAAGGCTGTGATTGCCCGCTTCCCTGGAGGCAGTTGTCATCAGGACCAGAGCGGCAGTTGTCCCCTCTGGACAGGCTGAATCTCCCGGTCCCCAGGCCCTGCCCGGAACATGCTCCCTGACATTTCTTATCTGATCCCTGTAGCCATCCTCCCACCCCCCCATTAGACTGTGGTACCCAGTGGGGGGCTGCTCAGGTGGAGCCCTCCTGAAGCCCCAGGCCGGGGCCCGGCCCCCTTGTCAACAGATCCCCCTGGAGAAGCAGACCTTGAGCCAGGCTGTGCCGATGCCACCCTCCCGCTGCACCAAGTCCCACTTCCTAGCGTGCTGTTCCTCAGCTCAGCCCTCAGAGCAGGCTAGCTCCCTCTGCTCCAGGCACTGGTCTGAGTGGTGGCACCCTCACTGGCTGCCTCAGATAAGCTAACCTGAGCACTCCTTTCCTAGAGCCTGGAGCAGAGCTGCTCGTCCAGCCTACACGGCAAAGTTCACGGGGACCTGACAACACACAGTGCCTCCCAGGGATGCACCTGGCACTGGTGTTTTTCAGCACTCCCGGGTGCCTCCAGTGCTTGGCCAAGTTGAGCCCACTGTCTTGGAAGCTCACAGACTCCACAGGCCTAAGGCCCCAGTTCACTCCCTTCAGAGGCCACTCCTGTGAGCTTGTCCTGCACTCCTCCCCCTGCCCGCACTAGACAGGGCTGCCCAGCAGAGGGGCTACTCAGGTGGATCCCTCACTGGTGACCCTCTCCTGGCCTCCATTTCCTCATTAGCGAAACGGAGACAACCACCCCACAGAACCTCAATGGGGACCAGTGAGGTGGAACAGAGCCGTACATGACAGACAGTCTATGTGTAGCCATAGTCTCTCTATAGTGGCTAGGCGGTGACTGGCAATGGATAGGTAACGCAAGCATAGCACAGGCACCGGATGAAAAATGTGCAGGGAAGTACAGTCAGCCTGTTTTCAACCTGCGTGTGTACGTGTGTGCCATTTGTGTGTGTGCCATGTGCACGCCTGTGCTTGCTACGTGCATGTGTGTGCATGTGTGTGCACGTCATTTGTTTGTGCCATGCGCACGTCTGTGTGTATGTGTTCATGTGTGTGCTCTCTGTGTGCGTGTGCATGCATGTGTGTGCATGTACATATGTGTGTGATGAAAATGTAGCATGCACTGTTCTACACTTTGCTATTTTATCTGTGCAGCTTAGAGAGCCTTCTAAAACTTGAGTTGCTTTATGTTTTTAATAGTTATAAAATATTTCATTGCGTGCATGAGCCACAATTTATTAAGCCAGTCCCTGTTGATGTACAATTAGGTTTTTCCTAATCTCTTGCTCTTTCAAACAGTATTGTCATGAATAACTTGGTGGAAGTGTGATCTTTAGGATGAAGTCCTGGAGATGGCCTATGCATTGCTCCTCTTACTAGTTATTGCCCAGCTGCACCCTACAAAGGCTGCACCTTCTGCAGCCCGCCTACTCCCGTGCCAGGCCGGAGTTGGCAAGCGCATCGTTGCTAATCTGTTCCCCTTGGATTGTATGTTTATTTTCTTTTAAGTGGAAGTGAACATCACATCTTCTGCAAACATTTGTATTTCTTATTTGTGAACTATTCTCATAATACTATGCCCAGTTTTCTATACGGTGTCTCTCTCAATTTCTACCTTTCCTTTTTAAAAAGTATTACTTTGTAGGAGCACTCTATAGATTAAGAAATTAGCCCTGTGTCAGTGAAATAAGTTACCAGCGTTTTCCTAGCTTGTCTATCTTATCATTTTTGTATATGGTGCATTTACATTCAGAATATTTAAATCTTTTATGTGATAGACTTTACCAATCTTTTCTCCTGTTTATACTTAGAAAGGACTTCTCCACTCTGAGATTACTTATTTAAAATCCTCCATTTTTTCTAGTACATTTAAATCTTTGCTCTGTCAGGAATTTCTTTTCATGGAAGGCTCGAGATAGGAATTGAACCTGATTAATTTCTCCAGATGGAGTAGCCATTATTATAAAGGTCATTCACCCCCAAATCACCGGTTACTCTTCCTTCACAACTAATACTAAATATCAACAGAAACAAGTTGACATAGTTCCTGGTGGCCAAGTTTCCAGGCCTTTTGTTAGTGAGCGGCTGGTGTTCAGTACTGTGCTCGGACCCAGGGTGCCCTCCGGCCCACGAGCACCTCCCTTTCCCATGGTCTACTCAGTTTGCTACATACTAGCCTCTACTTGCTCGCTGGAGTTCTGTGTGGGTCTGACTGGTTTCCTCAGACTGGACCTGTCTTTATGTTTCCCAAGTCTCTCCCTACCTGTCTGCTGTAGCCTTTTACTGGAGTCTTCATTAGCCGAGCCCCCAATGTGAGCCAAGACCTCACGTACCCTGCCTGACCCCCGGGACTTGTGAAGCACAGGTTCTCTCCCCCTTTACGTGAGGAAACTGAAGCTTAGAGAATGGAAAGGACTCATTCAAGGTCATACTGCTAATAAGTGACTGGAGAGGACTCAAATTCAGTCCACCTGGCTCTGAAGCCATTGCTCCTACCAGCCAGCCCAGCCACCTGTGACAAGAACCCGAGCTGGTGAGGGTGAAGCACTTGCCAGCCAGTGCTAGCATCTGCTCCAACCGCCTCGAGGCCTGGAGAGGGCAACCAGCTTCTACACGGGCACAGAGCTGGCAGGCGGCACAGCTGCCTCCTGAGCTTGAGCAGCCCAAACCCAGAGCCCAGCTCTTACCCACAATACCCAACTGCTGTCTGTCATTAATTACACGTGGCTGTAGCTCCTAAAGCACAGGCTCCTGTTTCCAGAGCCTGAGCGCCATCCGAGAGGAGTCCGACCTGGCCAGCATGGAGGTGAAGATAGTGGAATACAGTGAGGACATCACTGAGCTGTCCAATGTGCTCATGACACTGGAGATGCAGCTGGTAGAGCAGCTGGAGGTGAGGCTGGGCCCTGCCACAGACGCGGGGGGGGGGGGCACCGACAGGCTCATCTGAAAGAACCTGGTGACGCAGCTGCAAACCCCCCTCCAGCTGGAGCCCCCCTGGCGCTCCGCCCCTAGAAGGTCGGCACAGCTGCATCAGACCTACGCTTCCTGCGCATCAGTCCTGTGTTTGCTTTTAATACATTTCAGTCACTTACATTGCAAGCGACTCTCCTGCAGCATAAGAGGCGAGCTCATTCCTTTGGAATGCCCCCCACCCACCCTGGAAGGGCCCAGAGCCTCGGCGGGGAGAGGGTTTTCATTAGACCCAAGGAGCTGACCGTGTGCTCCAAAAACAAGCTGGTCCCCCTTTCAGGGATGAAACAAAGGCTCCTCTGCATCTCAGCCTGCAATGCTGGTGATGCAAGGAGCCTGAAATTCAGCAGAAGTCATGGAAATGAAAAGTGCTGCTATGGAAAATTCCTTGGTGGCCTGCTGGTGTGTCCCCATGGCAGCTTGGGAGTCCGAAGGGCCATGATGAATCGAACCACATGCATGCTGCCATGGCTGGGCCAAGAGGTAGCCTCCGACCAATTCCTCACCTGTCAGGTGGCACATCAGACCCAGGAGATGTCCCCTCACATCGCAGAGTGGACGCTGCCGGCTGTGGGCTGCTCCAGCAGAAGGCAGCCCCTGAGCCTCAGGGAAGCTTAGGCAGCAGCTCCCAACATACCAGCACTCCCCGGACCTACGCACAGTCCAGCCAGCAGTATTATCATACTTGTGCACAGTGGTCAAAGGGCTGTAACTGCTGTCATGCTTTTTAGTGACCCTATTTTTATTCATTGCAACAGTGTTTACACACAGTTGGGGTATGTACCCTTGGCTCGGCCTGCAGACGGTCCCCAGGCTCACGTTAGACTCCCTGCACCCACTCCCTGCACCCCCAGCCCACTGTGCAGCCCTGGAGGCTGTGGTGGATTGGGGGCTTCCAGAGTCCCCTCAATCAACATGAAGTCCTGTGTGGGCCTGGGGTGCCTTGCTGAGCACTGGGTGCAGCAGTGCAGGGGTTCCCTCAGGGCATTGGTGGTCGGGGTACAGCCAGGATTACTGAGGGTTTCCTCTCTGCCAGGCACCTTGCAAAGCATTTTGTGTGAAGTGACCTATTTAAGCTTCACTACAACTCCATGAGACAGGTACCACAAAAGAAACCCATTTCATAGTTGAGGAAGTTGAGGCCCAGGGAGGTAAAATGATATTTCCAGAGTTACACACAGTGGTGGAGCCCGGATGCTGACCCAGGCAGTCTGGCTCTTACTCCCTGCCTATTTTCTGGAGGTGCTAGACTGGAGGATGCCACTGAGAGGCCCAAAGGAAGGAGAGTAGCTCTGTGTATGTGTGTGTGTGTGTGTTGGGGGGGGCTTAAGACCAGGACAGATGTTCCTGGCAGAGGGACTAGGCAAAGGCCTGGAGAAGGCATCACATTAAACATTCAAGGGTGGTGAGTGAATTGAAATGGCCAAGAGTGATGCTGTGGGATGGGACAGAGATCAGGAGGGAGAAGTAGAGTCAGTTCATCACCAAGAAGGCCAAGGTGGCTTGTCTTTATCCTGAAGGCCTGTGCTTAGAGGCAGTGCCAGCTAAGGCTGAGTTCTAAGGAGTGCCTTTTGCTCTGAGGCTTGGCCAGTCAAGTTCATGATAACTGTGCTCTTTACCATTTCTAGGAGACTATAAACATGTTTGAAAGGAACATCATCGACTTGGTAGGGCTCTTTATTGAAAACGTCCAAAGCCTATATCCTTTCCCCTGTGAACTTCCCTGGGGAGGCGCTACTGGGCCATAGTGTTATCCTGCAACAACACCGCTCCCCCTGCCTCCAGGGCCTCGGGACAAGGTGCCTGCATGTTTAACAAAAGGCAGGGAAGGGTGAAGCTCCATCACAAGCTGGACAGGATGCAAGGATCCCTTCCAGGTGACCACTCGTGGAGTCAAATGCCCGCCCCCTACTGCCCCCAGGGCCTAAACATGTCAGAGAGTAAAAAGCCAACACTTCCCTTTCTACCAGAAAGATCTGTCCCTCCATCAAGAGGAGCCTATTGAGTGGGAATCTCCACCTTTGAAATTAGAGGAATGCGAAACCTCCAGATTTTCACCAAGGAAAAAAGCTCACCTTCAAAGGATGGAGATTGGGCAACCACTTGGGGTGTTCAAAGAATGTCCCCTGGGTCTGAGGGAGTTTTCCCACCCTCAGAATAGTGGCAGCCTTGTCCCAGTAACCCCTGTAGGGTTGCTCGGGGGGGGGGGGGGCTTTGTTTGCAGTAGAAATCCTGGAAGGTTTGTTCTCAAATGAGTGACACTCAAAGGCAGACCACACCCCAGAGTCCCCCCACCTGCTCTCTGTGTTGCAGGTAGACAAGCCCAGGGGGTGGGATAGCCTCCAAGTTGAAGACTCACACATTATTCATAATAAGCTGGGCAGGTTAAATCTGTGGGTCAGAAGACAACATTTGGGGCATGACCAACCCTCTGCCACCTGAACTCAGAGCCCTGTCATGTGTGAGGCAAACTGCTGTGCTCCACCCCAGAAGTAATCCCTGGTCCTCCCTCCTGGACCCGTAGTCCCACAGGAAACACAAGTTACAGAGGCAGAAAGTGAGTGGCAGCTAACCTGAGACCAGGGCGGCAGCTTCCCTGAGGGAGGGCCCACCAGCGGGACCAGGTGGAGATGCGAGGAGAACATAGCAAGCAGAGGAGGCAGCCTATGCGAAGGTCCTGAGGAAGAGTCAGAGTTCTGGGTCCAAGAGGAGACGAGGCCACACCAGAGAGTGGGAAGCTCCTGGAGAGCTGTGAGCACAGGAGGGATGGGTCCTGTCCACCTGCACCTTTGCAGCCACTCCTGCTGCTGTGGGAAGAAAGGGCTGGAGCAGGAGACCAGGTCTCAGTCTACTGACAAGTCAAGAGGTGGTGGGATGGAGAGAAGCAGACAAAGGAGGGACACTTGGGGAGCCCGGGACCAAGGGTCAGTGATAACCAGGTCTGTGTATGGGGCTGGGAGCATCAGGATGGCCCGGGGGTGAGGCGCACGTGGGTGTCGCAGTGGAGGCAGCGGTGCACTGGCCCCTCGGAGTGTGCCCTTCGGCCCTTAAGAGTCTGTTCTTATCTAGTGAAAATGACCAGCCCATGGGTCAGGGGCTTGGCACCCGCTCCACCCCTGGCCTTTGCTTAACTCTCGCACAATGGCTCAGTGCCGGGACCTGGAGAACCACCACCACGAGAAGCTCCTGGAGATCTCCATCAACACCCTTGAGAAGATGGTCAAGGGCGAGCTTGATGAGGACCTACCTGACGACGTTCGCGCGGTGAGTGAGGGGTGGCGCTGCTGTGTGGCGGAGGGTGGTGGGCTCGGTGGGTGCTGGGGCCAGCAGAGTCCAGCCCAGCTCTCTGGCTCCAATAAGCCTGAAAACCTCAGTTTCCTCATCTGCAAAAGGGAACAATAAGCCCCTTTGCAGGGTGGTGGGCAGATGAAACAGGCTAACGAATCACCGGGGTGGGGCTGAGTGCTGCTCAACGACAGAGGAGCTCATGATAATTGGGTGGTTTCAATTACCCCCAAACAGGTTGGTTTCTACAAGCTCATTTCTGTGGGGCTCCTGGCACTTTCTAGGAGAGGTGGCTACAAATAGAAGCTAAGGTGTGAAGCCAAAGGTCTTTTAACCCTGAGTCTCTCTGATGAGGAGCACTGCTGAGATGCAGGAACCAGCCCCAGCACCATTTCTGATCCAGCAGGACCCGGCTCCCTTTCCACCAGAGCAGCCAATGATGGATGGGCACAGACCACAGGGTCGGCCTGAGCCCTGGGCTCCAGGTCCCTCCCTTGGTTTCCCACGCTGAGACCACAGGGTCAGCCTGGCCCCCGGGTCACCCACGCTGGGGTTTGTACAAATGTGTGTTGTTTCTGTGGGAGGAGCCACAGACAATGCTGGAGGGGCCCAGGCCAGATACTTCCCTGTCCGGAGCCTTTCATTTGCTCACCACTCGTTCCAGTCCATTTCTCCGCTTCTCTCCACCTCCGTGTCATCACCAGGTTAAGCCCATGACCTCTGCAGACCCCTGGGCTCCTTGCTCTCCTGCAGGCTGCTCTCCACACAGAAGCAGAGATCCTCCAAACAGCCAAACCTCCGCATTCTGTGCTTCTGCACATCCTCTAAGAGCCTCCCTGACTCAGAGTGAGCTCTTCATCCTGGCCCTCCAGCCCCTATGCCTGCCTGCAGCCCAGCCACCTCCTCCCCTGCCCCAGCCCCTGAGCCCCTCCCGGGTCTCCAGGGCTTGCTCCTCTCAGGTGACATCCCACCTGGCAGACATGCTCTTCCCATGGGTTTCCATGTGTCTGGCTCATTCTTGTCATTCAGATCTCAGCTCAAATGTCAGCTCCTTGGAGAGGCCTTACCCCATCACCTTCCTGAAAAACCGTAGGCCATCGCAGACCTCATTTATCAACGTCAGAGTCGTCATCACAGCTCAAGCTAGCTCGCTTATGTTGCTTTGTTTATGTGACTACTCACGCTACATATAGGAAGGCGGAATGGCCTCTTCACCACTGTGCCCAGCCCCAGCTCTGGCAAGGTGCATGGCACAGCCAGGTGCCAGCAATTCCTCTCTCAGGTGCGGGCTAGGTCCTACAGACACCACGCCAGCTGCCCCTGGCTCCCTCAGTCTCTGTCTTGACCGAGACAGATGCCAGCACAGCAGCACAGAGGCAAGGCCACTGTGCCACCAGCCTCTCTTCCCTAAACACACATAAATGCTGCTGTTGTCCAGACACAGGGAGATGCCATCTTCCTTCAGCCCTGAAGTAAGGCTACCCCCAAGGGTCCCCTCTGGAACCCCCCAGACAGATGGACCATCAAGAGGTGGGTACAGCCCTGGCCAGTGGCTCAGTTAGTTGGAATGTCGTTCTATACACCCAAAGGTGAAAGGTTCGATTCCTGGTCAGGGCCACATCCCCAGGTTGTGGGTTCGATCCCCAGTCTGGGTGCACACAGTCACGATGTGTACGGGAGGCAACCAATCAATGTTTCTCTCTTTTTTATGTTGAAAATGTAATTTTACTAGATAATTCTTCATCTTACATAGGAGCAAATTCTGAAGAAACTCCAAAAGTTACGAGATTAAAAGTGGGGAAGTTCAGATGGGCTATAGGATCCATTACCTTGAAACTGCAAGAGACAGGGTTCCAACCCATAGGTTAACATGTACGTGTTAGGGCTGGCTCTCTCTCTCCTTCTCCCTTCCTCTCCCTAAAATCAATAAAAAACATATCCTCGGGTGAGGGTTAAAAAAACCCATAAGAAGTGAGTAGAGTCCCCTCATGACATGGCTCCCCCGTCTGTGATAGCCAGTGGGCACAGGGCTGAAACACGCTCCCTCTCTAATGACTGGGACACAGAGAAAGAAGCCCACAGGTCGCTGGCGGACAAGCAGGCGGCTGGCACTTCAGTGGCCAGCCCTCTCTCCTGCCTGGCTCTGCCTGGGGCTGTCTCACACCTGTCTCTGTGGTTCTAGGAGCACATGGCCCCTGCCCCTGGGCGGGCTGTGGGCAGTGGGCCGGCAACCAGAGCTCTGCGCACTGAGGCCTCACCCGGTCCAGGCTCTGCAGCTTATGCTCACACCCGTCTCCTTTCATCAGACGCCCCGCAGAGGCAGTGCCCGTATCATCCAGGGAACAGGTGGGAAAGCTGGACGACGGTCTCAGTGACATTCAGTAAACTGCCCAAGGTGATACCACTTGTGAGGACCAGAGTCTGGCTTCAGACTAGTCTGAGAGATGCAGAACCCAGCCCTGGACTGAGAGCTGGCACTGTGCCCCACTGCAGACTACAGGTGTCTGGGTTTGACTGTGGCCCTGGCACTAGGGCAACGGGGCTCTGCTCTGAGCTAAGGGACTCCCTGGGCTCCCTTGTAAAGCCCAGCAGTGGGCAGCCAGCTGGGCCACTGGACGCCTGTCCTCTGCAGGCAGTGGGAGCCCCTGTCCTTGTGGGCATGTGTGCACTTGCAGCTAAAGACATCGCCAGGACCTTACACTGTTGTTGTGTCTCTTTAGTGTCAAGCCATGCAGTGTGGCACATTGTTCTCAAGAGAAAAGCATGCCCTCACTGTAACTGTAGTAACAGCACAAGCAGCTGCCAGTTCCTGCGGCCCACAGGGCCTGCTGTCTTTCAATCTCCACATCAACCCAGGAATATCAGTACCACGACGATTCCCTTTTACAGATGAGGAAACTGAGGCACAGGGAGGAGAATAACCCACCTAAGACACGCAGTGTATAAGTGGTAGAGTTGGAATTGGAACACAGGCAGTTTGACTCAAAGCGTTTTAACAAAACGTCTACTGAGCCTGTAGCAAGATGGGGTTCAGATGAGGGAGCAGGGCCTTCGGTTGGAAAAATCTGGCCTCTAGTATGTAATTATCAAAGAGCATCTCATGATCAAAAGTTACACTGATGAGGTTCTCTCTTTAAAACTCTCATCCAGCCGAGTGACTGCGACCAGCTCATTCCATACTTAGAGCCAAATGTATATTTTAAAGTCCTTCACCACTTTGCAAGGAAAAGCAGACGACACATGTTGAAAGACAGAGCCTGGCGCTGGTGGTAAGGGGCCCTGAGTGGCACTTGGAAGGCACAGCTGCCCACACAACAGTCAGTGGGCAGTGAGCATGCTACTGCTTCCTGCCACCAGGGCTGAGGGCTCAGAGCCAGCCTGTGCTGCAACGAGCCACTGCCATTCTCGGAGGCAGCAGGAGGTCAGACAGGCTCCCTGGGCACTTATCCAGCTGCAAGGGCAGGCCTCAGAGAGGCTGCTAATTGAGTGGGTGTGACACAGGTGAGCAGTCCCTGGATAGGGTGGCTGTGACAAGATCCTGGCTCCCCCTTGGAAGAGGGGCTGGCAGTGTAGGTCGCTGCACCTTTGGCCAAGCAGGGACTGGTGGGGAGGATGTCTGCTCATTTCTCTGTGGCTAAGGGGGCTGCAGCATCGGTGAGTCCCCAAAATGGGTATGGCAGAATGATCTGATCCCAGGTGGACATGGGGCAACAAATCCTCAAGCCACTAGCATCTCGGTGGTCCTGGGGAGGGAACCAGCTGTGCCCTTCTCAAAAGTCATCCCCCCAAGAAGTCACTTTAAAAGAAATGGGTCTTTACAGCCACAAGGCCCACAGGACAGGGTGGGGCCACTCAGGAGCCAAGACGGCTGCTCCTCAAGGGTTCTGCACACCCTACCTCTACCTTAGGGCTTTTGACCAGCAGAAACGGGAGGGGAAGCTAGAATGTTCTACCCATAGAACTATTTTAAAGGCACACTAATGTAGCCACCATTCTAGGCAACCTGGAGTCCAGAAACAACTTGAAACTTACATTTTAAAATCATTTCTTTAAACCAGATTCCTTTCCTTTGTATTTTACAGTCACAGTTTTTCATAACCAATTCAAGCAGACTTCACTCCCACAGCTGCCTTCTATATATTCAAACTCTGGGGGGAACCATTTCTCTGCTTGGCCTCAGAGATCACTGTAACCCACTCTTTAAAATGGAGAATGAGGACCTGTCTGTGATGTGTCGACATGGCTGTGGCTGCTCTGAAGCGGCTGTACAACCCTGTGGCACACACTGCCTGAGGTCACAGGCAGGCAGGGTGGATGTATCTTTGAGCCTCCCCAAGAGCCTGGCCTGGGCCCTTCTATGCACAGAGGAAGGACTTAGTGACCTCTTGTCATCTCTCCTGTGTGACAGTGCCAGGTGCTCCCCAGAGGCCCCATGTCCCACACCAGCTAGTTTGGCTTTTCCATCTGGGATTCTGTGAAAAACCAGTATCCCATAAGATAGTAAGAGGTATTACTCTGAAAAGAATTCTGTGGCCAAATAAGTTGCAAAACTGAGAAAAAGTTAAAAAAATCCACAGGATTTTCCAGAGCTGTCCCTGGAAGAGGGCTCTTGGCACTGTGAAATTCAGAGGGACCTAGGGTGTGCAGACTTCCCAAAGGCATTTGACCGAAGAATGCTATTTTTTTATTTTTTTATTTTTTAGAAACATTAACATCTCAAGATTCCACAGAACATATTTTGGAGACTATTAACAGTTACTATACAAAAGAACAAACATGTCCACACCCATATGCAGGCCTCTCCTCAGTGCAGAGCACTCAGGCCAGGCGCTGTCCTGGCATCTCAAAGTGCCCCCTCCACGGGGGAAGCAGCCGCCTCTGAGGACTTCAGCTGCCGTCCCGCCCTGGGAAATGATTCCACTTGAGGGTCAACAGTGCCAGGCACACAGCAGCCACAGTGTGAACACATAGAGCCAGCCAGGTCTAATAGAGGGTGGCTGTTTTCAACAACTTTTTACAAGGTCAAGAATGCAAGCAAGCAGGAGACCCCACGTGTAGTATAAGGTTTGACCTGGTTAGCGTGGGCAGCAGTGGGGAAACAGTGTGGTGTGAGCGCCCATCTATTGGCAGGGCCTTCTGTCCTCAGAGCAGCCTCGAGCCCTCGGCCAGCCTCACACTTCCCACCTGGTCTGCAAGGGTCCAGGCAAGTCATACTTGAGGGTAACCAAGAGGGAACCATTCTGAAAGCCAAAGTCCTGAGTGAGGTTGCCTCCATCTAATCTGCCTTCTCCCTCGGATTGTAGTCAATGCCCTGGTTGACCCTTTCCCCATAGCACTCACCCCCTGCTCAGGGCTGGGAGGGCTGTCACCAGATGAGCTGTGAGAAAATTGCCCTGATACAAAGGTGAGCTCCCCACCGGGCACTGGCAGCCACCACTGGCACTGCCTCCACCAGCCAGGGGTGCTTGGGGCTCCTTTCCCTCCGCTCGCTGCTTTGTGTGCAGGGAATAAGGAGGTACAGTTACTCACTTGATATTTCGCTCACCAGCTTTTTGTGGACAAAGACACACTTGTGAATGCTGTGGGGGCCTCCCATGACGTCCACCTCCTCAAGATTGACAACCGAGAAGATGAGCTGGTGACCAGGGTCAACTCTTGGTGCACACATTTAGTGGACAAGGTGAGTAGATATAACCAGCAGGCTGCACCAACACCTCTAGCTACCAGCCAGGAAGAAACAAGGCCTCTCCCCTAGTACATACGTTTGCAAGAAGAAATGAAGAAAGTAGTAAAGTTAAGGACTGTAGAACTCTACACTAAAGATTTCCTGTTGGCCACTTAGATTCTAAAGCCCATATGCTTCATCATTTTTTTAACTCTCACCTCAAATACAGGGTGTCCCCCAAAATGCATCCACACTTTAACAGCTGATAGTGCAATTGATGCTTCTTTCTTTTCAGATTTAACTCATTGGAATTAATAATTATTCAAAGCGTGTTTACATTTTGGGGGGACACCCTGTACATAGATAGATGAGGCAGAACACAGGACACTGTGAAGTAAGTGAAAGACGTAACTATGCAAAGTTCAAAGAACTACTTTTCTTTCCCCCAAACAACTCAGTGAAAGACATTAACCAATTATCTGACCCAAGGAAACTGGGCTCTGGTCTCGTCCCTCAGATTCACAAGGATGAGATCATGAGAAACCGCAAGCGTGTGAAGGAGATCAATCAGTACGTCGACCACATGCAGAATGAGCTGGACAACCTTGACTATGGCGACATTACAGACTAGGGCTGTCGGCCCCAAGGCTTCCTTTAGAAAGCACAGCACTGGCCCTGGCAGGAGAGTGTCCACTTCCAACCTCGCAGGGGAGACTGACAGGATTTCTCAGCCCACAGCCCCTTTAATGCCATCCTTCCACCACCCTGCAAAAACTCCCAAATATAGAGAGAAATAAAGGACTTATATTGCCTTTCCTCCCTTCTTTAGAGAAGTAATCAGAATTTCACATTCACGTGTAAGCAGGAGCAGTTAGCCAGTCTACTGAGAGCAACTCCCGAGGGGCTGCCAGTGGGGTGGACTCTGGCCGTGCCCGGTGTCAGCTGTGTGGCATTTTCTCCACATGCCCAGGGCAGGCTACTGGCTGTGGGCTGAGGCAGCCAGTGTGGACTGAGCCTTGCTCTCTTTGGGTGCTGGGGAGGGAAGCCAGGGAGGCCACTAGGCGGTGGCACCAAGGCAGAGGCTGCGGCTCTGTGTCTGAGCCTGGCCACCAGGACGAGAGACCCTCTGGGAAGGTGAAGAGCACAGCCGGGACACCCCACGCCACCTCTGCAGCCCAGCTGCTGTGTGGTGGGAATGTGACAGTGCCTTCTCTGACCACGGTCACGGGTTCAGGGAACATGCCTGGAAAGTGTGGTGAAGCACCTGGCAAGCAGCCAGTGCCCCATGAATGGGAGTTATGCCATTTTGCTACTCAGGTGGGCAAGGTCAGGCAGCTCAGAAAGCCATTGTTGCCTGAAACCAGACTCTCCAGTTTCCTTCCCCTGGGCCCTGGCACCATGACACCACCTGCCTCCCAGGACTGTGCAAGTGGCCAGTCAGGAAGACGCCGGGGCTCCCTGCATGGGACACATGCCGCCGGGGTGCCTTGCCCAGGCCTACCAGGGCTTTTAGCCCAGAAATAATGGACATTTCTATTTCTAAGAGTAAATTATATTTTTTCCCCCTGAAATAGTAGGAACAAGTAGAAACAATCAGCTTAGACCAAAGGAGTTACTTTCTAAATATCGTTTGATTTAAAACAAGGAAAAAAAGCCCAGCTGGTGTGGCTCAGCAGTTGAGCATTGACCTAGGATCCAGGAGATGGAGGTTGGATTCTCAGTCTGGGCACGTGCCTGGGTTGCACACTCGATCCCCAGCAGGGGGCATGCAGGCATCAGCTGATCAATGACTCTCTCATTGATGTTTCTATCTCTCCCTCTCCCTTCCTCTCTCTGAAATCAATAAAGACATATAAAAAATAAAAATAAATTTTAAAATGAGGGAGAGCCTGGCCAGGCGTGGCTCAGCGGTTGAGCATCGACATAGGATCCAGGTGATTGGGGCTCAATTCCCGGTTGGGAAACATGCCTGGGTTGCGGCTGCAGCCGATCAATGACTCTCTCATCATTAATGTTTCTATCTCTCTCTCCCTCTCCTTTCCTCTCTCTGAAATCGATAAAGATATATTAAAAAAATTAAAAATTTTTAAAAATGAGGGAGAAAAGCCTTTGGGCTTCAGGTCCAGGGCCACACCTGGACACACAGAGTCCATAGGGCCGTCTGCTGAAGACATGATGGCAGGACAGTGAGGCTCCTGGCCACAGGCAGCAGATACCAGCTTGTGCTGTGGGAGCTAAGCTGTCCCTGGTGAAACCCAGATATGACAAGGGGAGTGAAGATATGTGGAGGCACAAGTGAAAACAGGGCTCAACATCTTTCCAGGGTGGAGAAATATTTAATAAAATCAGGATTGAGAGAAAGCCACTTGTACACCTTGACCCCGCCCTCATGCTGGTTGGGCAAGGGCACCGTGGTGGACTCAAGGTGACCTCCAGAATGCTGCACTGCCTCAGACATCTCAGGCAACACTGAGTGAAGGCTAGGCCCTGGTGTCTGCAGGTTCAGGGTGCCAGTGGCTGTGCAGCCTCTGTCCTGCGGGTGTGCAGGCGCACCACCAGGCCTCACTCTTGCAGGAGCTTGTGCTTGACCGTGGTGCTCTCCGAGCAGAGATGGATGAAGAGGGCGCCCGCGGCTGTGCGCGCCCGCAGCTCCTGCAGCTCGTAGTCATGGGCCCATTCAACATTGCCCCACTTTTGGATCTGAGGACAGGATAAGAAGTAATGTTGAGTGAGCAGCTTAGTGTCCAGCTGCTGCCAGCTGGAGCCACATACCATCCCTAGAGCTGGCCTGAGGGCCACAGGCTCCAATCTTGCCAAAACATGCAAGACACACATAGTGGGGAGGCAGCAAGTAAGAACACAGAGGTGGCCAGAGCAGGCACTGGTGTCTAGAAGGTGTGGATGGTCTAGGATAGGTGCAGTCCAGGCCCAGGGCCAGCAGGTACCCACCACTACTAGGGATGCCAGGCACTGAAACCATGCATGTCTTCCCTGAGGCCGACCTGTGCACCATCCTTTCTCTCACACTTCTTCCTACAAGGAGGCTGGCGTAGGCAACCTGTAAAACATCATCCCACCCAGCTGGCATGGCTCAGCGATTGAGCATCAACCTATGAACCAGGAGGTCATGGTTCCATTCCCAGTCAGGGCACATGCCTGGTTTACAGGCTCGACCCCCAGCAGGTGGCGTGCAGAGGCAGCCAATCAATGACTCTCTAATCATTGATGTTTCTATCTCTCTCCTTCCCCCTTCCTCTCTGAAATCAATAAAAAAATATATTTATTTTTTAAAAATGTGATCCCCTTGTGAGATACCTGACCAGGCAGGGCTGCAAGTGGCCCCCGAGTGGGATAAAAAAATCAACCAGGCCACAGGGTCACTTTACCTGACTCCAGGGGGTGCTACAGCACTGCAAAGGCCTCTCCACTCTACACATGGGACAGGGCTGCAGACTTCTCTCCAGACTTTAAACTACAGGGGAAACCCTGGACATTCAGTGTGGCTGTCCAGATGTCAGTATCCCTCCCATCTGCCCCTGTTGGCTCCTCCCTGGGCGGGGGCCCAGAAGGCCTGGCCTGCCTGCCCCACCCATCCAGGAACTGGGAATCAGCTGCCACAGAAGCTATCTGCAGTGCTGGGTGGCCTAGTCTCAATCTGGACAACTGTGATTAACCATCTGGAGAGCATTTTATACTTTGAGAGAAATCACGTACTTCCCGTTTTGTGACAGATCAAACCTGAAGTTCAGAAAGCAATGGCCTGGCTTGGGTCAAAAGCAAAGCCCAGACCAGAAACCAGGTTTCCTGGCCTTCTATCTCTCAGAATCGTCACAGCCTCACATCCCCACAGGTCACCCCTTTCCCCATTTAATTGTTTCTAACATCCAGAGAATAGCTAGCCTCTTTTACGATACAGAAAGAGTTTCCCCCAGGCATTTTTCTGAGCAGGTGACTAGATGGACCTGGGCCATTATGAAAGGGCTTCATCATGCTAGGAGCCAATTTGTAATAGCAACCTTATGAGGCAGGAGTAAAAACGGCAGCAAAGACTGCCTTAATTCTGTTAAAAAATTTGAGCCCTGGCCAGGTTGTTCAGTGGTTAGAAAGTCATCCCGTGCACTGAAGGGCCACAGGTTTGATTCCCAATCAGGGCACATACCTGGGTTGTGGTTTTGATTCCCAGTCAGGGCCCGTACAGAAGGTGACCAACTGATGTTCTCTCTCACATCAATGTCACATCTCTCTCCCCTCCTTCTCTAAAATCAGTGTACATGCCCTCGGGTGAGGGTTAAAAAAAACAGTTTGGCCCTGGCTAATGTGGCTCAGTTGGTTGGGAGTCGTCTCGTGCACCAAAAGGTTGCCGGTTCGATTCCCAGTCGGGGCACAAGCCCAAGTTGCAGGCTTGACCCCGAGCAGGGGTGTGCAGGATGCAACCAACTGATGCTTCGCTTTCTCATCGATGTTTCTCTCTCCCTCTTCCTTCCTTTCTAAAAAGCAATTTTTTTTTTTAAAAGCAAATGACAGCAGAGCAAACCCTAATTCTGTGTCCACTACATCAGCACCTGTGCACAGCAGCAGCTCCCTCTGTGCCCCCTGCCGCTCAGATGACCTGTGTGAATGTCAGGGCACAGAGCTCAGCCTAGAGCACCCACGTGGCTCCCAGCCATTTTAACAGGCCCATTCTGCAGATGTGCCAGGCCAAATGATCTTGATTTGCCTGCAGGGTGGGGGGGTGAAGGCCTTGATCCGGAGTCACCTGGCTCCAGCATTTCCTGAGGGTGTGGCCTGTGCCTCGGTGTCCTCCTGTGTTACATGGGGATAACAACAGCCCTCACCTGACCAGGTTGTTTAGAAGAGGAGGTGAGGCAATGAGGGGAGAGCTGAGCACAATGTTGGAAAGTAGTGGTAGTACACAGTTATTTTTTATTATTTGTTGCAGTTTCTGTTCTGTACACAAAAGTAATAAAACAGAGGGGTTAGCTCTCCCCCCACCCCCAGGTAGTCTGAAGCTGGGAGGGATGAGGTGGGCACTGGAGGTACCCGCCTCTGGGCCACTGGCCGAGCCTCACCTGGTACTCCTCCTCCAGGCGTGACAGCAGCACGGCCTGCTCCACTGTCAGGCGCAGGTCAATCAGGCCCAAGGTCAGCATCATGGACTTGAGCTGGGCCACTACAAACTCAATTCCTGCAGGGACACAGGCCAAGTCAGGACCCAGGGCACCTCCGCCCTGAAACAGACAGAGCAGTTGCTATACCTATTCCTTGTGAGTCCCTCCATCCCTAGAAAGGTGCAAAGGTACCAGGCAGTGGAAACAAATTACAGGGCACATGGCTTCTTGACCAACTTTGTAGCCATTCCTCACTCTCTGCCACGAGCACTCTGGTTTTCCTTGGGGGAGATGCCTCCTCTGGTCCTACCTGTGGTGGGCGCATGACCTGAACCACTTCACCTCCTGCCCCAGTGACTGGTTCACAGATGGGCATAGGTCCTAGTCCAGGTTGATAAGACTTGAAGTTCTGAAGAAGAGAAAGTCAACTTTCTCCTAGAAGGATGTGAGCCTGCTGTCCCCTCAGACTGAACAAAAAAGTGAAAATCAGAGCCACGCCCTGAGCCTTCCTGTGACTCTCTGGGCTGTGGATACCTGGGCCTGGGTGTCCCTCCACAGTCTGAGGCCCAGGAAATGCCAAGCATACCTTGTAGGGCCCACATGTTGTAAGATGCCAGGTGGCTGGCGAGTACCTCTCGGGTTCTGGCTGGAATGCTGGGCCCCAGTATGCTGGTTGAAGAGCCGATCTCCACGCCATATCTGAAAGGAAAAGGCTTTGGTGTGCTGTGCATCTCAGCTTTTGTCCAGGAACAAAGCCCTAAACTGCTGAGCAGGTGAGCACCCCCTTCAGGGAAAGTGGTCAAGAAGTCAGTCCTGGGGATTCTGGGAACGACTGCCACTGTAGTCAGTGGCCTCCTGACCTAATAATTTCCATCCTGAGTAAAGCCAGAGGATTAAGAAACCGCCCTGAGTGGAGGCACAGTCAGTGAGTCGTGCAAGCAGGGGCCTCACTCACGTGAGGCTGCCAGAGATTATCTGCCTGGAATCTCTGTCAAAAGCATGGATTACTGCTTTTTAAACTTTTTAAGAAACATTTTCACATTGAGGTCATAAAAGATTTAAGTATCATTTTCCTTCAATAATATTTGTGTGTGTCCTGTACCATTCAATCACTTTATTAAATATTTATTAAGCCTCTATATACACAAGGGGACATGAGCTAGCTTCAGGAATGATACATTTTCAAGAACAATCATAACTCCATAAAATACAGGAAAAACATAATAGAATAAAAGCAAATTTTAAATTTTTCTATTTTTTTGCTTAAATTTTTATTTTCCAATTGCAGTTGATGTACAATATTATGTTAGTTTCAGGTGTAGAACCTAGTGATTAGACATTTATATAACTTACAAAGTAATCACTCTAATAAATCTAGTACCCACCTGGCACTATACATAGTTATTACAATATTATTGACTATATTCCCTATGCTCTATTTTACATCCCATGACTATTTTGTAACTGCCAATTTGTGCTTTTTTTTTAATCCTCACCTGAGGATATTTTTTTCCCCATTGTTTTTTTTTAAATCCTCACCCAAGGATATTTTTTCTATAGCTTTTCAGAGAGAGTGGGAGAAACATCGATGTGAGAAAGACACACTGATTGGTTGCCCCCTACATGTACCCTGACCAGGGCCAGGAATGGAGCCTGCAATGGAGGTACGTGTCCTTGGCCGGAAACGAAGCCAGGACCCTTCAGTCCAAGGGCTCACAGTAACCACTGAGCCAAACCGGCTAGGGTCCCATTGCTTTTTAGAGAAAGTAGAAGGGAGGGAAGGAGGGGGAGAAAAGAAAAAGAGAAACACTGATGTGAGAAAGACACACAAATTGGTTGCCTCCCACACAAGCCCCAGCCAGGGCTAGGGACTGAACCTGCAACCCAGGTACATGCCCTTGACCAGGAATCGAACCCATGACCCTGAGGGGCATGGGCCGACACTCTAACCACTGAGACACACCGGCTAGAATCCCTTTACCCTTTTTCACCCAGCCTCCCAACCCCCATTGCCTCTGGTAACCATCAAAATTTTTTCTGCATCTATAAGTCTGTTTCAGTTTTGTTTGTTTTGTTGTTTAGATTCCACATATAAGTGAAATCATATGGTATTTGTCTTTCTCTGTCTTATTTCCCTCAGTACAATATCCTCTAGGTCCATCCATGTTGTCGCAAATGGTAAGATTTCATTCTTTTCCATGGCTAATATTCCATTGTACACATGCACCACCTCTTCTTTATCTATTCGTCTATTGACAGGCACTGAGGTTGCTTCCATATCTTGGCTATTGTAAATAATGCTGCAATAGATATACAGATGCATATGTCTTTGGGTTTCTTCAGACAAACAAATGCCCAGGGTGGAATTGCTGGGTCCTCTGTCTCTTGTTACAGCCTTATTTTAAAGTCTATTTTGTCTGGTACAAGTATTGCTATTCTAGCTTTTCTGTTTCCATTTTCATGAAATAACTTTTTCCATTCCTTTATTGCAGTCTGTGTGTATCTTTCGATCTGAAGTGAGCCTCTTATAGACAGCATATGTATGGGTTTCTTTTTATATCTATTCAGTGACTCTATGTCTTTTGATTGGACAATTTAATCCATTTGCATTTAAAGTGATTGTTGATAAATATGTATTTATTACCATTTTATTATTCATATTCTTGACCTCTTTTCGTCTTAAAGAAGACCCTTTAACATTACTTTTAATACTGGTTAAGGGGTGATGAACTCCTTTAGCTTTTTCCTTGTCTGGGAAGCTCTTTATCTGACCTTCAATTCTGAATGATAGCTTTGCTGGGTAGAGTAATCTTGGTTGTAGGTCCTTACCTTTCATCACTTTGAATAATTTGTACTACTCCCTTCTGTCCTGCAAAGTTTCTGTTGAGAAATCTTCTGTTGACAGTCTTATGGGAGCTCCCTTGTAGGTAACTAAGTGCTTTTCTCTTGCTGCTTTTAAGATTCCCTCTTTGTCATTAAACTTTGGCATTTTAATTATGATGTGTCTTGGTGTGGGCCTCTTTGGGTTCATCTTGTTTGGGACTCTCTGTGCTTCCTGGGTTCATGTATCTTTTTCCTTCACTCAGACAATTTTTCTGTCATTTTTTTAAACAGGTGTTCAATTCCTTGCGCTCTCTCTTCTCTCTTCTCTTACCCCCATGATGTGAATGTTGGTACATTTGATGTTGTCTCATCATTCTGTCCCTTATTCTTTTTGGGATTTTTCTTTTTGCTGTTCTAATTGGGTGTTTTCCGCTACCTTACGTTCCAAATAGCTGATTCAGTCCTCTGTTTCGTCTAATCTGTTGATTCCTTCTAGTGTGTTCTTCATTTCAGTCATGTAATTCTTCATTTCTGACTGGTCCTGTTTTGTGTTTCCTCTCTCTCTCTGTTGAAGTTCTCACTGAGTTGATCTACTCTTTCCCTAAGTTCACTGAGCATCCTTATAACCAGTGTTTTGAACTCTATATCTAGTAGATTGCTTAACTCCATTTAATTTAGTTCTTTTTCTGGAGTTTTGTTCTATTCCTTCATTTGGGACATGTTTGTCTCATTTTGGCTGTCTCCCTGTGTTTGTTTCTATGTATTAGGTAGAGCTGCTACATCTCCCAGTCTTCGTATAGTGGCCTTACGTGGTAGGTGTCCTGTGGGGCTGCCTCCCCCGGTCACCCAAGCAGGGTGCTCCAGGTGCACCCCCATTGTAGTTGAGCCTTGACTGCTGTTGGCACATTAATGGGAGGGACTGACCCCCAGGCCAACTGGCTGCAAAGACTGGGTGAGATTATAGCAGAAGAGCTCCTGTACAGAGGCCAACCCCACAAAGCAGGTCTCACTTCAGTGGGACTCAGGTACTCACCAAGTCCACCCCTTGTGTGTGTTACAAGTGGAAGTGGTTGGGTGGTGCTCCAATGTGGTCTGAAGCTATTCACTGGGTGCACTGGCTCTGGGGCCTCCTGGGAGGTGCAGGTCAAAGTCAGTCCTTGCCTGTGCCCTCTCTGGGGTCACCCAGTATGAGCTACAAAGTGATCTGCAGATGGCTGCCACTTGTTCTGGGCTTGGAGAGGCCAAGCTGCAAACCAAGGCCAGCTGCCACTAGTGCCAGGCTTGGGGCTGCTTAGCAAGAGGTATGGGGCTTGCTGAGGCCAAATGCTGCTTGTTTGGGGTTTGTGGACCTTTGGGAGATTTTAGGAAAGTTCTGTAGCATGAGCCAACACAGACTGTTTCTATGGAAACACCACTGGAAGCAGCTTGGGCTGGCCCAAAAGTTCGATGAGGCAGGGTCTCAGGGAATCACCAGGTCTGGGTGAACAATGATAGCCAGGTTGACGAAGTCTCAGATATGGCACCTGCCTACTGGGGGAGGGCTCAGCAAGGGAACAATGGCCTCTGCCAGCACTTCTGTCTGGGAGAAAGCTGCCCCGCCAGCCTTTCCCTTGAAGCCATGCCATTCAACTCCTCCCATATGTCCCTGGTGCCTTTCAGAGCTGCTCCCCTTGCTGGAGCTCAGAGGGAGTGAGTCCATGCGTGGGCTCTTTAAGTGGAACACCTGGGACTCCAGCAGCCCTCCATCTCACTCACCCACAATCCCTACTGATTTTCACAGCCAGAAGTTATGGGGACTTCTTTTCCAGGCACTGGAACCCTGGGCAGGGAAATATGGTGTAGGGTTGGGAACCCTCGCTCCTCGGGGGGTACCTCCACAGCTGAGATTTCCCTCCTGACTTTTAACCACCACACATGGGTGTGGAACCTGCCTGTTCTGCATCTCTGCCTCTCCTACTAGTCTTAATGTGGCTTCTTCTGTATATTCTTAGTTATGGGACTTCTGTTCAGCTAGATTTCAAGTGGTTTTCAATGATGGCTGTTCTTTAGTTTAGTTGTAATTTTGATGTGGTCGTGAAAGGATATGAGTACCACATTTACCTACTCCACCATTTCACCGGAAGTTGTAATTTTCTTTCCTGTATCACTGACTTTTCCCATTTGTTTAGAAATATTCTTGCTGAAAATTTTAATAGTACAAATGGAACACAGCAAATGGCCCAGTTTTTCTGTAAATTATTAACAACAAGAAATCTCAACTGCCACAAAAAGCTGACAATTTGGGGGTTTTTTGTTTGTTTTTGTTTTTTGTTTTTAAAAGCTTACAATTTTGTATCATAGCAGAGATCTCCAGGCACCTAAATATTGTTTTATTTCATTAGACACCAAAGTGAAATTATGTCCTTATAGTTCTTACATAGTACTACAGTTGTAACATTTCACTTGATCCTTTAATACACTGGCTATAGCTTTTACTATAGATTACAAGGATGCCTGGCACATTGTGGCTACTCAGAAAATGTGTACAAATGAGACAGGCCGAATGACAGACATCACTTTTGTGAAAAATTCTATGCCAAAAACTACTCCACATAAGCTTACAAAATACTGTGGGGTCAAGACAGTACCGAGGTACTAGCCCTTCCTGAATTTTGCCACCACATCAATAGTCTATTCAGTCTGCACGAAAGAGTCTTCCTGCTAAGGAAGAATACTGGGCAGCATCAATTCCTGGGCACCTTATATCCACAGGATAAATGTTACATATAATTTTGTAGGATGCTGTCCAGAGTTTTCTCCATATGTGTATGTATCATACACACTGTTTTATGATTTATTTTAATAGTGTAGCAACTGTGACATCGGTAAAGATGACAACTGCCAGAATGTGTGCATTTACTGTGTGCCAAGCAGGATGCTAACCATCACTTCATTTACTCCTCACAATATCCTAAGAGGTCGGGACTATAAGCCCCACTCACAGACAAAGAAGCTAACCCTTAGGGAGATCAAGTCACTAGCTCAAGGCCACACAGCCAATCACGGCACTGCTGGGGCCCCGCATCTACACTCGGCACTATGCCTACTAATAACAGGTGCTTGGTGCATGATGGCTGAAACAAATTTGAGGAACATCTTTTCCAAAGTGGCCCCATTACTGAACATCTGGACAGTGTGAAATCCCAAGGGTGCTCTGGACTCAGAAGTCTACTAGCTAAGGGCTCTGCTTTGTCCAGCATGGCCCCCTGACCCTAAGAGTCTGCCCAGCACCACAGGGTTGCATATCTTACCTCTTCTCGGCCCATTCTAGGATTGGGTCCCACTCGTTCTTTTGAAGTTCCACTAATGTCTCTGGCTCTTCCACCCTGTAGCTAATTCATTGCAAAAATCACCTTCATTAATAAAAAAGTACAATTCCTTCATTCCGTGACAGACAACAGAAAACCACAAAAGGCAACAGCAAAAAGCACATCACTACTGTCCCAGCCCCACAGAGCACCATCTGGGAACTTGTTTAAGAGCAAGTTCTCAAGCCCCACCCCATAACTATGGAAAGCACCTCTGGGATTGTTTTAACAAGCCCTCCAGGGGATTCTAATGTGAGCCTGAGTTTGAGAACCATTGTCCTACATGTCCCTAATTATTTGAAGGGTCAAGGCCGGCAGCACTATGTTAGTACCATTATGAACACTAATACTGGATGCTCAAATCCACACCCACTCGGCCCTAGGATGCTGAATGTGAATGCTGTATAGAACTGTCACTGCATCCCTACCTACCTGCACCCCTTCCAAGAGGGCATGTTCCTGGCCACAGACCAAGTTGCCTGTTTGGACTTCATGAGCCCACCTGCCTCCTGACTACAGATGCAGATGCTGCCACGAGGCCTGACGCCACCGATGCCAGGCCATACCAGTTGTTTTGACTAAGAGACATAGAGATGGAGTCAGCTGAGGGGAGCTTAGCTGCAAGGCCTCATGGGACAGGAACCCAAGTGGGCACTGTGGAAAACCAGTCCAATGTGAACAGAGGGGAGAAGAGAGATTACATGTGTGTAAGAAAAGCTGGGCTGCTGAGGAGCAGACAAGTGTGTGGACTCTCCCCCCAGGGCAGAAGGAGGAACTCTGGTTTCCAACCTTCCAGCTCCCACATCGCATGGCCAACTGTCAATTTCCTATTAGAGTCCCTGTATGGCTTTCAAGAAAACCCTTTTACCAGAGCTAGGGTTTCTGTTCCCTGCAATTAAATGGCCTCTAACACATATGGAGTGGACTTTCTGACTAGCAACTCAAAACTGGCACTGCAGGCCACCTCTCCAGGAGTGCCATTCCCTCCTCACCCCACTGCTGACTTCACATGCCAGCTGTGAGATAACTGAGGCTGCTAGAGCACTCAGCCAACAGACACGGGCGGCTCAGCCAACTCAGCACTTCGTCAACTTTCCTTCAACGTCACTAACCAATTAGCTAGAGAACACAGAGAAGGGAACTCCTTCAGCCTGAATGCCTTAAGCTGGGACATCAGTTCTTTTCCTGCCTCTGGGCTCCGAATGAAACACTGGCTCATTCCAGTTCTCAAGCCTGCTGGAGTGGTACACGTCAACTCTCATGGGTATCCAGTTCACCACTGAGACCTTGGGATTCCGTCTCCAAAATCCTGTGAGTCACTGTTTATAATAAATATGTGTGTATGTGTGTATGCATGCGTGTGCATGTGTATGTACAAGCGTGTGTACATGTATATGTGTGTGCGCATGTGTGTGTACGTGTATGTGCGTGTATGTGTGTATACACACACATATATCTTTTAAGCCTTCAGACCCGGACTGAGCTATGCCCCTGGCCTTCATTATCTAGCTTGCAGATGGCAAGTTGTGAGACTGATTGGCCTCTGAAATTGAGTGAGCCAATTCCTATAATACGTACATATGTATATTTAAAAAAAGGAAAATAAAGAACATAGGCACGATGGGAATATTTAGAAATGAGGAAGCCAACTCCCGAACATCAGCGCCTGCCCACCCCTGTCCAGCTGACAAGCAGCGGGAAGGGTGCCTACATGAGACTGTCTAGTAGGCAGAAGCAGAGGGTCAGAGGCCCTGCTGGGGGTTGGCAAGTGACCCCCTTGGTTCTAGAGCCTGCAAGAGCTGCTTACACCCCACTCCACCCCAGGCCAAGGGACAGCTGCCAGGCTGCAGAAGAGCTGTGCCCAGTGCTCTGACACCACTGCAGCCCGAGGAGTTCTCTGTCCTGGGGGTCTGCAGAGCAGCTGAATGCTAGTATCAGCTAGACTGTTTTCCCTGCCCTGGGACATAAAGGAAAGGGGCTGCCTCTTCTACCTATAACTGGGTAAATGAGGCAAAACAGCCCAAGGAACTCACTAGGTCCAAGGGGAATGCTCATCTAAACGTCAATTACCAGATGGTGTCGGTGTCCAGGAACTTCACAGCTGCCCGGATCAGCTGGTCCTTGTTTCGTTGCGTCGGGTTGTCTAAAGACGTGTTGCACAATGTGGTCTGAATCAAAAGGCAGAGAACCCTATCACCACCTACTGGGCCCGGGCAAAAGCACTGCGTTCCTGAGGACCCCGTTTCCAACCCACAGAGGCAGGGAGAGCCAGCCAGCCAGCGACACCCAGCAAGTAGCAGCGCCAAGCCCAAGCCTTTGACCCATGGTGTCTCCACAGCCTCCGCTGCAACACATCTGAGAGCTGACTACAGCCAGAGTCTGTGCCAACAGTGCACTGTGTGTGACAGCTCGTGGGACTCACAGAATATTCAGAGGCCCTAGGATTGATGTACTTCCTAAGGTTTCACACTCTTTACTACCGGGCTCTGCTGTACCACTTTGGATAGGTACTATTATACCCATTTCAGAGATGTGGAAACTGAATCCCACAGAGGTCAAATTCAGTTAAATAAGACACATAAGCATTACTGGAAACCAAATATGACTGAAAAGCTTACCAGCTGGCTCCCTTAACACCTCAGAAAGCAGGAGAACAAATCAGCCGAACCAGAAACAGGATTACTTTCCAGATTGGCCTTGTCAAGAGTAGGTTGCTAGGTACTCTATGATTAGTTTGTAGCCCTGTCAGCCTATGTCATAGACAAAGGAGCAGGCCAGGCCAGCATTGCAGCAGGGTGTGAAGATGTTGAGGAACATGCCGAGGTCCGGTATGTCAAGGCTGAGCTCGGCGGTGGCCAGGCTGATAGCACTAACTCCAGTGTTGACTGAATGCTCTCTGTATGTACCAGGAACCACACTCAGGCCTTTCTATGCATCAGCTCATTCCATCCTGATCACCACTCTATGAGTGGGCACTGTTATCACCCACCGCTCACAGATGGGGAACATGGGGCTGACATGGGGCAGTAACTTCCCCAAGGTTATAGTTTGGAAGCTACAGGGCCTAAAGCCAGGGTCTAGCTGGCCCTTCCTCAGGCTGCTCTAGTGCCTCAGTGAGTCATACTGTGTGGATGGGCACTGGCTCCATGGGGTCCTCACCTGCCCCACCTGCCCTGCCTGCCCCTTTGGTTCTTGCACTCAACCAAAACTGAGTGCCAACTAAACTTCATACTAGGAGTTGGCCATGCACTGGTAAGACAGACATGGTTCTTCCATCTGTGCTTACAAGGCAGTGCAAACATAAAACAGACAATTACAAACCATGGTGCTGATGAAACAAAAGAATAGCTGCCATGATAGAAAATAAGACAGCAGGGCAGTTAGGGAGGGTGACATCTGCCCAAGACCAGAGACCCAGCCAGCCAACCAGCAGCACAGCGCTCTGAGCAGGGGACCTGCAGGTGGCCAGGCCACAGGGGGAGCATTTGGCACATAGGAGGAGGCAAGTGTGGCTGTAGCCCATGCCCAAAGGCTTTATTGCAATTTGGATAGGAGTCTCAATTTTTGCCAGGTGCCCTAGAAAGCCACCAGCAGGCATCGGAGGATAGGTTTGTGAACTTGTTACCAGATGCATGGTGTAGAACTTGATGGTGTCCCGCTGGGAGTCCCATTCAGTGGCCACTGCGATGGCCAGGGCTTCGCTGGGGACAGTGAAGAGCTTGGCTTGGGGAGTTTTCAGCTTCCTGTGGTCCAGGTTTATCTCAAAGCCACCTTGAAAGATCAAATGAAAACCTCTCAGGGATTGTTAAGTGGGATTGAGTGACCATTCCTATATTTAGCTACTTGAACTGGTGCAGACAAGGACAACCCTGAGTCGTTCCATGGAGGGCTTACGGAAACATCCGACAAAAGCGCGAAGGGTCATCTCACCACCCAACTGGCTGGAGGTGAAAATGTTTCTGCCCATTCACAGGAAAAAGAGGCGGAGCTTCTGACACTCACCTTCCCCCTGTGTGACGCTGACGTCCCGATAAAACCTCTTCCTTTCTGTGGGAAAGAGTTTCAGAGGCAGTGAAATCACGTTGAGACAGCTCCGGGAGCGACGAGACCAGTCTGCATCGTTACTGCTAACTGCTGACTGACTCGATTTTCATATCGCTATTCAAGGTCTGCCCTACTCTCTGTGGCATGATCAACAGCTTCTGATCAAAGCCCGTGGCAGGAGGGCACTCGCCCTCCAGCAATAAGGGAGGAACAGGACAACTGGTCAAGCCCCCGCCAGCCCAGGGACAGTCTGATCACACAGCATCGTGAGCCAACAGACCGTCTGGCCCAACGGACTTTTCCAGTGCCTTCTGCTTTAACTTCTAAGCATGCTCCTCCCTCAGCACCCCCACTAGTGCTGCCCCCATGCCAGCACAATGTGCCCATTTCAGGCAAGAGGCCGATTCCTCTAAGGCAGGAGTGGGAGCCAGGGTGGACGTGATGTGCGTGTACATGCGTGTGGTGCCCAGGCAGTAAGCAGAGATCCCAAGAGCATTCCCATCCCCTATACTAATTAATTAACCTAATTAACCAGCTTGCCTGTGTGTTTAACAGGAACTCCAAACATTTCCTTTAGGAAGGGAAAAACCTGTGTCCTGTGTTTCCTTCTGAAAATAACTTGAATAAAATCTTATATGAAAATATAAACACATTCCTCCTCTTTCACCTGGGGGGATTAAAAACCAAGAGTACTGCATAAAGAATTATGCAGATTCCTTCAATTAACAAAGAACAAATAAGTCACATTTTGGAAGCTATAAACCATAACCCAGTCCTTACCATCTGTGATAAACAAAATCTTCATTCATTCATTCATTCGTTTGTTCTTTCACATATTCATCAGATACCTAAAGCCTTCAGAGTCTGACTAAAGTTACTTATTGGAAATAACGATGTAGCATGTGAAGGAAAAGGAGATTCATTAGTTTTTAATGCTTTTTAACTTCTTTTAATGTTATTTTTAACTAAGCTTCAGTTGAAGTTTTATTAATTCAAACTGACTATGGAAATCAGAACTTTGTTTAGTGTGGGAAGAGGGAGTAATGGAAAGAGAGTATCTGGTCTTACTCCAAACATTATATTTTTATGTTTTGCACATCATATGGGGGGTTTTTTCATGAATCTCATTTGCTATCCTTAATGCTTACAGATGGAAATTGCACTCCCGTGGTTGCACTTACTAAACTAAGACCTAAACTGTTTTTCCACAAAAAATATTTGTACCAACCTTGTACCAGGTTCTTGGGATAAAACAGTGAATAAAACAGACAAAAATCCGTGTTTTCAGAGTTAAAATTTTTTTTAAGTGATCAGATCTGACAACTGATGATACTACATTATTAGAGCATGATCTACCACCTTCGTCTGAAATAATAATACTGATTCTCTCACACATCTGACACCAAAACTTCACCTCGCTGCTTTTAAGTTTCCCTGCTGTACAGGTTGTCAGTCATACTCAGAGGGCAGGTGCGACACATCTGGAGGCTCCTTGTGTGTCTGAAGGCCTGGATCAATGCATCCAGATGGCGGCCAGGATGCTCTCCAATGCCCTGGCTGGGCAGCATGTCTACAGCCAGGCCAGGCAGGAAGTGGGAAGAGCTGAAAGCTCTGACTCATCACAGGGGTGTGGGTGGGGATCCCCTGAGCAGGAAGTGTCAATGGAGAGCATTCTAGCACACTGCCCCACACAGCCCTGGGAAATGGGTCCAGGAGACCTGGGGGCCAAGGAATGGACTCTGACAGCACAGGCCAAGACAGCAGGGTTTCCCACGAGGGAAGTCTTTTTTTTTCTTTCTGCTTTGCTGGCCAGGCCTACTTCTTTATCTGTTAGGAGGACAACTGGAAGAAGGTGGGATGGGTGCAGGCGCAAGGAAGGGGCAACCAAAATTGCTCAAAACAGGAGAAAACCATGTAGAAAAAGATAACAGCTGGGCAAAAGGAGCACGAAAGCTGTGAAGCAGCGGTCGACGGTGGGCCCACGTGAGGGTATGTTTTAAACAAGTATCTGAATGGAGCAGTGACAGGTGGAGGGCAAACTTCAGTCTTGGAAGTTTTAAAACAAACTTTGGTGAATATTAATCCCTTTCCAGGAAGTATGATAAGTCCTGGCAATAGGACTCAAAGCTCACCCCTACCCTAGAGGCACTAACTATCCAGCAGGGAGATGGACACTAAACTGGCCAAACAATAAAGTATAAGGAACACTGAGATACACGCTGGGGAAGCTCACTCCCCTGTGGGCTAAAGGAATAGCTCCCAGCAGTCAGATTCCATCTGAGACTAAAGGGGAAGGAGTTAGTCAACCTGCACTGATAGGTTCATTTCTAGAGGGGGTACATGTGAGAGTTTCCAGCAGAGGAAACAGCTTACACAAAAGTCTGGGGCCTCAAGAGAGCACAGTTTTGAAGAACTAGAAAGGCAGTCAGGAGAAGACTGTAGCTATCCAGCAGAGAATGGTTAGAGATGCCCAGAGAGTGGTGGGGGCTAGATCTGGAGAGAGGGGTCAGTTGGTTACAGTGAGGAGGGCAGAGGGAGCCAAGTAAGGAGTTCCCATAGGCAAATATGATCTGGAAAATTCAGTTGGTGGGAGTTGTGCTCCCCAACAATGACAGAAGATAAAGGTTCTTCACCTGGGCCCTCAAAGGTCTTGGGCTACACAGGACAAAACATGAGGCCACTAGAAGCCTACAAAACTTCCATTGTGTCCATGAATACAGGGCTAGCTGACAGCAACAGGAACACCATCTTTATTTTTTCCATTATTTTTCAGAGGGAGGGAGGGAGGGAGGGAGATCAAACCAGCTAGGGCAGGAACACCATCTTTAAAGATGAAAGAAACAGCCTAGCCTTGTAGGAGCACGCAGAACTCGGGTCTATTTTGAGTATGAATCACTCCCTTTACAGAACATCTGTTTCTGTGGCAAAAACACACCCAGTGCCTTTTAAGAGACAATTTTGTGGACTATGTAGATACAAAGAAATGGGTATGTAAAAAAGTGCTGAATTTAAAAAGCTGACCACAAGAAAACAGGCTATGTAAGCAGAGACAAGTTACAAAAAACCTGCTTATGTGAAGGGTACTGAATTGGAAATTAATGTCCATTGGGTCCCATTTCCTGTGATGTTGCTTCAATCCATTTAAAGAAACAGGCTATTTTCTGTGTCATTTCCCCAACACTGCTCCTCCTGTCCCAGGCTTCATGGACCAGTGAGTGATCTTTCTATCAGCCCCCAATTACCAGGCTCTCTTTGCTCTATAAGGACTTTGCCTTGGTCTTTGCTCTTTATGCTCTTTGCCTCAGAACGAGGACTCCCACTGTGCACCAAGAGCTGGAGAAGCGCCCTCCTGTAGCTGCCTCACACTTATCTTTCTAACAGTGCCATCTGGCGGCCCTTAAGCTTTAAAGCTGAAATTCTCTCTCGGGCTATCCCTGCCATCCATAATGGAAGGAGAGGGGTCTCACACCAACCGTTGCTGGTATCAAAATTCTTCAGGCCAACTATATAAAGAACACTTACAACTCAATAATAAAAAGACAAATAACCCAATTAAAAATGGTATATGGATCTGAATAGACATTTCTCCAAAGAAAATATACAAATATACAATGAGCACATAAAAACATGCTCAACATCACTCATCATCAGTGAAATGCAAATCAAAACCAGGAGATACTGCCCAGCTGGGCATGGCTCAGCAGTTGAGCATGGACCTAGGATCCAGGAGATAGAGGTTCAATTCCTGGTCCAGGCACATGCCCTGGTTGCGGGCTCGATCCCCAGCAGGGGGCATGCAGGAGGCAGCCGATCAATGACGACTTTCTCATCATTGATGTTTCTATCTCTCTCTCCCTCTTCCTTCCTCTCTGAAATCAATACAGACATATTAAAACAAAAACAACCAGGAGATACTAGTTCACATTCACTAGGATGGCTATAATAAAAAAGACAGATAATAACAAGTGTTGACGAGGATGTGGAGAAACTGGGACTTGCATACACTGCTGGTGGAAATGTAAAATGGTGCAGCTACCTTGGAAAGCAGTGTGGCAGTTCCTCAAAATGTTAAACAGTTACTGTTTGACCCAGAAGTTCTACTTTAAGATATATGAGAAATGAAAACATATTCCCATATAAAAACTTGTGCATGAATGTTTATAGCAACATTATGCAGAATAGTCAAAAGATGGAAACAACCCAAATGTTCACCAATAGGTGAACAGATGAATAAGATGGAATATTATTCAGCAATGAAAAAGAACAGAGAACTAATACATGCTATAACTTAGATAAACCTTGAAAACATTCTAAGTGAAAAAAAGCCAGTCAAAATAGACCACATTCCATTTATATAAACTGTTCAAAATAGGGAAATGTATAGAAACAGAAAGTAGTGGTTGCCTAGGCTGGAGGGGACAATGGGAGGGTGACAGCTAAAGGGCACAAGGTTTCTTTTTTGGGATAATAAAAATGTTTTAGAATTGACTATGGGTGGTGGTTGCATAACTCTGTGAATATACTAAAAACCATGTAATTGTACACTTTAAATAAATGAAAGATAAGTGAATTATACCTCAGTAAATCTGTTACAAAATTCTTCAGGCCAAATGTATCTGTCATAGCAATTAATGTAAATGGGCTAAATAATTAAACACACTTTTTCCAAATTGCTGTAGCATCCAGAGCAGAGGTTGGCAATTTTATTCTTTAACGAGCCAAATGGTAAATATTTTAGTCTTTGCAGGCCATTCAGTCTCTGTTGCAACTACTTAACTCTGCCACTGTAGTGAAAGCAGCCCTAGACAATATGCAAATGAATGAGTGTGGCTGTGTGCCAATAAAACTTTACTTACAAAAACAGGTGGCAGGCTGGATGCCTTATCTACAGATTCTCCCTCAGCCTGCCACAACCATGAGAAAGATGCCTCTGAGGTGGTAGACTCTGAGAAGCTAAATGACTTGTCCAGGTGTCAGAGAAGCTACAAATGAAGTAGACAAGACTTCTGCCCTTGACTTCACTGGGCATTCACACTCAGCCACACATGCTGCCTCTTCAGAACACTTTCCCCTCCAAGCAGCTGGTACCCAGCTGGACTGCCACACAGCCTCACACGGGTCTCCTTGCTGCCACATCTCCTCTAACACCCAAGTGACCCTTCCCTAACCCCCTTTTCTCCTCCTGACCAACTTCAATGTCATGGCCATTTCTATGGGGCCAAGATCAACCTACCTGCCAATCGAAGTCTTCATCAAGGCCCCACTTGGATTTAATCTTCCACCACTCCAGAGACTCTCAGAATCTCACAACTGGCAAAGTCGCTAGATCACCCATAGGCCTGATTCACATACCTCCCTCCCACTGTGCTTTATTCTTTCATTCCTTCATATTTTCTTTCACGACTGATGACCTACCATGTGCCAAGTACTTCCAAGAACCCAAGCTAGTAAGTGTGCAGTAGACAGGAATAGGAGGCCCAGCCTGGTAGCTCAGTTGGTTAGAGCATCGTCCAGATATGCCAACATTGTGGGTTCAGTCCCCGGTCAGGGCACATGCAAGAATCAACCAATGATGCATCAATAAGTGGAACAACAAATGGATGTTTCTCTCTCTCACACAAATCAATTTTTTTAAAAAAAGATTCTTTAAAAGAAAAGGAAAAGGAGATGGCAGATGAAAAGCCCCCATAATGGGAGTGGCATCCACTAGCCTAAACCAACCCTCTGCTTTTGCCAACTTAAGTGAACGCCACCTCTCGTGTTCCTTTACACACCAACACAGGCACTCCAAATAGGGGGAGGGGTTCCCAATCAACTCTGCAACACTAGCGGGGAGTCCTACAGTTCCATTAAGTTCTGACACTATCCACTTGGAGCTGGTATCGGATCCCACAGGATAAGGGTTGAGTCCCACAAGACTGCCCACCCCACCCCACCCCACCTCCCCCCTTCAGACTCCAATAGAAAGTCTAGGTTGTCACAGGTGCTTCTGACCAACCCAATTGGATATAAATCGGAGGTTCCAATGTTGCCTCCTCAGGTTTGACTAATTTGCTAGAGCACTTCACAAAATTCAGGAAAACATTTCACTTACCAGATTACTGCTTTATTATAAAAAGATACAACTCAGGAACGACCAGATGGAAGAACGCATAAGGGAAGGTATCTGGGAAGGGGCGAGGAGCTTCCATGCCCTTTCTGAACATGCTACTCTCAAGCATCTCTGCATGTTCACCAACCAGAAGCTCTCTGAACTTCTCAGAACTCATAGTTCAGGGATTTTAGGGAATCATTATGTGGGCATATAGGCCATTAATGATCAAGTCAATCTCTAGCCCCTCTCTCTTCCCCGGAGGTCAGGGAGTAGGGCTGAAAGTTCAACCCTCTAATCACATGGTTGGTTCCCATGGCAACCAGTCCCAATTCTTAGGGATTTTCTAAATCACCTCACTGACATAAACTCAGGTGTGGCTGAAAGACACTCCTTTCATTTTTCTCACTCTGGAGCTACTTGAGGATAAAAGGCCAACTATTTTAACAAAAGATTCTCTTATGGCTTTTAGGAGCTGTGTGCCAGGAAGAGGAGAAAGACCAAATATATATATATTTGTTATTATAAATCACAATTATCATAGATGCTCTTCCTTCTTCCTCTTTACTGGCTCTTCATGGCCTGCCTCCAGACCCTCCATCTGTGCCCTCAAAGGTGAAACTGCAGTTCCCAGCTACGTACAACATTTGTATAAAATTATGGAACTTAACAGAAGGACCCTCAGAGGCAACCTAGTCCTTCAACTCACACAGGAAAAAGAGGCCCAAGATCACACAGTACCTCAGGGGTCCGGCCAGCATCAGGCCCCCAGACTTGTACCCCTGCCATAATGCCCAAATGCCTGTCGAGTTCTAGATTTTCCAAGTAGGCGGTATTTCAGCAGGCCCCTCGCACACCGTCACCTCCAGACGTGTTCTAGCTGCCCCGCACTCTTCCTCCTCCTCTACACCGAACTCCTATTCATCTAGCAACGCTCAGTCTAAATGTCCTTTCAAAAACCCAGGGCCCTTTCTGGACACCCCGAGACGGGAGTGGGTGGTTCTTCGTGTTCTCACAGCTTCTTTGTACTTCCCTTACCACAGGGCATTATTAGCTACTGTTTAACCAGAATATGACAACTGCACTGGACAATGAACATCATCCAGGCGGGGACCAAGCCCTACCGGTCTTGAAGATCACCGGTGCGAGCTCCTAAGGCACAGAATGCAGGCCGACGGGCTGAGCTTTGCCCTCCACTAGCCTCTGGGTCTGTTCTGTGACCTTGGAGTGATCAACATACAGAACCCTAATTTCCCTGTCTGAAAACATGGAAAACATCCGCTTTCCTTATTAAAGAGAAGCAAGCTGCAAACTTTGAGAAAAACCGCGCATGTCAAATGTCAATTACTGTCTCCTGCCTTGAAGACCTGCGTGAGACGTGCGCGACGCGCGCCCTGTGGGGGTCCTTGCCCGAGTCTGGGGTTCTTTCCCAGTCTGTAACGGGACCTGGCTGGCCGGGTCACCCCGTCAGCCTGAGCCCCGCCTCGGTTACCCAGCCCCGCACGTAAGAACCTCTCAGCCCACCGTAGCCCGGCTGGCCTCTGGCCAAAGGGGGACGTGCCCTGGCCTACCTTACCTGCCGGGGGAGTGTAGGCCCGGAACGGGGACGGGATGTTCGCCCCCGTCCCCACGGAGGCCGTGGGACCACCTGAGGGTCGGTTCAGGAGACCGCGCCACCCGACCCGCAGGCAGAGGTAGTTCCTCCACATCGCGCCCGAGGGCCTGGGCGCACAGCCGGTGCGAAACCTGAGAGCAGGAAACACGGCAAACACGGACCCCAAAGCCGCACGCTCTGTCTGTACGGAAACCTCTCACCGCCGCCCCGGCGCCTCAGACTCCTGTGGGCGCCGCCATCTTCCTCAGGACGCCGACCGCGCACCGTCACCCGGCGCGCCGCCTGCGCATACCCCAGTCAATCGCCACACGGGAGCACCTTGCCCCGCCCCCCCAGCCGCGCTCTGGAAGGAGACTACAAGTCCCAGGGGCGCGCCGCACGCCGCGTCACGTGCTCCCCCTGCCCGCCAATGGGTGGAAGCTCCGCCTCAGCCGGCTCGCGGCCCCGGGAGCTCGGGGCCAATTGGAAGGGCGGTGGGGGCGGTGCGCGCGGGTGGGGGGGCGCGCGCTTGGGGCGCGCGCTCGCGGGCACGCGCGCGAGGGCAAGTGGGGAGGGGGACTCAGCTCTGGACCGGCGGGCCCAGCTAGCGGGTCCCGGGTCCCGGTGGCGGCCGGAGCGGTTGGTCCGCAGGCCGCGGGCGGGGGGTGCCCCCCCCTCCCGCCCCAGCCCAGCGCGTGCGCGCCCCGGCCCCTCCCTCCCTGCCACCCTTCTCGGCTCCCGCGCGGCGGCGGCGGCGGTTCCTCTCCCCCTCCCCCCAACCCTGGCTCCGGGGGACCCCGCGATGCCGGTCCGCACTGAGTGTCCCCCACCGGCCGGTGCCTCGGTCGCGTCCGCGGCCTCGCTCATCCCGCCGCCGCCCATCAACACCCAGCAGCCCGGCGTGGCCACCAGCCTGCTCTACAGCGGCTCCAAGTTCCGCGGCCACCAGAAGAGCAAGGGGAACTCGTACGACGTAGAGGTGGTGCTGCAGGTGAGCGCCGGCCGGGCCGGCCGCGGCCCGAGGGCCTCCTCGCGGCGCCCACAGGCCGTGCCTCCCGCTCTCGAGCCGCCGCCGCGGACCAGGCCCTCGCCGCCGGGCCTCCCGCGCCCGGCGCCGCGCCGCCGGGACTTGCCCAGCTGGTGTCTCACACTGTCCGAGCCCGACCCCGACCTGCCCCTCACACCCGGAGCCTGTCGCGAGCCGCTCCCGGCCGACCCCTGACACTGCCCCGACTTGACGCCGGGACCTGCCCTCCTCGGATGCGGAAGCCCCCGGGACTGCACCCTCACGCTTGGGTCCTCCCCCCAGCACCCGGCGGCCCTCCGGCGGCCCCCCGCGGCCCTCAGGCGTTGAACAACTCTCCACGTTTCTCCTGACGGGACCCGCCCCGTGGCAGGTTTCCCCAGACCTGAGACGTGCCTCCTGTCCCTCCTCTCCTCGGACCCCGGGGCCCACCTCCGCCTCCTGGGGTCTCCTTCCTGGGAGAGCTCATCAGCCTCTTCAGACCTGGGGGCACCGCCCCCCCCTTAGTCCCCGAGCCTGAGGCGACTGATTCCTGGCCCTTGACCCCCACCCCAAACCAGGGGCGCTGCTGGGCGGGCCTCCCACAGCCCACCAGGGTCTTGCCTCCCGCCCCCCTTCCCCCTCACTGCCCCAGCCTCTCTCTGGTCTCCATACCCAGCTCCTCACAGCTGCCCCACCCCAGGCCTCTTGCCCCAGGCATCTCCTACTCTGAGCCCTGTTCTCTGGCCACTTGCCCTGGCCTCTCTACCCAGGCTTTCCCACCTCGTCCCTCCACCTTCCTCCTTTCTGGCTCCAGGGGACCCTCTTTGCGGCTTCTTAACTTCTGTCTGCACAGCCAAGGCTTCCTCCCAGTGCCTGATAGCCCTGTGCTGGGAAACCTAACCAACCCACGTGGACATTTCCTCCCCTTGCCATTCCACCTCCCCACCCCCCATCTGACCTGGATTTGTGAGTACCTCCTGTCAGCCCCTGATAGCTTTTCAGCTACAGCTTGGCCTGCCCTGGCCCCTTCCTACCTCTCACCCCTCTCACGCAAATGGGAGTACACTTGACATTTTTTCCCAGCCGGAGGAGATGGTCAGTGGCTGACACTCCCTTTGCTCTCTCTTCCCTCACAGTGTCCCTCCTGTAGCCACGTTGCTTGCCTCGGGACCCACTTTAGCCCTCACTGTGCCCCTTTGTCCTTAACCTGGCACCCCACCTCCTAAGCTGTTTCCAGAAGCCCCTCCAAACGTCTGTATCCTTGAAAGGCTTGCAGAAGCTTTGAGGTCCTAATGTGCTGCCTCACTGCAGCCACCTCTGAGGACAGATGTAGAATGTCCTGGCCATATACTCGCCCTTTGCCCTTTTAAATTTTAAATCTTAAACAGCCTCTCTTCTGAGCAAATAGGTCTCCCACCCAAAAGACGATGGGAGTATGTTTTCTTTCTGCTAGCTATAAGAGCATTCATCTGCCTCTTTTCTTAGTTTTGTGGGAATAAATCATTTCCCCCTGTTTTGGATTGGGAAAGCTGCATCTTCATGTTAATCTTTGGGCCATAAACTTAAAATTCTATTATGAACCATGATATTTATTGTAATTTCAGTCTTCATAATTATGTACGTCATGGTGATTGAAATGTAAGAATTTAGTATAAAGGTTTTGCAACTACTCATAAAATTCTGAAAGATCCCTGGTGTGGGTCATTTTTGGAATGATCTTGAATTTGTGTCCATTGTCTAATTTAATAGTTTCTGGTGTGACAGGGTAGCTGAGTGTCAAAGAGAAGTCTGCTTTGGTTACTGCAACAACTACTATTCTGTCATTAGTGTGTTGTTTCTGGGCTTCTGTCAGGTGCCAGTTTCCTTGTGAACCAGTGGAAGTGGCGGCTGAGCTGGGACAGGACTGACAGGTCCCAGGGAGGCCCAGAGCGGGAGTCTGGCTGGTGGCTGGAAGCTGCCGAGTAGGGTGTGTGGTGGTGGGCTTGGTGGGCTCCCGGGGCTGCTGCCTTGCGTCTAGGGGTGAGCTGCCTGTCTACCGTGGAGGGTCAGTGGCTCTTGTGTCAGCAGGGCTAGTTCTTAGGTCATGTTCGTGGTTCATCCTCATGCCTGCCTCCTGCATAGCAGCTTTGTTTAGACAGAACGCACGTGCCAGGAGTCACCCGCTGAAGGTGCACAATTCAGCAGTCGCTAGGACGTTCACAGAGCTGTATACCATCACCGCAGTCTACCCCTCATCACCTTGAAGAGAAACCTCAAACCCCTCCAACCCTAGGCAACCACTAGCTTTTTTTCTAAGATTTGCTTGTTCTGAACATTTCATGTAAATGGAATTATACAGTATGTGACCTTCTGTGTCTAGCTTTTTCCACGGAGCGTAATGTTTTCAGGATTCACCCATATCATGGCATGTGTCTGCTTCATTCCTTTTTATTGTTGCATAGTAGTCCATTGTATGGGTGTGCGGCATTTTGTTTATCCATTAACCAGCTGAGGGGCATTTGGGTTGTTTCTACTTTTTGGCTGTTGTGAATAATGCTGCTGTCTTCACAGCATGTACAAGTTTTTTGTGGACATACGTTTTCATTTCTCTTGGAACTCTATGTTTAACATTTTAAGAAACTGCCAGACTGATTTCCAGTGTCTACACCATTTTACATTCCCACCAGCAGTGTGTGAGGGTTGTGGGTGTCCACATCCTCACCAGCACTTGCTATTGTCTATCTTTTTTATTGCAGCCAACCTAGTGGGTGTGAAGTGGTATCTCATTGTGGTTTTGATTTGCATTTTCCTGATGACTAATGATGTTGCACATCTCTTCTGTGCTCGTCAAAGTACTATTTCTTTTTGAGATTCTTACTGGGCCTTTTGTTGTTGTTGTTTATCACTGTGACTATTCTGTTTCTCTTCTGCCATATAAGAAGCCAAAGTAAAGTGAGGGCCAGGGTCAGTGTAAAAGGAATATTGAAAAGAGCAGCTGTTGCATACAGCTGTGCTGTGAGGTCTTCCTGCTGAACATTCGCCTTGCTCGTCTCATTGAGATGCTGGCCTGTCGTTTGGTTAAAGCTCTCTACACTGTGGTGCATTCGAGTTCACCAACTGTCATCAAGATCAATTTGGGCAAAATGGGAGAGACACATGGTTGAATGGAAGCCAAATTGAAATTCTGATTCTTGTGATAATCCAAGCAAAATGTTAGCCAATTTACAGTTCAAGTTTTAATCTTATTAGCAACTATCTTTGCCACCTGATACCCTTCCAGTGGCTGTGAAATCCCAAACTGTATTGAATTCAGTGAGAACTGCATACATAAAACTCAAGACCTTGGGTTAGAGCTGTGTACCCTTTAATAAAAGTTCTTTGCTGAACCATGTTAGTACGGATCAGCTGCTTTAAATAACGTCCAGTGCCAGGGTCAGCAGATGGGGATATTTAAAATGCTTTGGCACTTTTCACATGGAATACTTTTGTCACCAGCACCAAACTGAGAGCACTTTAGCTTCATTGAAGCCCATTTGCTTCAGTGCTGACCTCATCTGGCTGAGTGAGCTCATTACAGTTTTTAAGGATTGCCTTTGTAATTGGAAGTAGTTGAGTCTCCAAATCTGATAAATCCCACAAAACTTTTCTAGTGTCTTAAAATGATACCTCACTTCACATTAAAATATCAGTGTGCTACAGCACCATTGTACTTTTTTTGCTTTAATTCCAGGGGTTCACTTTGTAAATAAATCCAATTGTCATGAAATCTGAAAATCTGCCTATTGAGGATGAGTCTGCATAGGTTGGGGTAAAGTACACTAGTTAGTATGCATCCAGCTGCAAGCACCATTTCAAACTAGCTTAGAGAAAAGGGGACCCGTGATCTCACATTACAAGAAGTTTAGAGGTGGCTTGGTTCCCAATTTGCTCATTCAGGGGCCCATTTCTTTCCATCTTTCTGTGCTGCCATCCTTGGCATTTCCCAGCCTGTTTCTCCTCATGATTTCTAGATGGCTGCCACAGGACTGGGCACTGGTACAGATACTGCCACCACGAGGGGAAGAAAAAGAGGCTCTCCAAAAGCCAGAATCTTTCCCATTAGCACCCAGAAGACTTATACACACATCTAACTGGCCAGAACTGGGTCACTCACCCCTAAATAGACAACTCACAAGGGGATGGGGCCACACGTTTGCCTTGGATCCATCAGGGTTGAGCATGTCTTGCGAAGCCAGGGTTGGTGCCAGGACAAAAATCTAGGCCCTGCCAGTGTAGAAAAGTAGGAAATTGGTTGTTGGGTGGCTGCTAAACCTCAAAATCTACACCTGTTACTCCTGTTTATTTTAGGCTCCTCTCTTCATCAAGAAATACAAGCATCCATGCATAAAATTAGCAGAGCAGGCATTCACAGTATAGTCTGATTTGTGGTCAGCACTTCGGTTTGTAACAAATTTGTACCACATAAGTCTTTGAAAGATGCCTTCCCTGAATATTCTGCCCATTTCATACATAATACAAGATGGTGCTTAGTGTAAATACAGGAACAGAAATAGGCCAGAAAGACATTAGAAAGCAAATGCAGCCCAGGTTAGGAATGACACGTGTACAGGTAGAAATGGAGGCCTACAGGCTAGTGATGCACAAATCCTGCAGACAAAAGGGAAACTGGTATTGAAGACAGTATAGAAGTGAGGCTGGAGCGAGCTTGCTGGTGCAGAGAGGGACTTCAGTCTCATGATATTCAGCTGAGTGAAATTGAGCTTCACCTGAACAGGCATGTGGATGGAGAAGACTCACAAAGGTGTCAGGCTGGTGGACTCTAGGTGTGTTGGGTGTACACTGACCTCCAGCCTTCCTTATGTTCCTTGGGCTCAAGCATGACCACTGGAAAGTGATTGCAGCTTGTCTTCTGGTGGTTCCTCCATTTGTAACAAGGCTATGTGTCCTTTCTTTCCAGCATGTGGACACGGGGAACTCTTACCTTTGTGGGTACCTGAAGATTAAAGGCCTTACTGAGGTAAGCACGCATTTAAATGAGGTAGAACTAGAACTAAAACGTGGACTGCACTCAGCAGTCTGAGTGTGAAGGGCACGCAGTTTCAGCTGAGGCTTGATTAAAGTTTCCCACTTCTGAGTGTTGTTATTGTCTGGGGAACATAAAGCATGCAGTTTCCATGTGTCTTGTTGGAAGGGATACAGACTGGCAAATCTTTACAGTTTATAAATAAGTCACAATGTGACTAATGCTATTAATTTCATTTTAATCTTTTTTGAGAAAATAATATGTAGTAAGAATATAGCTATCACCCTAAGTTTGAAAATTTCCGAAATAAGCATCAACCCTTTGAGAAGTTCTTTCCACTGGAACAATGAGAAGTGATCATCCATTTCCTAACAGAATTAGCTTCTATATAAATGTGCGCTGCTGTGGGGGTTTTTTTTAACCAACTTTGTAAAGCTTGAAACTCCTGGAAATGTAGGAAGCAAGAAAGAGCACCCTTTCTTTTCCCACTAGTGAGTAAACAGGAAGAGCACGAAGGTAACTGAACTGGCCACCTAACTCCACGGCGAGAGCCTGGGCTTGCCCTGGCTGCAGGGTGCCAGGGACCTGCCTGCTCTCGCCATCTTGGTGGCCCAGGGAGTTTGGAGATGCTGTGCGGAGCTGTGGAAAGAGGCTGGGTGACGTTCCCACTGTGTCCCTTACTGGTTCTATGACCTTGAATTTCCCTTCAGTTTCCTCACGTAGGAAATGAGAATTAAATGCCTGCTCTGTCTACTCCAGGGGCTCATCCTGGTGGGGAGGACACAATGTAACGTAAGGTAGGCTGTTGTGCAGTACAGTGCACAAGGCACTGATGACCCCTCACACTGGAAACAATTGTTTCTGTCTCCTCCGTTCCATCTGGTTCTCCTACTTCTTAGAAGTTTGGTTGGGCCCGGGCCAGTGTGGCCCAGTAGTTAGAGCCTTGGCCTGTGCACTGGAAGCGTCACGGGTTTGACTCCCGGTCAAGGGCACGTACCTCGGTTGCAGGTTCACACCTCACCCCTGGTTGGGGTCTGTCACATCCCTGTTTCTCTCCCTCCCTCCCTCCCTTCAGCTCTCGAAAAATCAATGGAAAAAAATATCCTCAGGTGAGGATTAACAAAAAAAACAAAAAAAGAAAACAAAACAAAAAAAAGAAAGAAAAGAAAAAAGAACTGTGGCTGAGAATTTTCTGTGAAGTTTGTTGCTGAGATGAAAAGGTAATCTCTTCATCGCCTCTGGACACGTATCCAGTCCAGTAGGGATAGGAAATGATAGCAAAATGAAGGGTGCTAACCTTTGAATTGTGGTAACATAGTAAACAGAGTATGTTCAACTCTTAGCCAAATTAATTGACCACAGAACATAAACATTTAACTTCATAAGGAAACCAGGAACATTTGTAATGTAGAATGTTTATTGCTGACTCTAAAAATCAGTCATTCTAGTCATAGGAAGCTGCATAGAAATGCTATGAACTTTCGCCCGGCCGGGCGTGACTCAGCGGTTGAGCATCGACCTGGGATCCAGGAGATCCGGGTTCGATTCCTGGTCAGGGCACATGCCCGGGTTGCAGGCTTGATCAATGACTCTCTCATCATTGATGTTTCTATCTCTCTCTCTCCCTCTCCTTTCCTCTCTCTGAAATCAATAAAGATATATTTTTAAAAAAAAGAAATGCTATGAACTTCCCAGCAGGAACGAGTAACCCTAGTGAAGGGGGGGGGCACCTCTGAGGCGTGAGCAGCCAGGCTCCGCTGAGGAGGGGTGCAGGCGTGGCCCTTCCTTGGGGCTAGCCCAGGGCAACCAGGGTTCATGGCCGGAACTCTGAGACCACCGTCCTGGCCAGTCCTTCCCACCTGTACCTGGAGTGGCCTCGTGAGGACAGGCCTCCCCAGCGCGTCTGCCCCAGGCATGGTGGGTCCGTGATGGCGCTGAGCTGGCGTTCAGCAGAGGTTTCTAAGTCGTGCTCCACTTCAGGGTCCTGTGAATTCACCTTTTTTAATAAAATTTTGTAGTAACTTTGCTGAGATACTGTTCACATACCATACAGTTTACCCATTTAAAGTGTACTGTTTATTGGCTTTTAGTGTAGGCCTGGTGGTGTGTGATGTCTAAAATCTAATACACATGGTCACTAGGTAATTTGTAAAATGCAGGACAGGTGATGATTCTTAGAATGATTTTATACTTGTATTATAAAATGCAGTTTCCATTTTTGTTTGCTTTTCCATTTATAGCTAGTTTTTGTTTTTGTTTTTGTTTTAATATATTTTTAGTGATTTCATAGAGAGGAAAGGAGAGGGAGAGAGAGATAGAAACGTCAATGATGAGAGAGTCATTGATTGGCTGCCTCCTGCACGCCCCCAACTGGAGATTGAGCCCGCAACCTGGGTATGTGCCCTGACCGGGAATAGAACCCTGATCGCCTGGATCCTAGGTCGATGCTCAATGGCTGAGCCACACCCACCCAGGCTCGCTGTTTAAGACTCAACTATATAGTTTATTTTAATAAAACTATTGAAATGGTTTGGTTTTTAGTTAGAATCTTCCTTGAGTTTACATTATAGAGTTAACTAGTAAATTGGTGATAACTGCCTCTTTGCTACCTCACACGAACAGTACAGCTTTAATGTTTGTATGCCTTCTGGACAGAAGTCCCAGGACTGTGACAAATGGGTGTCAGCTAGCATTCTCTTTGCAAATCTGACTCAGCAGTCGGAAGAGGGATCGTCCTGGGGAGGCTGGGGGGCCCTGACTGGGGCAGCCACTTCAGCACTCACTACTTCACTAGACCAGGCTGGAAGAGTTAGGAAGCTCTCACTGAGGTGGTGCTAAACTTGCTGGGAACAGGGGAGGCAGGTCATACCGACTGCACTCGCAGAGACCGCTGGGACAGAGTGCCAGTTCGCACACTTACAAATCAGGGGCATGCATATTCTGGACTTTCCCTTCATGTTACTGGGGAGCTGCATGTGGATCCCCTGGAAGGCAGGTCTGCATGGAAAGCCAGACCTTCCCCAGGCTGTCTTTGGTGAGCCTGGAATCAGAGAGCAGGGCCAGTGTGGGACTTACATGTCTGGGACAGCCCATCCACCCTAGGGAGCCCACACCTGCCTGGAGGAGGGGGTTGCTAGCTCTGCCGCGACCCCTTTCTTTGGTAGCCTCACCCCTCCTGCTGAGCTCTCTGGCTCTGAGTTGCCTCCGGTTTGGCTTTATTCAGGTACTCGCGTTTCCCCTTCCTGCACTAAGAGGTATTTTGGTAACTTCTGTGCATATGAATTGTAATTCATCAAGTATCTTACTGAATCCTCTGAGTTTGGGGTGACCATGCAGTCACCCTGATACACTGCCTAAAGAGTTTTTAGGGAGAAGTCAGTGCAGAATCATTCATTAGGAAAATGTGATTTCAACCATAAGTATTTTTTTGCATTAGAACAGGGCCAGTTTATCATTTTCTTCTGTCTCCTTTATGGAAGTTTTGAAAAAAAATTAAAGTTTGAAAATCAGAAAATTACAGTATGAGTATGCAAAACGCAGTTTATTCTTTTTTTAAAATGTTTTTATTGATTTTTAGGGGGAAAGGGGGGGAGGGAGAGAGAAACATGAATTGGCTGCCTCCAGTACACACCCCAACCAGGGATCGAACCTGCAACCCAGGCATGTGCCCTGACTGGGAATGGAACCAATGACCTTTCAGTGCACAGGACAACACTCAACCAACTAAGCCACCCAAGCAGGGCTCAGAGTTTATTCTTGTATTATTATTTACTATATAGCTTTAAATTTAAAACCTCAGGTCAGGTGCTAACTTATATAGAACTTTTTTCCTTAGTATTCTTTCCTAAAACAGGTTAAATTTAGTTTATATCTTTAAAAATAGGTTTCCATTTATCCCATTTTATTTCTTCACCCTGTTTATATAAGTATCCGCGTGGAGAACCCAGCAGCATAGTTGGGCGAGGGGTTGTGGTTTGGAAGTTGGCTGCTGAGAGAAGAGAAGGGGGGCTCAGCAGGCTCAGCCAGGCTGCCGCCGTGGCGGTGCTGCCTCCTGCCCTGCCGGCAGCCTCTGGAAGGTCCTGAGCCACGCGGCTGCTCGGGCTGGAAAAAGAGGCAAAGCCATTGGAACAGGTTTATTCTAAACCTGTACAGGTGTTCGCTGCAGGATAAGAGGGTCTCACACGGGGTATGAAGAAGAGGGACCTCTGTGGTCTGGGAAGTGCGGATGGTGACTGTGTCTGCAAGCTGGGCAGAGGGGCCGGGGCGGGTGGGCTTCTTGTTTGTTTGTTTTTGTTTTTTTTAATCCTCACCTGAGGATATGTTTTTTATTGCTTTTCAGAGAGAGAGAGAGAGACACTGATGGGAGAGAGACACATCAACTGGTTGCCTCCGGGCACAAGCCCGGACCAGGCTGAGGATCGAGCCTGCAACCCAGGTATGTGCCCTTGGCTGAAATCGAACCCGGGATCCTTCAGTCCACGGGCAGATGCTCTAACCACTGAGGCACACCGGCCAGGGCGTGGGCAGGTTTTTTACAAATGCAGAGAAATGGTAGCTTTTTTACTGTGTTAATTTTTCTTCTGTTAATTTGGTGCCTCCTTATTAGCAGATGAACAAATAGCAAATAAAATGTAACAGTATTCTAAACACGCAAGTAGGAATACAGCTTATTTATTTTTCCTAGCAGAACTTTTTTGTGGTTGTGATTTTCCATTGCAGACCTGACTTGCATATGTTTTCCTAGTATAAATCATCTCTGTTTTTATGATGATATAATTAAATGTATCTAGTATATCAAGGTATTCTACCAAAAAGTCCACCCCTAGAAACTTGAAGAATTGGCATAAAAGGGACAAAGGACTGAACCAGTGTGAGAACCAGTGGGCAAGGTCTTGGCTTGAGGGAGACTTAGCTATGAGGACTCTAATTTTGGAGGCTCTTTGGGTGTTTTCCTTGGAAGGTGCAGTCCACTTAGTTACCATCTTCTTTGTATGGAGTATTCAGAATTGACTTGTGGGAATCATCCAAATTCTTTTTTGAGCAATTAACACATAGCAAGTGAAGTCAAAGAAGGGCTCTCTGCTTCTGGCAAAGCCCTTGGAGTCCAGGAGACCCCTGCTTTCTGCACCTTTGATTTAGGCTCCCCCCACAGCCATCAGCACGCTGCAGCCTGACTGGTTCAGATTGTTGGCTAGCAGTGCGATCACTTTTTGAGAGTATGGGAAAGAGGTTAGAGTGGGGTTGATTTTTCCTCTGTAAAAGGTTAAAACTCCTGGTAAACATCTTGTTTTGATATTTGGGTTTTGACCATAGGAATATCCAACCCTTACGACCTTCTTTGAAGGAGAAATAATCAGCAAAAAACACCCTTTCTTAACTCGGAAGTGGGATGCCGATGAAGACGTGGATCGGAAACACTGGGTGAGTACATCTCTGCTTGCCCTGGGCCTCCAGGAGAGCCACAGAGCCAGCTCTCAGGGTCTTACCACATCCCCTTGTCCTTTCCATTTGCCCTTCCCCTGTCCACGGGTCCTTCCTCATCTGCTGCACTTGGGGAAATCCCATGAAACACAGCAATGGCCTCTGACTTTAGGGGATGTGATGGAGATGCAGTTCCTGGAAAGCTGCCCCTCCTCTTGGCCAACCACAGGAGGCTTCTCCTCACCCCAGCTCCTGATAGACAGGCACAGTCTGAGGCCCAGCAGGTGCTGTGGGGGAAGCCAGCCCCCCCTCACTGTCGCTGTGGGACATGTTCTTGTCCGTCAGTAGTGAGCAGCGTAGAGCTCCTGTCCTCCAGTCTTTTCTTCAGTTGTCACACAAATCCGCTTCTCAGCCTGTTGTAACAACGTCTGGCTTAGCTGACCATGGCAATGATGAATTTTGGTTTAACACTGAGGAAGTCCGTGGCATTCACCCTCTAAGCCAACCAGAAGTGGTTAGTTGTGTCATAATGACTCTAAACCTGTCTCCTGAATCTGGCCCAGCAGTCCTCGCGGAGACTCCGACTCCAGACCCTCATTTGAGGTAACTCCATTTCAGAGGGGCTGCTTTGCTTATTAACATTTTTCTTGAGTTAGGAAAGCAACATCTGTCAGATGCTGAATTTTGATTAAATTTAAATTTAGACTTTAGCTTTTTAAAACATTTTTTGAAAGTTACATGTTTTGACTATTGTAGCAAAGAGACACTAAAAGTCAGATTCATTTCTCGATCACATGAGAGAACGAACAAGATTTAAGTACTCAGAAGGTTGGGGGAGCACTCATGGTGGCCGATGGTGTCAGTGTCACACAGCAGTACTGGAGAGCTCCTTGGTGCCCTCTGGTCCCACCCTGCCCAGTGCTGGCTCTTTTTGCACAGTGGCCACCTTGTGAGATGGCGCCTTCCTCTCCTGGACAGTCCCGTGAAAAAGGTCTTCCTTCTAACAAACCACAGCTTGTCTCCCATTCAACTTTGTTTTCCATCTCAAATTGGTCCTGCAAAAAGCAAGGTCTTTGGGGCCCAAGGAAACCTTAGTTTTAGGCTGACTTCACTGCACATTCAGTACCTGGAAAGCAGCTCTTATTTTCCACTGACTTCCCATTGGAACCCTGGAGAACATCTGGGACTCCAGCCTTTGTTAGGCTAGATTGAAATATTCTGAGTGAAAGAGGGCAGAGAAGGCCCTTGACACTGGCGTGCTAGGCATGGTGAGCGGAGAAGCTGGGCCTGCGGACTGCCTCTTAGCCTTTCCCATACTTTCCAGCCAGGAGATCGCCCAGATCCCTGCAGAGGACTCTTGGAAGTCTACGCTGTGCCTTTGTTTGACAGGGATTCACAGTGTCTAATATGCTTCACACATGAGACCACTTTTCCATTGTAAACTGGAATCTGAAACGTTGTATTTCACCCTCAGGTTTTCCTGAGTGAACTTTAAGTTGGTGTCACAGTGGGACTATGAAGCCAAGGTTCCACATACGCCTCTACTTAGAATAAGAATGTCTGTGTAACGAGCTCTGACTTAATATCCCTGTATCCTCATTTTTTATTTAAGATGTTTTCTTATAAAATTAATACAGTCTTGTTAAAAATATTTGAAAAAAACAGAAATGCAAAAGGAAAAAAAATCATCTATACTGGCAATACCTAAAGCTAATATAGGTATTAAAGTTTCCCTGAATCTCGTTTGAATATGTATATATTTTTTAAACAAAAATGGGATCATAAGGTATAGTTTTGTAACCTATTTCTAGTCTCTTTTTTTTCTTTTTAAATTTAACCATATACTTCCCGTTTCCAGTTTCTACTTACCCAGCTGGCCCCACGCCCTCTCTCCTCAGCCCAGCAGGCTGGCTCTCATTCTGCCCGCCTCTTTGGTGGCTGCGATGCTCACAGGGACCTTTTCACTGACCCTGGCTGTCTGGTAAAGTGCTCTGTGAACAGGCTCCTGGAGTTGCGTCTGTTTCCACCTGCCGCCCTTCCTCAGGCCGATCCCTGGGCAGGGCTGAGCCCAGATGTCTGCACAGAGTCCAGGTCTGCGTTCGGGGAAGGGGTGGCCACAGGCTGTTTCCAGGGCTTGACGTTCGCTGCTCCTGCCTGTGCCACTGCCAGCCGCTGTCCTGCCTTCAAGGAGCGCTCACACCTAGGCACGAAGGGTAGCCCTGACACCAGCCTCTCCTATGGACCTATTCTCTTACTCTCTTGTTTGCTTTTAGGGCAAGTTTCTGGCTTTCTATCAGTATGCAAAATCATTTAATTCAGATGACTTTGATTATGAAGAGCTGAAGAATGGGGATTATGTCTTCATGAGGTGGAAGGTAAGCCCCCAGGCGGCTCCCTGACAGTACCAGCTCCCGCAGTGTATCCCCCATCTGTTCCCCATGTCCAGTGCTTATTACAGTGTTGTCTTCTTGGCAGGGTCTCTACACACTCATGAAAGGCAGGCACAGCTCCAAGGCACACTGGCTTACTGCGGACATCCCTGCCGAATCTCTGGTTAAGCTGTTTAGTGTTAGCAGATGAATCCACCCTTGACACTGTTGCTCATTTCTCCCACCCGAGGATCCCTTTGGCCTCCAGGTTGAATCAGCCCTAGTCTTCGGTGGATTCAGGGGAGAGCCCAATGCTCTCTAAATTCAGTCATCCTCTGTCCCTGTCCTCAGCTTTGGCTTAAATGCCATTTCAGTGACTGCTGCCTCACCATGTCCTTGCCCAGGGCTCACTCAGTGTAGTTACAGCTCCTCTGGTTCCCTCCAGCTCAGGAAATGAGGGACCAGGAATGGAATTCAGGTTTTCCACTCACCAGCCCTGAGAACTCCGCCTGGCTGGACTCGGGGGGTTGGCTTTGGGCTGAGAAGTTCTTTGTGCTCCCTGCTTTGGTAGCATGACAGTTGCCCTGTTGTGGCCATAGGACAGCAAAATCACGAAGCAAATTTGTTAAGTCACTTTGTAAACATATACCTGCCTCCAAGCCCTGCTCCCCAGTCTGTAAGAAACAGCTAGCTGTTTTATCCTGAAATCTGCTAGTGTCACTTAGACAAATCATTCAGGGTAGTCATTCCCAGCCTTCACTTTGTGTAGTTAATAATTTTGGGGGATGGGGAATGTTACCATTTCAGGAGAGTTGCCAGGTACTGAGGCTGCCCTGGCAAGCTTGCCACCTGCTGGAAATAAGCCATCTAAATAACATGTTAAAGGAAGTATCTTGTAAGGTTCTAATTTAAAATTTAATTTTAAAAACTACAATTTCAGAGGTTGAAAAGGAAAGAAGAGTGTCTTAAGATCAAAAAAGCACTGATTAAAATTCTTTTGTCTTCAAAGCATTTCTGAGGTGACTCACCTTTGGTCTTTGAGAGACCTCTGCCTCTACTTCTTTGGGCCCTGGGGCCTCTGGCCTTGTCTCCCTGGGAGAGTAGGATGCTGCCTATCAACTCTTGGCTCCAACCAGAGATAACATGCTTGCCTTTCGTAGGTGTCTGATCAAGAATAGGAGAGTTCTGGTTGCTTTTGATGAGGCATAGAGCTTTTTTTTTAATTTATTGATTGATTTTTAGAGAGAGAGAGGAAGGGGAGAGAGAAAGAGAAACATCGATTTGTTGTTCTGCTTACTTCTGCATCATTGGTTGTTTCTTGTATGTGCCCTGACCGGGGACCCAACCTGCAAGCTTGGCTTATTGGGATGACACTCTAACCCACTGAGGTACCCGGCCAGGGCAAGGTATAGAGCTCTTTAAGGGGTATTACAAGGGCTACTGATGACTGAGCTGCCCTCAGAATGATCGCAGGCCAACAGAAGTGACCTGCTGTTCTAGAGGTGATCGGGAGCCTAGCAATGGTTCCTGGAGTGGAGCACAAACCTCCTCCTCCCAGGTCATTCTGTCTGTGCACCCTGAAAGGCAGGCAAGCAGGTAGGCATTGATTCACTTATGAGAAGTGTGGACCATGCACCTTCTCTCAGTTGCTGATCCTGGTGAGCTCAAGTCACAGTTTTCTGCATTAGTATGTAGGATTCTCGAATGGCGCATGAATGCTGTTCATGGCCAGGGTACAATGCAGAGGCTTTCCGTCACCCAGCACGCGGGGTAGACCATGTGATGGTGGCACCTGAGAGCCACCTCATCATGAAGGAGGAGGCCCCAGAGGTGGTGGTGGGCGCTGTTACTGACCTCCCCATCTGTGTGCAGGAGCAGTTCCTGGTCCCAGACCACACAATCAAAGACATCAGCGGTGCTTCCTTTGCCGGGTTCTACTACATCTGCTTCCAGAAGTCGGCAGCCTCCATAGAGGGCTACTATTACCATAGGAGTTCAGAATGGTAAGGAGCCCGCGGCTGAGCAGGCGCTCGCCGCCCTTGCTGCCTGCTATCCCTTGGCTCACCAAGTCCAAAAGGAAACCTCTCTGCTGGGCTCCGCATGGATTTCATGCTCTGTTTAGATGCTGAGGCCTCTCTCAGTGATCTCGCTGCTTACACTAGGAGCCCATCCCCATCCATAGAGAAGAGCACACGAGGGAGAGCGAGGGCTGGAAACAGAGCTCACTGCTAAAGGCTTCCAGCGGCGCTGAGTTTTCACAGTGTCTATCTCAGTCTTGCTGGTTTTGTATTTATTCCTCCCAAATTTAATCAGTGACTAAAATGTCAGCTCCAGCTGCAGACTGTGAATTTTGCTGTCAGCAGCCTTTTTAATTCTGTGGACATATTCCTGGTCCCAGGAATTTGCAGGTCCCTGTGCACTTGGTTTTCGCTTGGTGACCGAGGGGTCATGGGAGTTGACAGTCCTGCCCTGGGTTTGGTTCCAGGTGAAGGACCCAATGCCACTGCAAGTACTTGTTTTGTCACCTTTTTGAGGACTCTCCTGTCTCCTTGCTGCTTTTTAAGTACCTTATTACACCTGAAGGGTGAACCATATCATAAAATACCCAATTTCTTCTCTGTGGAGACACCTGCTTCCTTTCAGAGTTTTCACACTTTGGTGACTTGTGAGTGACTCTACCCTGGGCTGAGTCAAATTTCTTGTTCAGGGCCTGTGGGCTCAGGGCAGCCCCAGCTCCTCTGAGATGCCAAATTAGCAGGGTTTCAGTAAATTATTTTCAGAGGAGTTTTTAAAACTTTTCATTCTTTTTTAGCTGACAGCTTTATCGATATAAATCATAAAGCGTGCAATTCCGTGGTCTTTAGTATAGTATCAGTTGTGCCACCGTCACCACAACAGTTTTAGAGCATTTTATCACCACAGGAAGAAACCCTGCACTCCCTCAGCTGTCACCCCCAGCTTCCCACCCCAGTCCAACCCAAGGCAGCCACTGGCCTTCTTTCTATTTGCACAGATTTGCCTACCCCTGATATCTCATATAAAGGGAACCAGTCACCAGGTGGCCTTTGTGTCTAGCTTCTCTCACTCAGCACATGAGGGAAGGGTCTGGCCACTCAGTAGCACATGTAGTGCTTCATGTTCATTGCCGAGTAGTTTTCCACTCTGAGGCCGTAGGCCACATACGTGTGTCCATCCATCACTGCGTGGACACCAGACTTGTTGTACCTTTGACTGTTGTGAATATTCTGCTCTGAACATGGTTGTACAAGTGTTTGTCTGAGTTCTTGCTTTCAATTCCTTTGGGCATAAACTTAGGAGTAGAATTGCTGGGTCCTATGGTGACTGTATGTTTAACTTTCTGAGGAACCACCAAAAAGCAGCTATGCCAGTTTCCACAGCAGCTATACCATTTTGCGTTTCCCACCAGCAACGCATGAGGGCGACAGTTTTTCTGCTCTCTCCACATCCTCGGTAACACTTGTCATGACATCTTCACGATCATAGTGCCCTCATGGGTTTGAAGTGGCACCTTGTGGCTTTGACTTGTATATTCTGGTAGCCAATGCATAAGCCTTTCTTGGTGATTTTTTGGGTAAGAAAGAAATTGCTTTTTGCTATGATCCTCCTCGCTCCTGTGTGAAACAAGCCAGGGGAGAGCTAGCTCCCACACCAGCGCCTCTCGCTGCCACTGAGGGCCATCACCCCGGTGTGCACTGTCCTGCCTCTGCTTCTCCTTCACCTGCTGGACTCCTGGGAGCACCTGCCACAGGGAAACACAGACACCACCTCAGAGTTCTCTCTGTTCTCAAAGTCCGGCAGCCCTTCCTGGGGAAGTGAGAAATGAAGATAAGTGGTACAGTCAGGGTTAGCTGTAAGGGGTCTCTCCCATGCTCTCTGGACTCCGGAGAACTGGGGTGTTTTCATGGAGCTCTGAGCAGTGCTGCCTCGCAGTCCAAGAAGGGCTGAGACGCTGGGCATCAGACAGGGCAGGACTTCCACTCTCATTTTATAAGACACACTAGGATTGCTTCATGATTGGAGCAGGAGGCCAAAAGACAGCTTATTTGATGCATAACTCGGGGGATCAACCAAAGAAATAGAGATAAAACCAAAGGTTTCACATGAAGAACATGAACTTGTATCCATGTAAGTGTGTGGGTTGTTGGGGGCTCTGGTTGGGTTTTTTAGAACATCCTCCGTTCAGTGTCCAGGATGCCGAGACGACTGCCTTCCGTTTCTGTCTTTCCCCCACTGCAGGTATCAGTCGCTCAATCTAACCCACGTTCCTGAGCACAGCGCACCCATCTATGAATTCCGGTGACAGTGGTTCAGACAGCAACCAAATAAAACTGAACTTGGCAAAAAAGAACTTTGCCAAGAAAATTGTGTGCCTGCCGGAGCCAGGAGAACACGTGTTCCTGTTTCCTCATGAGCAGACGCGCATCAGAAAGCGTGGATGTGGCCCCAAGTCCTGGCGGCCACAGGCAGGGGAGGGCTGTACCCATTCTCCCTCCCTTTCTGTGGCAATTTGCTCTTAGCCCGTTTTCAAGCTACCTTATGTGCACTTTTCCTTCTGCACAGCTGACTTCCGCATCACTGAAATGCCCATCTTCCCTCCGTCCCTGCCCCCGGCCACCCTCAGCCTTGGTGCTCAGTGGTTCCCATCCGAGACCCTCGCCCCTAGTTGCTTAGTCTGGTAGCTCAAGAAAAGGCAGAGCCCCAGCACATGTGTGCCCCCCAGAGCTGCTGTGCAGGGAGTTGGCGAGCTGTAGCAGCATCCGCCAAAGAAACAAGGCGGAGGCTGATTGTTTAACAGTCACTTGGCACTGCCCAGCCCTGTAATGTTCACCAGCTCCAATGGCTGGCAGAGCCTGCCGTCGGGTCAGTAAATGTAAGGCTTCCAGATCCCTGGCGGGAATGGATTCCAGGCTGCTTAGCACATTCGCTCCGAACTTTTGAACTTGAGGGCAATACTAAACTTTTAAAAAAAAGGGTTTTTTATTGCAAAATTATTTTTATGATCCCTTGAACAAGGACCCTATGGCAAATGCACAATTATTCAGAATTACATTTTATCGTTTTCACATTGAAAACAACAAATGTTGACTTAGTAATTTTTATACTTATATCTATATATAAATGTATATTTAATCAACCAGCAGTTTGAAACTGGTCGTCCTGGTACAAAAGTTTTGCAGCATTGCATAAATTATAGTGCTAAATGTGAGAACTGTTTTGGGGGCCAGTTTAGCATTTGTACCTCCTCCTCTTGCTGCTCAGAACAGCAGTGCTTCATGGTGATCTCTTTCATCCCGCAGAAGGGCCGCCATTCTCCTAAAAGAGCGACTGAAATGTTGGGACAGGGGAGGGGCAGGGACATGAACATGCTCAAGTAACTCGAGGCTCACGTGCCAAAGTAAGTGTGTGTGTGTGTGTGTGTGTGTGTGTGTGTGTGTGTTTCGTTTTGTTTTTGTTTCGTGTTTTAAAAGCTTAATAGGTTGGCATCAGTTGCGGCCACAGCTATGGGCAGGGCTTTGGGGGGATTGGCATCTTCTGGTGGTTTACGAGATTTACTCAGAGCTCAAGAGGGCAGACTCCACCAAGGGACGGCATTGTAATGGAGCAGAGCTCGCCACCAGCTGCGTATCCTGGGCCGTGTGAGGACACAGCCCTCCGTCTACCTGAGTGCTGGGGCGTCTTATTAAAGAGCGACTTTCCTTTTAATGACATGTGCACTGTTTGTTCCTGAGAGTGAATGTCAGGGGCAGCCCTGAAGGAGAAGTATGTGGGAAGGCAGTCAGTCAGCTGGGACACCTGGGCTGTATAGTCCTAAGGCTTTGTGCAGAGGTGTGACCAACCCATCCAGTCCGGCCAGGGCCGTGGAGCCCTAAAAGGTTGCCTTGGTGACTTCAGTGAAAAAATTATTTACATCTATTCTCAGAGATGAGTCAGAAATGTTTTCTTGATTTTAAAACTCCAGAAACAAATGGATGGGTCTGGTCAAACCCAGCTGAAGGTGCAGTGATGAGGCGAGGACACATGCTGTAGCTTCGGTATAACGGACCAGTGTTCCCTAAGAGGGAGGGGGAGCAGGAGCCTTGCCCTCGCCTCCGCTCCCCCACAACATGCATGATCATAAGCTTCATCTGCATTTTGCAAGCTCCTTGAAGGATGCAGGCCTCCCTCAGAACCCTGGGAGGTGAGGTTAGACCCTGAAGTTTATCAGGGCTTCAGTGTGGCTCCAAGAGGTCAGTGGGTTGGTGGGGTTGGTTGAATGGCCAAGGAAGGACATGTGCAAACATTGATGTGTTCAGCTAGCCAGATGGGTTCTATGTAGGATTTCTTTCTTCCTTTTTTAGCCACATAACGACGTGCACCGGTTGTACTGGGAAAAATGAAGAAGTGGTACCTTCTTAGATCTTTGGGACACATCTGTGGCGAAGATTTGTCCGCGTAAAACCTGCCCGTTGAGGACAAGGAAGGGATTGTTTTCCGCTCCTCACAGTAACTCCCACGCCATCCACATCGACTCCTTTTCTCACTCAGCTCCTGAAGGCATTTTGGGGATCGTCTCCATCAGCAGTTGTGCTTTCAGGAGCCTCTCAGTGGTTTTTATGCCTCTGGTGTTATGTGCAGTGTTTTTGATGACACTTGTATTCATCGTTCAGAAACTAGTATAGATGGCAGATTTCCTACCGTCTTCCTCTGCCACAAACCAGCCTGCCGGGAGGTTCTTACTGCTCAGAAAGCTTCCACCCCGCGGCCCGGCCTCCCTTCCACTCACCCCTCCTTTACACTTCACAGCTCTTCAGTTGCTGTCCAAAAGCACCTGAGCCATGCCTGACACGAAGCAGAAAGCTCATCTGTGAGCCGGTTTTGCTGGTGATGTGGAAATTACAAACTCCAGGGGCTTTTCAATGCCACTTGCTTTCAGAAACAGGGAATTTCTATTGTCTCTAAGGCCTTGAATTGATTTTTTTCCTCATAAAATAGTCTGATAAGCTAATTTTTAAAAAGAAATGCCATTAAATGTGTTGCATTGTGGTTTAAAATTACTAATGAGTTCTGGGGGAAAAATATTTGATTTTGAGTCTTATATGTTTTTTAAAGTTAGATGTGAATGGGCACAGAGTACGAATATTTTTGTTTCTTTAGGCAGGACGTGTGGAAGGGTTGAGGGTGGGGATGGGAGAAGTATTTTGCAGAGCTATCAATGTCCAAATAATTTTTTAAAAAATAATAAAGCTATTTAAGCAGTGAGTCTGTCCTATTTCTAAATCAAAACCGTTTTGTTAGAAGATGCCATTCCTCTCTCTGGCCCTGTGGCTTTGGAGGTTTCTGGGCTGTGACCAGCTGCGGCTGCCTGTCTCTGATCAGTGTTGTGCCCTTGCTCCCTCCTCCCCCGGGGGTCAGACGCTCAGCACTCCTATTGGAGCTCTGTTCTGTTCATTTCTATATGCTTTCTTGCATGTGTGCAGGACTTATACTTTCATTTAACATAGAAAATAGGCAAACAGTGTCCCATCATCTGCTCCGCAGCCTGGTGCTGGCACCGGCAGTGTGGATGGGGAATGCTGTGGCCCACCTCCCTGGCGCTGCTCCTCAGAGGAAATGCCCAGAGTGCCTGGGCTCCAAAAGGCTGCCCCAGCAAGTGTCCAGAAATCAGATGTAGGTGGCAAGCTCTGGCCCTTGATTTCTCTGCACCCTGTGGCCTGGGGCCTAACGCAGCCTATTACACTTGACTGTGACTTTGACAAACCATGCTGACTCATGGCAGAACACCTTGGCCTCCTGTTCCAGCGTAGGTTTCGGGTACCACTTCCTTAGGCAGCATCAAGGAATATGGCTGGAAACACCATTTGAGTTTTTGAGGAAATGTTTATAGTGTTAAAAAGGTTTAAATTTTAAGCACGGTGAAATCCTAAGAGAATTTACATTAATATCAGGGAAAAGTTCCCCTGTGTGTTTAAAGTACCATCTGACCTCATGTTGTTTGGACAATAATAATAAATTTTCTCCCAAGGTGTTGTGTCAGGAAAGGGATAGACTTCACGATGCTGGACTCTTAGTTGAAGACACCATTTATTGGTGGTTTTAGAGTGTAAAAACCATGGGGTCCCTGAGTTCTCCTGGACCTGCCTCTAAGTTCTAACATGACTTGTGCATCATCAGCTAAATTCTGCACCCAAATTTGGGAAGTGGAGGGAACCACCACCCCTTGGATCAGTTCTTGACGATTCAGTGCTTTTCTTAAAAGCACTTTATAAACTATAAAAATGCTCCACGTACATAAAATGTAGTCGTTGCTCAATAATAATGCTATAAAATACTTACCGAGGCTTGCTGCATGCAGTGTGCTGCTCTAGGTATTGGGGATGATGCAGAAATAAGCCATGCTCCCTGCCTTCCTATAGTCTGAAATAGAATGGAAATTGGCATTTTCTGATCCCCAAAGCTACACCCCACTTTCATATCTCAGTTCTTAGATCCCCAATTTTTAACCTTTGGCTTGCTTTTCTTTTAAGCTATCTAGAGGAACAGTAGAAAATGTGTAGAGTATGTTAGTTGTGAAACCAATGCAAGACAGGACAAAGGGAGAATGATAAATATCAGTACTGCCCCGACGGTTCGAGCTGCGCCAGAGGAAGGCATTTGAGTTGCTCATCATGAAACAGACAGCTGGCTTTGACACAGAAAAAGTGCCTGGAAATTGTATTGCAACTGAGCAGTTTTTCCTCCAGATTTTCCCTCCAAAACATCTAAAGATTGAAGCTTCCTGTTTGTGCACAGCAGGAAAAACATGTAAGGCTTTTCATTTGCAGGGAAGCATATGCTGAAGTTCAGGTTTATTTTTCCTTCTGATTGTTGGGCTCACCTCATCACTCACTGCATTAATCACTGTTTCTCCGAATAATTGCTCAGTAGCCTCCACCCCCCACACCTTCTCTAACTGCCACTGACTGGAATGGAGCTTCTCAAACTCTGCTGCACATTGGAGTCACTTGGGAATTTATTTAAACTTCTTAAGTTTGGCAGCTCCCATACCAGTTCTATCTCCACCTCCTGAGTGCCTTAAAGCTCCCAGGTGATAGCAGTGTGCAGGGACCTTGGAGTGATTAGGGAAGCCTCCCCCCCTGTGTGAGAAAGGTCTTCAGGCTTGCAATGTTGGTTCACTGAGTTGGTTCCCACAGGGTAGAGGCAATGCAGGTTTTCAGTCGCGTGACATCAAAACAGCAAAACGCCAGTCTGGTATTCTTGGTTAGTGTGCAGATGGAGCCAGTAAAAACTCACCCCATCCGGAACTTCAAGCCCTTGGAAAACAAGGGACAATGCTGTCCTTTCACATGTCAGCGCCTGTGTTCACCAGGACTTTTATTTGGCAAATACTTGTGAGCACTTACCGTGTGCTGGGGTTACAAATGTGCGCACCAGATAAGAGATCCCAAGAACGGCCTGTGTCCTCGCTGGGGTGGGCCTGGGAGTAATAATGATAGCATAACGAATGCATGCAGTGTTAGATGCGGTGTTAAGTGGTAAGCACTGCGGGAAAAGAAAAGCAGAGCCAGGGGTTTGAGTTCCAGATTGTGCCAGGCTCCAGGTTGCAATTGTTAAAAAGGTGGTCACGCTGAGCCTCATGGAGCAGGTGACATTTGAGCAAAGACCTGGAGGTAGTGGAGTGAGCCAGCTGTGCTGGAGAGAGAGCAAGGAGGTGAACAGCAGGAAGTGAGCGTAAAGGCGACAACATTGGGGGGCGGGGTATGGGGGTGAGAGAGAGTCAGACCCTCAGGGACCCTGTGGTCCTTGTCATCATAAGGACTTTGGCTTTAACTCAGAAAGAGATGAGTCATTGGAGGATGTGAGCAGAGGAGGGACATCATATCATCATTTTAGCTTTCTAAGGGACCTGAAAGGGATCAAGCAAGCAGGAAGACCAGTGAGGAGGCCGCTGCAGAACCCAAGGAGAGGCAGTGTAGTAAGAGAAGAGAGGGGTGGTGTGTCTACATGTTTTGAAGGTAGAGCCGGAATGATCTGCTTGCAGCCTGGCTGTTTTGGCTCAGTGGTTGGAGTGTCAGCCCAAGGACTGAAGGATTCCGGGTTTGATTGTGGCCAAGGGCACGTACCTGGGTTGCAGGCTCCATCCCCGGCCCTGGATGGGGCGCATGCGGGAGGCAACCAATCGATGTGCCTCTCTCACATCCATGTTTCTCTCTCTCTCTCTCTCTCCCACTCCCCCCCCTCCCCCCGAAAAGCAATGGAAAATATCTTCAGGTGAGGATTAAAAAAAAAGGCTCTGCTGGCAGACTGGATGTGAGGTGTAACAGCACAACATTCTGGGCGGTTCTAACCAAGGCTTTGGCCTCAGCATCTACAACAATGGAGTGGCTGCTGTGTTCGTTAAGGTTACTATCTCATTTTAATTTATGGAGGTGACTAAGCGAAGACACGGATGGCCAATGCCACTGCAAGCAGCTTTTTGTATTTACCAGGGAAGGGGCATGCCATGCCATGCAGGGCCACAGGGGGGCACCAGGTTTTGGCCAGGAGGCAAAAGGAGCACAGGGAAAACAGAGGCCAGTCCTTGGGATTTCAGGGAGAAAGGCAGCACAGGGCAGGGCAATCAGTTCAGGATTGACTGGTTTAAATAATTCCAGTGGGCCTTGGAGCATGAGGCTGTCCCTAATTTTCTGGTACCTGGGCAGGGAAAACATTGATTTAGCATGTAAGAGTTTGATTAGGAGGTGGCAGGGGTATGGACTCAGGACTAGTTGTTTGCATGTGAAAGGCATACTGGAGAGTGGGGAGCTATGCTCTAAGAGTTTGTGAGACCTGGGAGGGGTGGTGTCTCCCCATTCAGCAAGGCCACAAATGCCAGAGTATCAAGAATACAGAAAAGAAGAAAATGCAGTTAAAATAATTGGCCTTATGATGAATGGACGCTGAATAGACAAGAAATCTAAGAAAACACAGAATAGTTGCATATACCAGCTGCTAGAAAGATACAACCTTAACCCCCCAGTGGCTTGACCTATAGAAGTTTTTTGCTCATTCACATCAAGTCTGGTTGGCACAACGTGGAGTGGGGACTCTGCTCCATTAGTCATCAGGGACTTACTCGGCTGACGAAGTTGTGTCATCTTTAACCTATGCCTTCCCAGATCACCCTGGGCAGGTGGAGGGTCAAGTGGTGGGTTTCTGAAGGCCAGGTGTGGAAGGGGTGACATTGCTTCTGCCCATTCACATGTCCACACCCAACTGCGGGGGAGGGGGGGCGGCTACCAGGTGCCCAGAGGACAGGGAATTAGATTTGGTGAACCACATGTCAGTTCTGATAGGCAACAGCTGTGGACAGCACAGGTTTGAGGGAAGAGCGTGACCTGCTAAGTCTGAGATAAATACACAGTAGACTTCCAGTGGTGATGGGTATATGGATCTGAAATTCAGGGAAAAGTCTAGACTGGAGATACAAATTTGCAACTGTCAGCATCTAGATGGGGTATTTAAAAACCACCAGACAGGATGAAATCACCAAAAGGCTGAGGGTAGATGGAGGGGCCTGGCCCTCCAACATAAACAGCTCATGGACAAGAGGAGGAATCAGTGATGGAGACAGAAGGAACAACCAATGAGGTTGGAGGTGGGCTAGCGAGCTGGTGTCCTGAAAGCCACATGATGGCAGTGACTTCAGAAGAAAGAAGAATATGTCAGTGATGCTGAGGTTGACCATGGGGTTCAGCTATGTGAAGGTCACTTCTGACCTTGACAAGAGCAGTTTCCATGGAACAGAAGGCGCAAAACAGCAGTTTTGCACAGTTTTGCCAGAACTTTTGTTTTTTAAAGTTATAGCCATCCTAGATTCCAAGATGGTGGCAGATTAGTGGAAGCCACACTGACACTCTCCCAGGACCAAGCTGGAATTACAACTAAAATATAGAAAAAAAAATCCTGTCAAATCAACTGAAGAATAGCTGGAGAGAACCCTCATAACCAAGGGGGAAAAGTGAAGACTGCATAGGGACTGCCTACAGGCAAAGGCAGATCTGTGGATGCTTTGAGTCTTTGCTTTATCTGCTTCTAGACTCAGGGCTAGGAAAAGCAGACCTTGGTGCAAACACACTCAGCTCCAGTAGAGGGAGCCACTGCTGTGGATCACTGAGAGCTCAAAACAGGGTACTCAAGGCCACTCACAAACAGTGTCTGATATTGGCCTGCACCAGAGACCATCCAAAAGGTCTGGGAGTCCTAGCAGATCTACCTAATACATAGAAACAAACCCAAATAGGCAGCCAAAAGGGGAGACAAAAAAAAAAACAAGCCTCAAATGAAAGAACAAGAGAATTCTCCAGAAGAAGAGCTAAATGAAATGGAGATAAGCAATCTATCAGATATAAAGTTCAGAATAATGATTGTAAGGATGTTCAACAACATGAGAAAAGATATGAAAACTATGAAGAAAATTAAGAATGACATAGCAGAAATAAAAAATACATTAGCAGGGATAAACAGCAGATTACAGGAAGCTGAGGATTGGATCAGTGAATTAGAAGACAGGGTAGAAGAAAATCACTCAATCAGAGAACCGAAAAGAAAAGACAATTAAAAAACAGGAGGACAGTCTAAGGGAGCTGTGGGACAACATGAAATGTAACAATATTCACATCATATGAGTATCAGAGGGTAAAAAAAGTGAACAAGGGATAATCTGTTTGAAGAAATAATGGCATAAAGCTTCCCTAACCTGGTCAAGGAAAAAGTCACACAAGTTCAAGAAGCACAGAGAGTCCCAAGCAAGAAGAACCCAAAGAGGCCCACACCCAGACACATCACAATTAAAATGCCAAAAATCCAAGACAAAGAGAGGATCTTAAAGGCAGCAAGAGAAAAGCAATTTGTTACCTACAAAGGCGCTCCCATAAGGCTGATAGCTGACTTCTCATCAGAAACTCTACAGGCCAGAAGGGAATGGCATGAAGTATTCAAGATAATGCAAAGCAAGGATCTGAAACCAAGACTACTCTATCCAGCAAGGCTATCATTTGAAATAGATGGTGAAATAAAGAGCTTCCTGGACCAAAAAAAGGCTAAAGGAGTTTATCACCACCAAACCAGCATTGCAGGAAATGTAAAAGAGACTGCTGTTATAAGAAGTTGAAATAGAGAGAGAGAAACATAGGCAAAAAGAATGAAAATGGCAATAGATAAGTGCCTATCAATAATAACCTTTAATGTAAATAGATTAAATGATCCAATCAAAAGACATAGAGGTAGCTGAATGGATAAGAAAATATGGCCCTTCAATTATATGCTGTCTACAAGAGACCCACCTCAGAACAAAAGACTCACACAGGATGAGAGTGAAGGAATGGAAAAAATTTTTCCATGAAAATGGAAACCAAAAAAATGCTGAGGTAGCAATACTTATTTCTGACAAAATAGACTTCAAAATGAAGACCATAACGAGAAACAAGAAAGGTCACTACATACTACTGAAGGGATCAATCCAACAGAGGATATAAGCCTGGTAAATATATATGCACCTAATATAGGAGCACCTAAATATATATTTTTTAAAAGCTTCTGGAGGACTTTAAGGGAGAGATCGACAGCAATACAGTCACAGTAGGGGACTTTAACACCCCACTGACTTTACTGGATAGATCTTCCAGACAAAAGTCAAAAAGGAAACAATGACCCTAAATGACACACTAGATCAGATGGATTTAATTGACATTTACAGAACATTCTACCCCAAAGCTGCAGAATATGCATTCTCCTCAAGTGCACATGGGACATTCTCAAAGATAGACCACATGTTAGGACACAAAACAAGTCTCTATATGTTATATGGAGAAAAGGGAATCCTAGTACACTGCTGGTGGGAATGCAGACTAGTGCAGCCACTATGGAAAACAGAATGGAGTTAAACACCAATCAAAAAGAATATATGCACCCCTATGTTAATACTGCAATTTACAATAGCTAAGATCTGCAAATAGCCCATCAGTAGATGAGTGGATAAAAAAAGCTGTGGGACATTTACACCATGGAATACTATGCAGCTGTAAAGAAGGATCTCATACCCTTTGAGACAGCATGGTGGGACCTGGAGAGTATTATGCTAAATGAAATAAGCCAGTCAGAGAAAGACAAGTGTCACATGATCTCACTCATATGTGGAATCTAAAGAACAAAATTAACTGATGAACAAAATAGATACAGAGTCATAGAAGCATGGAACAGACTGAGGGATCTCAGAGGAAAAGTTGGGGTGGGTGGGTGGGAAAAGATTAACCAAAGAACTTATACGCATAGCCCATGGACACAGACAATAGTGTGGTGAAGGCCTGGGGTGTTGGGGTGGGTACAAGGTAGGGGGTCAATGAGGGAAAAAGGGGTCATTGGTAATACTTTCAACAATAAAGATAAAAAATTATTTTAAAAGTAAAAAAATAAAATAATAGCCTCCTAATGGATGTAGAGTGACATCTCACTGTGGTTTTGATTCGAATGACCCTAATCATTAGTGGTGTCGAGCACCTTTTCATGTGCTTATTGTCCACTTGCATGTCTTCTTGGGGGAAATGTCTATTCAAGTCCTTCACACATTTTAAAAATTGTATTGTTTTGCCTGGCTGGCATGGCTCAGTGTTTGAGTATTGACCCATGAACCAGGAGATCGGGGTTCAATTCCCAGTTGGTTGGGACACATGCCTGGGTTTTGGGCTCGATCCCCATTGGGGGCAGGGGAGTGTGGGAAGCAGCCGATCAATGACTCTCATCACTGATGTTTCTCTCCCTCTCCGTTACTGTCTCTGAAATCAATAAAAACTTTGTTTTTTAATGTGTTGTTTTATTTTTGACTTTTAGGTCTTCTTTATGTATTGCGGATATTAACCCCTTAATCAGATATGTGATTTACAAATATTTTCTCCCATTCCATGGGTTGCCTTTTCACTGTGTTGATAATACAGTAGTCCACACTCCCTTATCCATGGGGATACATTCCAAGACCTCCAGTGGATGCCTGAAACCTCTGATGGCACTTTGCATATATACTGCTCTTTCCTATACATACACACATTTTCATCTAGGACTTTCCGGCTTCTCTGTGGTAGATCTCTGTGGCCAGCATCGCTACTCTTGCACTTTGGGGCCATTATTAAGTAAAATAAGGGTGACTTGAGCACATGCACTGCGACGCCACAACAGTCCATCTGGTAACTGAGGCGGCCACCAAGTGACTAACAGGCAGGTGTACATCGTGGAGATGCCGGACAAAGGGGTGATTCATGTCCCAAAGGGATGGTGCGATATTTCATCACTCTACTCAGAATGGTGCACAATTTAGAACTCATGAGTTGTTTATTTCTGGAATTTTCATTTAATATGTATTTTTGGACTGAGATTATCCAAGGTAACTGAACCAGCGGGCTCGGCGGTGCCACTGCATCTTTTGATGCACAGATCAAGTGCAGCCTCTCCAGAAGTCTACAAACTCTATTTTCCTCAGGCAGCATGCACAAGCAAGGTTTATAGTTGGCCTCCCAAGTTTGGGATTGGAGGACCCAGGTCCTCCAAGCAGGAAAGGCCAGTTGACTAGAGAACGCCTGATATCCTGGTTATCTCCCTTAACTCTTGAAGTAGGCATGATTCCTGTTACTTGTGAAGCTCCTGGGGATTGCTACTGAATCAGACAGAATAGCAGAGAGACCAGAACTCTGGGAAGGTGAATCATGTACCTCACGCAAAAACTGGAAGTGGACACACTTCCATGGGCACAAGTGTGGCAGTAAATGAAGCTAAATCATGTAGAATTTGGTGGCAGAGGAGTTAGAGGCCTGCTTCTGGGCCAGGGCTCTTGCAGGCTTCCACATTTGCATGGACCTCCCTAGTTCCCAAAGGGCTTTCATATTATCTTTCAACCTTACAGAAACCTTATATGTAGACATTCCTATCCACACTCTACCAAGTTACCTTAGGGTCTACTGGACTTGGCATTGAAAACTGCTTTTAAATCTCAGCCCTCTGATTGAACAGCTTAGCCACCAGGCCAGGCACATTTGCAAGGCTTGTAACCTCCGTTTGTGAAGTGTGGATGAGACTGGCAAGCTCATAGATGACAGAAGCTCCTCCTTAGCCCAGACCCTGGTTCATAACAGGTGTTCAATAAATGCGGGTTGAATCTGAGGGCGGATGAGAGGACCAAAAAGCAGAAATGACTTACAATGGCTCTGACATTTGAGGAGAGCCGTGAGCAAGCAAACTATGTGTCAAGTTTTCTACCCCTATTATCTTATTTCATTTTCATAGCAACCACATTACCCCATTTCTAGGATGTACAAACAGGCTCAGAGAGGTTAAGAAACTTAACCAAGCTCAAGCAGTTATGAACCTCAGATTTGAACACAGTCTAATTTCCAAAGACCCACTTCCACCCCAATTTTTTATTAAAAACATAGGAAAAGTTGAAAGAGTATTTTGATACACACCCACATACCCTTACCCGAAGTTAAACAACTGTTGCCATATTGCTACATTTACTTAGCTCTTTCTTTAAATGTATACATACTACTTTCAACTACTGGAAAGTAATATACAGATATCATGAACTTTCACAGCTGTTATGGACCAAATGTTTGTGCCCTCTCCCCCCAATCTATATGTTAAAGCTCTAATTCCCAATGTGATGATATTTGGAGATGGAGATGGGACTTTGGGAGGTTATTAAAGTCAGATGACGTCATGGGGTAAGAGGATCAGTACCTTATAAAAATGCCAGAGCGCCCCCCACCCCCAAAGCACTAAGAAGGCAGCAGTCTTCAAGCCAGCAAGAGGGCTCCTCCAGAACCCAACCACACCAAGCACCCCATCTTGGACTTCCAGCCTCCAGAACTGAGAAAATTTCTGTTGTTTAAGCCACGTAATGTGTGGTATTTTGTTACGTTAGCCTGAGCAGACTAAGACAACCCCTAATACCACAGCATGCTTCTGCTAATAAAAACATTCTACATCCTCACACCAGGAAAATTAGCAATTACTCCATAATATCCAATATCCTATCCAAAGTCAAAGTTTCCCCAATTGTCCCAAGAATGTCTTTTTATAGCTGCTTTACAGTTTTTCACCCAGAATCTAGGCAAGGCCCACACATTATATTTACATCTTTTAATCTACAACAGTCCCCCTGCCCTTTCCCCCAGCATTTACAATTTTGAAGAGCTCAGGCCACTTGTCTTATAAGACGTATCACTTTTTAGATTTGTCTTATGTTTCCTTGTGTCTGAACTCAAATACAGCTTTTGTTCGTTCGTTTGTTCGGCAAGAATTCCACATAGGAGATGCCTGCTTCGCACGCATCCCACCGGGAGGGATCCGCGGCAGGCAGAGGGCGCGGGGCTGGAGGCTGGCCGAGGGCATCGCGCAGACCCGCTTCTAACCCGGGCACAAAAAGGAGCCGCTTCTAACCCGGGCCTTCAGCTCAGCTCCTTTTCTTCACACCCGCAAAGTCAGCCACGCTCGCACCGCAGCTCGGGGCTCGTCACCGAAGCTCCGCGGGCGTCCCAGGCGGGCTCCTGCCCTCTCAGCTCCGGTTCGGAATAGCCCGCCCCGGCCCTGCCGGCCTAGCCCGGCCCCGGCCCCCAGCCCAGAGGCGGAACCAATTGTGTCGGGCACTCCGCTCGACGTCGCCCGCCCGGACTCTGAATCCCGGCGCGCCGGGCGCCGGGGACGCTGTGGTCGGTGGGCTTCCGGGCGCACGCTGCTGGGCCGCCGCCGCCAGGCCAGAGTTCCCCGAGCGCCCGCCGAGCTGTCGGTGCGCCCCGCTTAGCCGCGGCCATGGGGATCCTGGAGAAGATATCCGAGATCGAGAAGGAGATCGCTCGGACGCAAAAGAACAAGGGTGAGCGTCGGCGCGACGGGGTCTTCCTTTCCGCCCGCCTCAGTTTTCCTGTCCGTTAAATGGGAAACAACTCCCGCCGTGGAGCTGGAGCCTGCTGAAGGCCGCGGAGAAGTGCCGATTAGTGCGGGCCAGGCGGGATCCCGGTCCCGTGCCCCCGCCTGAGCGCAGACGAGCCCTGAGAGATGTGATCAGTGCCGCCCAGGTGATGACAGTAGGGCCCGAGTAGAGAACTCCCAGCACACTGCGCAAGCATCTCACCCAGGGACAGGCAGGGACAGGGCTGGAGCCCGGGCTTCCCCGCGGCAGGAATTGGGGTTGGTGCTCTCCCCTTTTCTGCTGGAAGTTTGGGAGGAGACCTCTCACCCAGCAGCCGGGAGACCCCAGGTGGAGTCCGAATCCCGGCAGCCAGGACTCTGGAATCCGGAGGACCTGGCTTTGAGCCCGGGCTCCCCACTTACCCGCTGTGAAACCTTGGAAAGGCACTTCACCTCTTTGAGCCTCAGTGTCCTCATCTACGAATGGGGATAATAATCCTGTGCCCCACCTTAGCTCACAGCGAAGGTAAACTAGATAGCGTATGCAGAGCACTAGGCACATGGTGAGCACTCGGTATTTAAAGTAAACCTCCCAGCATGATGAAGCATCAGGTCTGGGCTTCCCATTGTAAGGGCTGGAGGAGCTCAGAGAGGTGAGGAGACGAAAATGGTGACGCCCAAGATGGCTTCCAGGAGGAGGTGGGACTTGAGTGGGTGGAGGGAAGGCTATTCCAGGGGGCGGCAAAAGCAGGGATGGGACTCTGGGTGAGCATGCTGTGTTCATGGGACAGTGAGGAGAACAATCTAGATCAGAAGGAGAGTCTGGAGTAATGGGGGATGCAGTTGGCCAAGGTGGATAAGGCCCAGTGCCTGGCCAGACCTGCTGTGGGGTTGCAGGAGCAAGAAGCGAGGAATGCTAGGTGGTGATCTCTGTCCTCTCTTGGCTCCATTTAGTTCTGAAGGCTGAGGAGTTGACTGGTATCATTCATTCATTCTGTAAATCTTGACTGAGCCCCTGCTATGTGTGGTTAAAGCAGTGAACACAGCAGGCACATCCCTGCCCTCATGGAGCTGACCTTCCAGTGGACAGTCTGTAAATTAGTAACTAAATAAACAAGATACCCCGGCTGGCATGGCTTAGCGGTTGAGCATCGACCCATGAACCAGGAGATCACAGTTTGATTCCCAGTCAGGGCACATGTCCGGGTTGCACGTTTGATGCCCATTGGGGGGCGTGCAGGAGGCAGCCAATTGATGACTCTGTCATCATTGATGTTTCTCTCTCCTCCCTTCCTCTGTCTGAAATCAATAAAAATATATTTAAAATAAAATAAATAAACAAGATAATTTCAGAGAACAATTAATTCTGTGAAGACAAACCAGAGTGTTGGGGGGAGGGACTCGGCCTACTAAGGTGGAATGATCAGAGAAGATCACCATGAGGAGGGGACATGTGAGCTGAGACCAGAATCTGTACATGCAAAAACCTGGGGGAAGACTGTTCCTGGCAGAGGGAGTAGTTGGTGCAAAGGCCTCAAGGCAGGAACAAACTTGGTGTGTTTAAGGATCAAAAGATCTGGGCCTGGAGTGCAGTGATGGGAAAGGAGAGAGCCAATCTTGTAGGACCTTGTAGGTCCTGGGGAAAGTCTGAGTTATGTTCTGAGGACAGTGGGAGCTAGTGGAGGGTGTTAAACAGGAGAGATGTAGTTAGATTTCTGTTTTGAAAGTTCCTTCTCTGGCTCCCCTGTGGAGTATTATCTACAGGCTGCAAGGAAAGTATCAGGGAGGCTTAGGGGAGGCTAGAGATGCTGCCACTTTAGCAGTGGTAGAGGAGGGTAATGTAAAGGTGACTAAGACCTAGTCCTTTCCTCAGAGATGCTCAGAATCTTATGAGCTGGGATGACAGGAAGGACCATGTGAACCTGACTGTTGCTGAACCCATTCTTGATCATTTCTTACTGCCACCAATTCATTCATTCACTTGTTAAAACATTTCCTGAGCACTTGCCCTATACCGTACTCTGTGCAGGAAGCTGGGGATACAACTATGACAGTCCCAATTCCTGCCCTATTAAAGGGAAGGACCTAAAGAAACAAGATAGTTGCCGTATCCGATTTGGCTCAGTGGTTAGAGCCTCAGCCCATGGACTAAGGGTCCCGGGTTTGATTCCAGCCAAGGGCACGCACCTTGGTTGCAGGCTCAATCCCTGGCCCTGGTCGGGGCATGTTTAGGAGGCAACCAATCAATATATTTCTCACATCGATGTTTCTCTCCCCCCCACTTCCACTCTCTCAAAAGCAATGGAAAAAATGTCCTCGGTTGAGGATTTTATTTAAGAAAAGAGAGAAGAAACAAGATAGTTTCAAATAGTGATAAGAGCCATGCAGACAATAATCAGTACCAGGAGACAGAGAGGGATCTAGGGAGAGGTGGGGTTACTGTAGATAGTAATATCCCCAACTTTTATTGGGTGCTTACTATGTGCTTGTCATTGTTCTTAGTGCTTTCTTTAAGCCTTATAGAAATCCAGTGAAGTAGTTATTGTTAACATCCCTATTTTGCAAGTTAAGAAACTAATGCACAAGAAGATTAAGTAACTTATCCAAAGTAAAATGGCCAGCGACAGCAGGGTGGAATTCCAACAGGGGCTCTTAACTTCTGTATGACACTGTCCCCAAGGCTGGGTAAGGGAGACCTCCCTGATGAGGTCACATTTGAGTTGAGCCTTGAATGTTGAGAGGAGCAAGCCCTGGGAAGATAAAGTTGAAATGGAAGGAAAAGCAAATGCTAAGCTTCAGAGTCAGGAATGGGGTCAGCATATTCTGGAGGAGCAGTGAAAGCCACTGTAGCTGGAGTGTAGTAAACAAAAGTGGGAGTGGTCCAAGGTGTTGGAGAAGTAGCCAGGGACTCGGGTACATAGGGCCCTGCTTCTGTCTCAGCCACAGCCCCCTCTTATAGCAAAGACTGTAGTGCCCTCTTTACTGTTCTGAAATGTGGTTCCACATCAATAGTATAACTTTAGTACACAAAGAATTTGAAAAATAATCTAATGCCCTAATAGTAATATAAAGGAGGAAAAAAGGGCAAGTAATTTATAATAAAAATACTGTGTATTTCTATATGTAAATGTTGAGCCACGGCCAAGATATAATGAAGTGATAATGAAGCAGTGTGAGGTGCTTGCACCTCTGGATAGAATGTGGGGGTGTGGCCTCCACTTTGCAGACAGTGCAGGTGTTGTGTTGGTGCCCCGTGTACCCTGCAAGAGGCATCACTGTTGGTGGCCTGGGATCCTAAGACGGTGAGCAGCTCTAGGTAAAGTTTCAAACAAAACATGCTATAGTTTCCCTTGAACATACACATTTGCATTCCTGGAAATGTCAGTGTTTATTCACACTGCAAAAAATGCCCTGTGTTTACACGTGAAACAGATTTCAGGCCCCTGTGATCCTGACCCAGGTTTTCTCTGTGGATGTCTTTGGGACATGAAAAGTCATGTGGGACACAGGACAATTCTTGACTGTGCTGGACTGACTCACACCTGGTACAGCAGTTGGCTTCAGCATCAGAGTGACAATGGAAAACATCCCTGGGAATTTCTAGAATGCCCCAGGGAATGATGCTGGACCCGCTGAGAACCACTGACATGGCCTTTCAAGGGTTCAATAAAGAGACTCACTTTTATTCTATATGAAGTGAGAAGCCAAAAGAGCATTTTAAGCAGAGGGACAGTTTTTCTCCCTGATCGTGACAGTGATTGCCATTTGGTTCTGATATTCCTGGCCCCACTCGGTGGCATGTGAGGCCCCACCTGGCTCACAGGGCCTGGCTACTTTGGACACTTACCTTCCATCCTGCTTCTCGCCCTTCAGCCACCGAGTATCACCTGGGCTTGCTGAAAGCAAAACTCGCCAAGTATCGGGCCCAGCTCCTGGAACCATCCAAATCTGCCTCATCCAAAGGAGAGGGCTTCGATGTCATGAAGTCGGGTGATGCCCGTGTGGCACTGATTGGATTTCCCTCTGTGGGTAAGGTCAGTGATGGTCATTGTGGGTCTTGGGGAGGAAGGCAGGTTGTCTCCTTTCAAACATGACTGTGACTCTTCTCACTGTCCCTCTGGATTAGCTCCAGGGACAGAAGACCCAGCCTCCTCTAGGATCAGGTCCCACCCCTGTATCATCCTAACATGGAGAACATTCTTTCCGTTCCAGCAGAAGTAACTCCATTCAGTCTCTGACTCATCCATTATTCATATTTATTGAGGGTGGCCTGGCCGGGCGTGGCTCAGCGGTTGAGCATCGACCTAGGATCCAGGTGATCAGGGTTCGATTCCCAGTCAGGGCACATGCCCGGGTTGCGGGCTCGATCCCCAGTCTGGGGCGTGCAGGAGGCAGCCAATCAATGACTCTCATCATTGATGTTTCTATCTCTCCCTCTTCCTCTCCTTCCCTCTCTCTGAAATCAATAAAGATATATTTAAAAAATATATATATATTGAGGGTGTACCATGTGCCAGCTGCTGGAGGTACAGTGGGGAATGAGATAGTCTGTCCCTGCCCACACAGAATTCCCATTCTTGGGGGAGAAAAGACAATCAGCTCTGGGGGTGGGGACCGAGGTCCCGCCATTTTATGCTGGGGATATGAGAAAATGTTCTGGTGAGCAGATATTTGAGCAGAGGCCTGAATGAAGTGCAGAAGCTTGCAGGGCCCTGGGGAAGGAACATCCCAGGCAGAGGGAGTAGTGAGTACAGAAGCCCATAGGTGGGAGCTTGCTTGGTGTATTTAAGGGGGCCAGGGAGCCAGGTCTGAGTGAGCAGCAGTGGGAGATGAATTATAGAGGGTGGATGACCTTGGGGGCCGTCATATAACTTTGGCCTTGAGTAAAAAAGAGTGAAGCGGGAACCACTGCAGAGTTTTTTAGAAGTTTTCTTCTATAAGCTTAATTTAGTGTAAAATTCATATTTAATTTTTGTGTGGGGAGTAAGATAAACCTCATGGAAAGGTTTTGAGCAGAAAAGGGGCTGAGTGGCCCAGCTGTTTAAAAGGGTCATGGGTTTACAAAGAAACTGCAAAGCCAGCACCCTGCTCGTGCAGAGTCCTTCATTTTCCTGCCCTGGAGGCTGCATTGCCCTCAGCTGCCCTGTCTGCTGGGTCTCTCCTTAGACTGGCCTCGATTGGATGACTTGGACAGTTTTAAGGAGTGCTAGTGGGTGTTGTAGAAAGTCGCTCCACTGGGGTCTGTCTGATGTTTTCTCATGCTTAGATTGGGGCTCTGGGTTCTGGGAGGAATGCCACAGAGGTGAAGTGCCATTTTTACCACTTTATATCAAGGGTCCATGCTGTCACCGTGACTAGTCACAGTTGATGTTGACCGTGGCCACCTGGTGAGGGAGAGTTTGCCAGGTGGACCACTGTTTTTCTCTTGTGTTCACATTTCCTCTTAGAAGGGAAGTCGCTGTGTGCAGCCCACAGGAGTTAACACCACCTCCTGGCGGGGCCCACAAATTATTCAGAATTCATAATGAGGTTTGTCTCCTCTCCCATTTTATTTAATCATTTATTTACATCAGTATGGACTCATGGGAATTTATTATATACTTGGGTTCCAATCTCACACTGTATATTTTGCTGCTCAGATTGTTCTTGCTTTGGAGCTATTTCAGGTAGCTTTTTGACAAACTCCTGTCCTGTTTTTTCAGCACTTCTGTACTTTCCGTTACTGCAGGATGCTTCAAGCTCATCTTGTATATCCCCTCATCTTACTAGCTGCCTGGACCGCCGCACTGGGTCACATGATCAGCAGCAGTCTGTGACTGCCCTCCCCTGCAGTTTGGCCACACCGTGCTGTAGTGAACCGGCTTGTGCTTGAAGCCTTGCGGGCTGGAGCTGTGTTTCTGGAGGCAGTGTTCCTAGACATAGGCACAGTGGCTCAGGCTTCGGGGGTTTAAAGCAGCCATCAACCTTGCCAGTTACCCACCAAAGAAACTTTAGCTGCCTCCACCTGGGGACGGTTTTCTAGTGTACTCACTACACAGTGCTGTGTCCAGGCTGGGTTGTGTGCTGGGGCGGCTGCAGATTGGACTAAGACCAGGCTCTGCTTCAGAATCTGCAGAAGGATCCCTTCCTGATGGTATTTAAATGCTTTTTAATCTTCAGGAACATACTTGCCCTGGTTGGATTTTATTGTCATTTTCTCCATGTCCTCCAACGGTGTGGGCTCAGGAGATACAGTGCCATTTTAGTAATCACCTGAACCAGGTAGAATAGACTGGGAAATTCTATCTGTTGCTATAGATGAAAGTTATAAAATACTCTGGAAACCAGCTGCTGAGCCCCTAGAGCTCCTACTTCTCAAACCTTTTGCAATTCATCTATGTACCCTTTCAACTCTGCCATCAAGTCTGAGCACCCCTTTTACATGCAGATTGCCGGCCTGTGCACCAGTTCCTTTAGTGGTGGGGTGCTCATGACTCCCCAGCTTCACAAAAGCCAGGCACAGCTGCTGAGGGACCTCTTGGCTCAGCCCCTCAAAAGGAGCAGACCCCTGAAGGAGCCCCTCCTGCAAAGGGGGGTGGGACTTCCCCCAAGTGTGCCCTCTGCTGGCCGAATGCCCTCACAGTCTTCAATCCTGGCATGGTTTCCAGATCCCTTTTTTATTCTTGTTCTTCCCAGTTTTACATAATAAAAATTTTCAAGCATGTGTAAGAGGTGAAAGAACAAGTACAGTGTGCCCTCTGTCCAGAAGCACCTCTATTTGTGTGTGGTGGGGATGGGGGGTGTTTCTGTTTTGATTGAACCATTTGACAGTAAATTACAGGTATCATGCTTTATGACTCTCCACCCCTAAATATTTAAGCTTGTATCCCCAATGAATAAGAAAATTTTTCTACTTAGCTGCAAACTGGTACAGCATAGCAAACAGAATTACCAGCAATCCAATGATCATCTAATGCCCAGACTATATTCTAATTTCAGTAGTTACCCCCCAGTGACCTTTGCAACTGGTCTTTCTAAACGAGGGTCCATTCTGGAGCACACGTAGCCCTGTGTGTTGTCAGTACAGCTGCTTTAATCTAGAACAGTCCTGTTTGTCATGACCCTGACTCGCTGAAGAGACCGGACCAGTTGTCCAAGAGGAAGTGTGTGCTCCTGAGAGGTCTGCTTGCTTCCTCGGTGGGCTGCAGCTTGAGTCTGTGTGCTGTGATTCCTGGGAGCTGGGGCGGCATTGGCCAGGTTCACAAGTGGATGGTGGACATGCCAGAAAACCCCCAAGGGCTGGCTGCACTTCCAGGGCCACTGGGCTGGGGGACACACCCTGTGTCCCCTTGCATATAGTTACGTTCCCTCTACACCAAACACTAGAAAGTCACCTTTGGGGTGCTACGGTGTTGGCTCCCAGAAGCAGGCTCTGCCCACTTCCTGTTGGTGCCTTACCCTTGCCCGGGGTTTTCACCAGTGGCTGTGAATGGCAGTTTTCTAGTCCTTAGGCCTTCCTTGCTCAGTAGCTGATGTGCCGTGTACAGTGGCACCTCTTTCACCCGTGAGGGCAGTTTGAGTCCTGCGAAAGTTCCACCTGGAAAGGCAGGACAGACGCTCCCATGTTGCCCTTCATGATCAAGCCAGATATTGAGCTCAGGGCTGTCCCGCAGGTTACCAGGGAGGGTTTCCAGCTTTAACTCTTCAGGTGTTATGGGCTCATTAGTTTTAGTCTTTTCTTTCGATTTTACTTTCTATCCTGCCAAGACTTCCTTCCCAGGTGAGAATCTCAGGCTGAGAGAAGCCACTCTAGTTTCCAGGGTCTGGGCCCTGTCGCCAGATCCCACTGCCCTGTTGGGAATCCAGATTCTCTGGCCATGGGAGGCCCAGGCCTCTCCTACAGAGGCCAAACAGGATTGGGGGTATCCTCCAGCAGCCATTGCTCAGTGTCTCAGCAGCCAATGCTCTATCCCCTGACCCCTATCCTCAGGAGCTCCCCAGGGCAGAGTTTCTGGATTTGAGGCCTGTTTCCTTCACTTGCCCCGTTCTGGGTTTTAGTATGAGGGTGTGTGAGTGAGGTGTGCCCCCAGCCTTCCTGCCTGCCAGTGAGGGGCAGAGTCCAGGGGGTACTAGCCCCAGACCTAGGTGACACTGTCCCAGTGCCCAGTGAAACTGCACCTCAGGCTTCCTGTTTCAGGTGCCCTGCTGATTAGGTGGGTGCCTGAGGCCAGGGCTGGCTTCTCCCACTGGCACTGCCCACTGCTTTGCTTGCTCTCTGGGCCGCAGTGTCTAGCACTGTGGTCTTGCCATGGCCCTGACTCAGTGCACCACGTGCCTTGCCATCTTCATTGATCCCGATGCAGCCCCTCTAGAAAGGAACAGCTGGGTGCTCACCCTTCCTGTGAGGACCCTGAAGCTTAGAGGACGCAGTTTCTTGCCCAGGGTCCCCTAGCAGAGGGGGGATCCAAGGTGAGGTCTCTCTGCCTCCTAGCCAAGCCGTAGCCCCACTCCCACGGTGGACTATGGCATAAGTGTTCCCATCCAGGTTCTTCCCAGCTCACCCTCCCTTCCTCCCAGCACCTTCTCTCGCCCATCTGGCTTTGTCTCAGACCAGAAGTCAGGATCTCCTTTCACATCTCGCCTCTCCCTGTGTGAGCAGCAGCTTTGAGTGCCATGGGGCTGTCACCTGCTTGAAGTTCTCTGGACCCCGGGAAGGTTGAGGGTTTTGTGGAACTAGGGATTTAAGTGGGGAACCCACTTAGAAACCAGGTCCCCGTGTCCACCTGTGATAGGCTTGGACTCTCTGGGACCTGAGGCAACTTTTCCAGCTATTCTCTTCATCCCCCCATTCACCAAGAGGAGGGTGAGGAGGGGATCTACTGCCTGCAGCCTGTGGGGATCTCCAGGGAGATTGGGACAAGACTCAGTGCAGTGACTTTCTTTTTCTCCTAGTCCACCTTCTTGAGTCTAATGACCTCCACAGCCAGTGAGGCTGCGTCCTATGAATTCACAACCCTGACGTGCATCCCCGGGGTCATTGAAGTAAGTTGGAGGCTGCTGGACTCCAGCAGGGGCAAGGGCGTGTGCTTGTGTTTTCGATGGTGTGTGTGTATGTCCTGAGCATGTGTGCCCTGTCTCACTGTGCCTCTGGGGATTCTGGCTGCCGAGATCCCAGAGATGCCTGGCCCATCCTGCAATACTGACTGGTTCCAGGAACCAGGCCAGTGTACAGCAGATCCTCAGTGCCCTTTGTGCTCTGCTCCCCCACACCACCCCAGCTCAGGTCACGCATTCCTGTGTGGCTGGATCCTGTATCCCATGAAACTTCGGAGCCATGTGCAACTGGGGTCCTATTGCCTTGAGCCTCTCGTGGGGAAGCACTTTATTTGTGACTAGCTGTTACCATCAACGATGAGTGTTGTGGGATTGTAAATCTCTAGAGCCCTCCCCAGGTAGGCCCCTCAGCTCACAGGAGGGACGAGGCTCAGACATGGCCATGGAGGCTGATCCTGGGGTCTAGCTGCCTCTCGCTGCAGGGTGCTGTAGGCGTCCTCACTTCACCTCCTTCTCTTCTGCCTCCTAGTACAAAGGAGCCAACATTCAGCTCTTGGACCTTCCTGGAATCATCGAAGGTGCAGCACAAGGTACGAGCTGGGTACCCAAGGCCTGCCTTCTCTCTCAGGATGCAGGAAGTTGAAATTGGTTGTGGCTGTTGAGGGTTGATGGGTGGATCTCATAATCCCTCACATTGCTCAGTGCTCTGTACTTAATGGACTCTGGCTGATTATAGTCCTGAGAAACCCATCTTAAAGCCGAGGAAACTGAGGCGCAGCGAAATGACTTGCCCAAGGTCACACAGCCCACCAGACAGGCTTGAACCCCTCTCCCCTCCATGTGCTCCCCTGTGCCCTGCGAGGAATGGATGCTTGTTAGCTGGTGATCTCAGACTGTGCTTCTAGTACTGTCCTTTGCTGTTTGGGGGTTGTTTCTGGTGGGTTTTCTGCTTTTGTTTTTTGAGATGGGAATGTGCCTGTGGCTTCTGGTGGCAGGTGCTGGGTCCAGCATTTGCAGCAGTGGTTACCAATTGCTGGTTATTCAGCACTTGCTAAGCTCTGGGCTCTGTGCTCACCATTACCCCACTTAATCCTTGGATAGCCCTGTGACTCAGGGATCCCTGGAGACAGAGAGGTAAAGGGTCTGCCCTGACTGACTGTTCAGCTGCTAAGTGGCAAAGCTGGGGTGGAGCTGCCTATCTGGCTCTGCACCCTGCTGTGACTGGGCAATGAGGCCTCTCCAGGTATCCAGTGCCATCTCTGCCAGGCACCTTCCCACGTCCTGCTGCTGCCATTGCGTCGAGGTCCTGTCTATTTGAATTGGGTAGTGGTGGTGGTGACTGTTCCCCATGCCATCCCAGCCAGCACATTAGGATGGGGAAGTACACAGACTGGAGGCAAGAGGCAGCTGGGGAGTGGATGTCACCTTGTCAACCCCTCATTCTCAGAAGAGGGAAGCAGGGCATAGTTGAAACTCACACTTCACAGATCCTGTGCTGCAGTTCTGGTCCCCAACTTTGACATCGGCAAGGTGCCTGACTTCCTCTGGTTGCTAGGACTAACAGGCTGTGGCCTCTCTGCAGTGGTCCCTGGAGTACCTCCTCCTGATTGTCTCCTGTGATCCTGCCGCCCAGGGGCCTCCTGTCACCCTGTTTCCTAGACAGGGCAGACAGGTTCAGATCCTGGCACCACACTGGCTTTGTGTTCTTTGGCAATTCATTGAGTATCTTTAAGCCAAGCCTTAGTTTTCTTGTCGGTAAAACAGGCAATACACCAATCATATGGGATAGTTCTGAGGATCAAGTGAAGAGATGTTCATGATGCATCTAATACGGGGCCTGGGGGAGGATGTCACCCCTCCTAAGGCGGTAACGTTGAATTTCCATCTAAAACAAGTCTCCACAAGTAATATAGCATCTCAATTAAAGAAAAATGCCAAAGAAATAATAGCCTGGGAGGTGGCACGTGGCAGACACCATGACAGGTCTGTAAAGGACAGAAGTCTGGAGTGCCCTGGGCTGGGTGGGGTTCACATGGGTCCTGCCTATGTCACTGTGTAACCATGACCCTTCTACCTGTCCAGGGAAAGGCCGCGGCCGACAGGTGATTGCTGTGGCACGCACAGCCGACGTCGTCATCATGATGCTGGACGCCACCAAGGGAGAGGTGCAGAGGTCCGCGGGGTGGGGCAGGGGGGCAGGCTGACATGTCTGGGAAGGCCCTGGAGCTCATGTGTCCTGGAGCTTATGGTGGACGGTCTGAGTGGTGCTGGACCCTGTGGCGTGGCAGTAGCGGCAAGACCGTCCACAGACTAGACCAGTGCACTCAGTCTGGTATGTCCTCTCCAAGAGGCTTACCTCCAGCATAGAGAGTGGCTGAAGCTTGCAGCAGGAGTCCTCTGGCAGCATTGGCTGTCTAAGGCCAGAAGAACATGGCCTGGCTCTGGCTCCTGCTTGCAGAGGCCCAGTGCCCCAGCAGCTGCCCCAAACCTGCCAGGAGCCCAGCCCCAAGCAACAGAATCCTCATTCATGTCCTGGCCTGTCTCTGCCCATTGACTGATGACCTGGCCAATCTACCCTGGACTAGACAGGGCCCCCAGGCCCCTCCTTGGCAGCTCAGGGTTGTTGGGAAGGAATGTTCCACGTTGCTGGGGGCAGATAGAGGAGGGTGCTGGTGTGGGTGGGCAGGGGTTTCCTGTGTAGTGTGGAAGCTGTGCAGCCTGCCTCTGGACACCTGTGAAGGCTTGTGGGGGCTCTGTCCAGGTCTCTGCTGGAGAAGGAACTGGAGTCTGTGGGCATCCGCCTCAACAAGCACAAACCTAACATCTACTTCAAGGTGAGGCCCGTCCCCTGTGGGCTGCGATGCGGGGGCCGTGGGGCTGTATCAGCCAGGAGCTGAGGCATGTGGGGCAGTTGCAACTGAGACTTTGTCAGCAGTCCTCCCTCCCCCTCTCCTCCTCCAGCCCAAGAAAGGTGGTGGCATCTCCTTTAATTCAACAGTCACGCTGACCCAGTGCTCAGAAAAGCTGGTGCAACTCATCTTGCACGAGTACAGTATCCTTCCTAAAGGAGTGGTGAGGGAGGGCCCACAGCCTTCAGGGCAGGGGAGGGGCAACTGGAGGCGGGAGGCCCTGTGGCCCAAGGTAACAATGACTATCCCAAACCTCCCTGGGTCCACCTGAGCAGGCTCTAAGAAAGCTGCAGCGGCTGACACACGGTGCTTCCTGTCTGCATGCCTCTGTGCTCACTAAGATCCAGGCCTGCCAGACAACAGCCATGCACTCAACAGTGGTTCCCTGGCTCCTTGGCGACCACTGGGAGCTGTGGCAGCCAGCCACATCTGGAATGACGAGATGGCAAGGGAAACAGCCCCTGGGGACCAAGGCTTCCTGGTCTGGAGAAGCCTTGGGGAGATCCAGGGATTCTGGGGCTCTAGAGGACAGAGTGGGTCCCCAGAGGCAGAGTTGAGCTTGGCATAGGGAGAACTCATGGTGGAACAGGACATCCATTGAGGTGGTGAGGCCCTCGCCACTAGAAGTGTACAGGTAGAGGCAGGGTGATACCCAGAGGAGAGTTTTGCATGGGGGAAGGTGAGTTAGACCCTAGCTTTCGGACTGCTCCTGGAACGGAAGCCCAGGGTTCCCCTGACGAACTCTGGGGTTCTGGCAAGTGGATTTTCTTGCCTAACAGCAAAGATTTGAACTGGTGATTGAAACTTTTACATATTGTGGCTTCTTTTGAAAAGACTTTAAAATTTCGCAAAACCTTGTGAGCAGATGACCTGCAAGGTCCCTTACTGCTGGCATACTTCCGGATGAGCTGTTTCAGGCCCTCATCTGATTGGGCACTAGGGGCTACTAGTACCCAGTTTGCCCTTAATCTGAGTCCCTCAGAGATCTTCAATGCAGAAGTGCTCTTCCGAGAGGACTGCTCCCCGGACGAGTTCATCGACGTGATCGTGGGCAACCGGGTGTACATGCCCTGCTTGTATGTAAGTGGTACAAGTTCCTGCCCCATGCCCAGGCCACACATCCTGAGCCCCCTTGACTCAGATGGGAGGCAGGCTTCTGCGAGGAGCGGAGGAGCCAGGGCCCTCTCCACCCTCTCTCCTCCACTCCCATGGCCCCTTAAGTCTTGCACATCTCTCACTGGACACTGGGATTCTGGCCCAGCCTCTCCTTTAAGGAGCGCTGGTGGCCCAGGCCCTTTGGCTTCCACATCATTGCGATAACAAGGGAAGGGAAAACACTGCATCATCCCAGCGCCATGTGTGCAGGGAGGAACCACGGGCAGGGCTGTGACTGCGTTGGGGCCCTTGTCCTCTGCTCCTTTGATTCTTTCCCTTCTCATCACCCACCTCCACCTTTCAATCCGAGGTTTATAACAAAATTGACCAGATCTCAATGGAAGAAGTGGATCGCCTGGCCCGGAAACCCAACAGTGTGGTCATCAGGTGAGGCTCTGCCGCCCTTTCTGTGTGCGAGCCCATCATCGAGCCTCCCCGCCACTCAACTGAGCGAAGCCTCCACGCAAGGCCCGGCAGAGGAGACCTTCCCAGTTGCTGGTGAACTTGGCTCAGTTCCACCCTGAGTTGATGCGGGCAGTGTGGGTGATGTGGGGTGGGCTCTGGTTAAGAAAACGGATTTTGTCCATCAAGGTAAATGATTAAGAATAGTTGAGAGGCTTCATAACTTAGCAGTTAAACTCAGTCCTCCAGAAAGCCCTCAGGTGTGAGCCAGTGCTCTTGGTACTCTAGATGATGTGGCTCTGCCACCACAGAGCAGGGGAAGGGAGCTGAAGTTGGTAGGTGGTCAGAGCTGTCCTTGACCATCCCCTCCCTGTCCTTGAGGCCCTGGTGGGTTCCAGGGCCGCCTCCACTCTGGCTGATGCCTGTTTATCACTTCCCATCACCACTGGGTTCCTCTTTGGAGGCTTGCTGACTTGTGTGTTCTACTTGGCTGGTTTCCCAGATCAAACAAGGTGCTCTGTAGCTTCACAGTGCAGCTTGGCTTACGGGGAGGAAGATGCTCAGGGACCAAGTGGGGGTGACTAGTGCAGATGATGGATGAGGTTCTGGACACAAGCACGAGGACCATTTCCTGGGCATTGCCAGCTGCTACAAAGAGCCACAGAGCCAACGTCCCTCCCACAGGACAGCCTCAGCTCCTCTCCACCTCCTGCTACACCCAGGCACCCTTCAGGGACCGCCTGAGGACATGCCCATCTGTGGGGTGTGAGAGCATCTTTACCTGCTCATCATGCTCAAAACAGCTCTGCAGAGGGCAGGACACCCGCACGGGGAAAGACAGCTGAAATAACCCACAGCCAGCACCACCCCGACTCATGGCCCTAAAATCCCTGATAGGCTGCCCTGGGCCACTTGGGAGCCCCTCCCTCCTCTTAGGAGGGGGCAGGCTCTGGATTGTCATCCTCTGCCCTCAATCCCATTACAGCCCCCACCAGTCTTCACACAGCAGGCACTAGGAGGAAAGCCCAACCTCTAGGCTCCTGTGTCAATTGCAGAGAGCAACTGTGAGGCTCAGGGAGATGGCTGAGCCCTTTTGGCATGGTCATGATTGTGGACTAGAGGCGCTGGCAGCTGAAGTGTCAGGCTGCCACCAGAACTCTAGGCTTGGCTCCCCACAGGCTCCAGCTGGGCTACACTGGCCCTGGTGCTTGTGCCTGGCTAGATGGAGGTTGTCCTCTGCTCTGACTGGCCACCTTCCTCCCTGGCAGCTGTGGCATGAAGCTGAACCTGGACTACTTGCTTGAAATGCTTTGGGAGTACTTGGCCCTGACCTGCATCTACACCAAGAAGAGAGGACGTGAGTCAAGCAATATGCAGCCCATGACACAGCTGAGCCTCACCCTCCCTTACAGCCTGCTATGCTCTGCCTGTGGTACCCAGAGGGTCCAGTGCCCCTGGACAGCCTGTCTTGTGGCCATCTCTGCTTTTCTCCCATCTCAGAACTGGCACTGTCCTCTCCCCCACTGACACTGTCTTCTCCCCCAGGCTGGTAGAGACCCCAGCCTGAGCCCTTAGGGCAAAGTGCCAAGTTATGGGGCTTTTGGTCTTGAGGGTGCCCCGGTGGGGCAGGGGTTGGGGGGGCAATGGGATAGAGGCTGCTCTGGATTCCCCACCAGCTATAGCAGTAACCCTCTCCCGACTTCCCCCAACAGTGGCAGGCCCCACATCAGGACTTTAGGTGACTGAATGCACTAGAACTTTTGCCGTGTCCCCACCCCCTGTATACACACCTCACACACTCAGAGACCTAGTTGCTGCATTGTGGCAATTTCCTTTATTTTTTCTTTTTTAAATATGTTTTTATTGATTTCAGAGAGAGGAACGGAGCGGGAAAGAGATAGAAACATCAATGATGAGTCATTATTATTATTTTTAAAAATATATCTTTATTGATTTCAGAGAGAGGAAAGGAGAGGGAGAGAGAGAGATAGAAACACCAATGATGAGAGAGTCATTGATCGGCTGGCCTGCAACCCTAGCATGTGCCCTGACCGGGAATCGAACCCCGATCGCCTGGATCCTAGGTCGATGCTCAACCGCTGAGCCACACCCGGCCGGGCGAGAGAGTCATTATTGATCAGCTGTCTCCTGCATGCCCCTTACTGGCAATTGAACTGTGACCTCCTGGTTCATGGGTCGATGCTCAACCACTGAGCCATGCTGGCCAGGCGAGTTCTGGCAATTTTCATTGGCCTTGACCTTGTAAGCTAGGGGAGTGGTTTGCTGTCCCTGACTGGATGCCAGCAGCTGTCACATCTTGCCAATACTTTCCAGATGCTCCATATGGCTCGTCTCAGCCGGGGCTCTTGTGGCTGACTGGGTTGCAGGCAGTTTGAATCCTGGACTTGGATTTATTTGGATTTTCTGTGTTAAGGTCAGGTTGTAGAAGATTGTATGGGGATCTACAATGAGCATGTGCTAAATAAGGGGGAAGCCTAGCCCAAAGCTGGAGACTGGAAGAGCCTCTGTTCCCTGTGGAAGGAACCACATAGCATGGAGCCATGCCTGGCTCACACCCACCCCTTTCTCTCCCTGTGCAGAGAGGCCGGACTTTACAGACGCCATCATCCTACGGAAAGGGGCCTCCGTGGAGCATGTGGTGAGTTACGAGACCTGCCCGGAGGAGGGGCCCAGGGAGCTCTCTTTCCCCTTGAGGGGTAGGGGTCCTGCCTGAAGTTCTGGGCCTCAGCTGGCTCTTGGATGACACATGCTGTAGCCGCAGAGGTGCCAAGGTCAGGCCGTGGCATTGGACCAGGGGTGCTCCCCGACTTCCCTTCCTAGCTGTGCATCAAGCCCCTGTTCTCCTGTGAGACAGGATGGTGCCCCCACCATGGTAGTTAGGGGGTTGCTGAGTGAGTAAAGCGAGTACAGAACTTGGCATACTACCTGGTACATGGTAGACGTCCAGGAAGCCGTGGACCTCGCTGTCTGGTGCTGCAGGCTTCTCAGAGCCACTGGGGTATTCTGTCAAGGAGAGCTACTGCCCAGGGTATACCTGTGTCCACTTCAAGTCGTGTCTCCCTATGCACACCTAGGACTAGGAGTTGCCACCTCCTATGCCCTTGGCCCCTGCTGCCTTCCAGGTCCCCATTCACCCCTTGCCTGGCCTGCTCCTCCCTGCTCCTATATCCTGCCCTCAACCCACGGGTGGCTTTGAATGTTTTCTGCACTCAACACAATTTATTGAACATCAACAAAATAGGCACAGTTCCTGCCAGAACTAGGGTCCTTTGGGGTAAGCAGATGCCGAAACCCAAGCTCAGAGCTAAGCTGTCACACATAAAGGAGGACTGCGAGGAGGAGGGGTGGCCCCAAGTCTACCCAGAGGCCAGGAGGTCTGTAGGAGGTGACCTGAGTGGGCCTGTGCACCAAGCAGGACTGACTGAAGAGGAATAGGAGAAGCCCCCCAGGCAGGGGAGCAGGGTGTGCAAAGACCCTGAGGAAGGGCCTCTGGGCCCAGTCTATGGGTCAGGGAGAGGAGGGGTGCATTTCTGTGTCTGGAGCTCTGTCGGAGGCACAGGATCACCCTCTACCCTAGATGTGTCTTTGTACCATCTCTTGGGGACGGTACCTTGGGACCTACACTAGCAGGTGTTGGCCCCGAGAGCCTAGGATGATGCTCCAGGTCACATAGCCATCTTCTTGGGCTTTTGTTTTCCCCTAGCTCAGTGACTGTCAACCGTTTTCATCTTATGGCACATAAACTAGTTACTAAAATTCTGTGCACACCAAAAAGTATATTTTTTGCCAATTTGGGGAAAGGAAAAAAAAGTATAATTTTGATTCATTCACACCAGGTGGCAGCTGTGTTGGCTGTATCATTTTCTTATTTGACAGTCTAAGGGAAAACAGGTCAGCGCCCCTGACTGCGTAGGTGCTGCATGTTTGTTTGTTTAATTTTTAAAAATTTTTATTTTTAATATATCTTTATTGATTTCAGAGAAAGGAAGGGATGGGGAGAGAGAGAGAGAAACATCAGTGAAGAGAGAGTCATTGGTCAGCTGCCTCCTGCATGTCCTACACAGGGGATTGAGCCCGCAACCTGAGCATGTGCCCTGACCAGGAATCGAACTGCGATCTGGATCCTAGGTCGATGCTCAACCACTGAGCCACACCAGCTGGGCAGTAGTGCGAGTTTTAAAAATGCTTGCCGCACATGGGTTGAAAATTGCTGTTCTAGCTCATTTCTTCTCAGTACCTGAACTGTTGACTGTGGGTGGGCCTGCAGTCTGGCCTCATTGTTTCATTCATTTGGCAAGCTCAGCCTCAGGCCATTGCCAGCCTGGAGATGCTGATATAAACAGGGCAGGGTGTGGCCTTGGAAGCTTGCTCACCAGGCAGAAGGAAGCCGAGGAAACTCAAGATCACTCTTCCAGCCTGGCCAGGAGTGGCTCAGCGGTGGAGCGTCAGTCTAGGATCCAGGCAATTCTCGGTCGGGGCACATGCCCAGGTTGCGGGCTCGATCCCCAGTCGGGGGCGTGCAGGAGGCAGCCAGTCAGTGACTCTCATCATTGATGTTTCTATCTCTCTCTCCCCCTCTCCTTTCCTCTCTCTGAAATCAATAAAGATATATTAAAAAAAAAAAAAAAAAAATCACTCTCCTGGATCCCTTAGATCACTCCAAAGAGCTCTGTGTGGGAATCCCTGTCCCCCAGGCCTGTTTGGGAACCCGTGACTGCAGTGTCTCCTGCTGGGGTCCAGCGAGCCACACGAACTGGACTTCCCTAGGGTTACCCTGTACCTTTTGGGAGAAGTTTCCTCAACCCTCTCAGACCCTCAGTTGCTTGTCCAAGAGGATGTGGGGTTTTAGCCACACCTGGGAAGAAAAGCAGGAAATAAGCAAAAGCAGAAGGGTGTTCCAGGCAGTAGGAATGATAGGTGCAAAGGCCCAGAGGCAGGAGTGAATGGGGACTGCTGGCTGTTTGCCATCATCTGTCATGGACTCGAAAGCAGCAGGTGAGGAGAGGCTAGTGGGGTGGGGAGGGCTTTGGAGGCCTTGCTCCAGAGCCTAGACTTTGTCCCAGAGAGGCTGCTCTTCAGTGGTTAGCCCCTCCTCACTATTCTGCCCTCCTAGGACACCTGCCTGTCCCAGGTGCCAAGAAAGTACATAAAGTCTGTATGCTGACAACAGAGATCCAAAGTAGAACCAGGTAGATGCTGGAGCCAGGCAGACCTGGGGTTATACCCTAGCTCCCTATACTGTCAACCTCCCTGTGCCTCAGTGTTCTCATCTGGGGGCAACTGATCCCCTCCCCAGGGCCTCTGTAATCCATCCAGCCCAAGCCCTGGTATGTCTTCACTGAGCTGAGGAAAGCCTGGCCTGCAAAGGAACCATGGGCCGTAACGCAGGGCTCTCAGAAGTGAGGCACAGTGCACTCAGGAGCAATAGTCCCCCATCCCTTCAAAAGAGTGTGCTCGCTCCCACACCGACAAGATGACCTTGGGTGACCTTTATTCCCCATTGCAAGAGATGAGCACAGCTCCTACTGATAACTTGCCCTTAGTGCCAGTGGCACTGGCTCTGGTGAGGCCTGTGGCACACTGGAGAGCACGTGCCCATCTCCTCAGGGTCCTGGGAGAATCCCTGTGACTGTCACCCTGCTTTGCAAACTTTGCCAGTGGGTTTAATTTTGTTGTTGGGCAAGCTGAATAAAATTTAAAACCCACTTGCAGGCCAGAGCTGACCTCTGGGCCATCAGATTTCATTCTCTGATCTAGAAAACAGCGAGGTTGGAACTGATTGTGTGGTCACTGCAGCAGCCCCCTCTCTGCCATGGCTGTGGCATCCTTGGCCACCTAGAGGTGACCCCGATCAGGTTGGCTCCTTGGGAAATGTTCTTGCAGGCCCCACGTCTACCTTTGTCCCCACAGAAGCTGGGCTGAGGCATTTGGTCTCTAACTAGGGCCTGAAAGGCTGTGGCCATGTGAGAGGAGAGGCACCACTGCACCGTGTTCTCCCTACCCCACCTCCACGGCGCCCATCCAGCGCCAGGGGTCCATATTCTCCAGGGAAGATCTGGCTGCTCTCCAAGGCCACCTCCTGACCTGACAGTGCTGGGATTCCCGTGACCTTCATTTCTACCTGGGATTGCTGAAGCACATAGGCTGTCCTGGGGTGGGGGTGGGGTGGATAATGTGATGTGTAGAAGGCTCCAGGTCACAGCTGTGGACAGAAGGCATTAGAGACAGTGGCCAAGTGGGGTGTCCTGAAATCCTCTCCCACCTGAAAGCATCTGTCAGGGCTGTTACTCAGGCAGGGTGGGCAGAGGACCACTGACAGATGGCCAGGTCCTAGACCTTCGTCCAGTGGCCGTGAGAATATTCCTTATCGGGCACTACAGCCCTTGGGCAGACTGGAAGTATGGCTGTGAGTGAGGCCGTGTGCAGATGGAGCGTGTGGCGCTCCCTGACGAGGCCAGTGCTGCTGGGTACCCACCTTGGGAATTGCTATTTCTTGGCATGTGCCCATAACTTGGTGGGGTTGGATGGAGCCTCATCTCACTGTCTGACTCTCCTGTCCTCCCACTAGTGCCACCGCATCCACCGGTCGCTGGCCAGCCAGTTCAAGTACGCGCTGGTGTGGGTGAGTCTGGGCAGGAGGTGGGCTGGGGTCATACCCCACATCGCCCCTGGGTTAGGCGGGAGCAAGGTGGGGTATGGGCGGTGTCCTTGTCCTTCCGTATGGGACCAAATGTCTGTGTCTGCCCCTCTCCACAACGTGTGTACTGCCCCAAACTGAATACAGGCCCCTCCATCTTTAGGAACAGAGAGGATCAGACCACTGGGGAGTCCTGTCTGAGGCCTGTGGTTTTGCTGGTGCCGGGATCCCTCACTTTAGGCTCCAGCTTTCACACCCCCTTCCTCTAGTAATAGCTCCACCAGATGTCGCCTTGGTCAGTTCTGAAACTGATGTAGCCCCTCTGCCCTGTTCCCCACCCAGGGCACCAGCACCAAGTACAGCCCGCAGCGCGTGGGCCTGACCCACACCATGGAGCATGAAGATGTCATTCAGATCGTCAAGAAGTAGTGGCCTGGGGCCAGGCCCCTGGCCACCCACCTCGTCTCCCTGGGCCATCAGACCCAGTGGCACACTCTGAAGTCCAAACAGGAAGAATACAAATACACGTATTCCAGGAAGGGGTCTCTCAGGTCTGGTTTTTCCAGAAGTTTCTTCAATAGACAAATGAAGAGTGTGTGGGAGTGAGGGACCAGGTGGGGGTCTTATGTTGGGCTGGGGCATTTCACATAAGACTAGCCCCTTGGATGGGGGTTCTGAATTTGGAGCCATGGGCCTATGCCCTACCCCTTGCCCTATTTGGGCATCGAGTGAGCAAGCTGCCCCCTTACTTCCCAGCAGGGCCTAATGTACATAGTGGCTCGATGCTGGGGTGGGGAGCTGGGCCTGCCTGGGTCCCCAAAAGGATAGTTACTGTAGGGGTGCCTTGGCTTTCTGCTCCCATAGTTTCTCTGGTACTCAGGAAGGGAGCCTCCCAGGACAAAACCCCTAACCCCTTTTTGGCCCCACCTCTGCCCCGGGCTGCCCAGTGGTGGAAACTTTAGGTCAGTGGTTTTAAAAGACCTAGTTCATGCCCTCCACAGCCTGATGAGTCCTGAGGTGCCACCCCCTCCCAGGGCAGCCCCGGGTACTGTGCAGACACCTGGGCAGGATCTCAGAGCCTGGGTGTTTCTCTCTGAGCCCTCTGATCTCGGCACCCTCTGAAATAAAGGACAAGGACAGCCTGTTGTTCAGAGTGACATCAGTTCTGTAAGTGTTCTGAACTCTTGCCAGATTTGGGCAGTGGGCAGCAATGAGCCTGATGACCAGACCAGGCTTGAGCCTGGGGTGCTGGGGGCAATGTGGGGACCTCCAGGATAAGTTTTGCCCTGGATGGTTGGCCAGGGGCTGAAGATCCCAGATGTGGTACCTCCTGAGACCAGGCCTAGCTGCCAAGGTGGGCAGCATCCCCAGAAGGCCCTTGTAATTTGTGGGGTGGCAGGGAAGTTCCCCTGGGAGAGCAAGATAGCCAGTACATTCTTGGGGTGGAGGGGTCTTGGCATGGTGTCAAGGAGTGGCAGGTGTTCCCTGAGCCCCTGGCATGTGCCAGGGGCTGTGCAGGGCCATCTCCACAACAGCCTGTTTGTGGGCGGGGGCTTGCCTTGCACTACACAGCTTGTAAGTGTAAAGCTGGGATTTGAACCACAGCCTGAGATGCTTAAAGCTATACAGAAGGCTTCCTGGAGGAAGCGTGCTTTTTGGAAGCAAATGGTGACAGGCTTTGTGAGGCTGCCAGGCACTGGGCCTGCAGGAGGGGTAGAGGGCTCCTCTGGAGGTCTTTGGACCAGGCTGGAGTGTGGAGCAGACCTGCTGCTCAGCTCTCCAGGCTGTTCTTGGCTCCTCTGTCAGCTGCTTGGCCCCCTTTCCAGAGACAAAACAGGAATAATAGACATCATTAAATATACATGGGGCCCAGGCGGTAGACGCGGTGGGCTGGGCCTCTTTCCCCTCCCCTGCAACACTGAGCTGCTCCTCTGGGCTGGCCATGCTTCTGGGGCCAGCCACAGGACCCCCATTATGTGGCATGCAGGCAGGGAGCAGGCCACGGGACCCAGGTAAGGAAACCCTGATCCGGGACCCTTGGGGTCTGCCCCAACCCCCACCCCCAAGTTTGCAGGTGGGAAGAGGGAAGGGGGCTGTGAGGTCCTTCTGGGCCTCAGTTTCTTCATCTATAAGATGGGCATGATGATGTCCATGTAGTCCTCCTGTTGGCATTGCCAAGACAGCTCAGTGGCTTAGCTCTTCCCTCTCCCGACTGCCTAGCAAGGCCTAGCCATGAGGTCCTAAGTGAGGGTGTCTGTCTGGGTGATAGTCACTGCTACTTCCTGCCTTACAGGGAGGGGAGGGCCCTGGTTTCGCAAGGCATCCGATCCAAACTGATTCTGTCCCCCAAGCTGGCTGAGAAGGAGACGTGAGGCCAGAGGTCTGGGTGTCCTCGGGCTGTGCAGGCTTGGACCACTGGGCCACCGTGTCCTCACTGCATGGTCTTGTGTCCTGGGCCCAGTCTGTGTGTTTGTGCATCAGGGCTGTCCATGCGTCTCTGTCAGAACTTGGCCTTGGGTCTGTGGCTGGCTCGGTTATACTGTCTTAGCCTGAGTGAGAGCCAGAGGCACTGCATGGTGTGCTCACCCAGATTGGTGCGAACTGGCAGCTCACAGTGCCCTTGCCCTGGGGGAGGTGTCCTCACGGCTGAAGAAGCCCCCACTGACACCTCCCAAAGGCCCCTGACCTACCCCCACCAGGGTGCACTCCGAGGATTCGGCCCTACCTGAGGCTGCCACCCTGTTCCCATCCCTCACCTACCCTGGGCCTTCTGTGTGGGGAGGTTCTGGCTAGGGCGACCTGAAGCCCCTTCCTGCTCAGATGGCTTGGTTGTCTTGTGAAGGTCAACAGTGCTCCCACCCCACTCAGGCCTGCGCCTGGCTACAGGGCTGCATGCCCAGGGGTGGCCCTCCTGTAGCTTTAGAAGATTTGGGTGCAAAGGAACCCAGGGTATAAATGACCATCCACCTGTCCATGTGTTCATCTCCATATCCCTTCCTCTCCACGTAGATTCCACAGGTCCTCATTTCATAAACCACTTTGGGCAGGAAACCCAAAGTTCACCTGTCCTCAAGATCCCACTCAGCCCCAGGAGTGCTGCTGGGGGGACTTACACCCCCAGTAGCCAGGCATCGGTCCACAGCACTGCCTGCCTCAGGCTCCCCCTCAGCAGCTCTTCCAAACCTGCTCTGTTCCCCTTGAACCCTGGCTAGAAAACTCGTCTCCAAACACCCCACACTTACCTGCTCCCTTTCCCCTCCATGATGGAGGCATCTCCTCAGGGCCTCCACATGCCGCACCATGGAAGACAGATGGTTTAGCCGCCTCCTGCTCCCTCTCTCTCCCAGGTCTGTTCCCTTGATTTGCCAATTACAGTTGACCTTTGAACAACACAGGCTTGAACTTCATGGGTCCACTTATACACAAGTTTTTTTCCAGTAAGTATATTAGAAATTTTTTTGGAGATCTGCAACAATTTGAAAAACAAATGAACCTAATTTTCTTAATAAAATTTTCCCTTCTCTAGCCTACTTCATTATAAGAATACAGTATATAATACACATAACATACAAAATATGTGTTGACAGTTATTAGTAAATCTTCCAGTCAATAGTAGGCTATTAGTAAAGTTTTTGGGAAGTCAAAAGTTGCACGTGGATTTTCTACTGCACCCCAACCCCTGCTTTGTCCCAGGGTCAGCTGTCATCATTCATGTGCTCGGGCTGCTGTAACAGCACCACACCGGGCAGCTTAAACAACAGAAACTTGCTTCCTCACAGTTCTGGAGACTGGAAGTCCAGGATCAAGGTGTCAGCAGGGTTGGTTTCTCTGGTGACGGCTCCCTTCTCTGTCAACTTCTCCCTCCTGTACAGTCTTTCAGGACTGGAATCTGAGGCCCCCTTCTTGTTCTGTCCCTCTCAGGCAGCCTCACCCCCACCACCCCCAGCCTCCATCTCACCCAATCTGTGTGTCCAAACTGCCTCCTTAACTCAGCACCTGGACGTCCCAGTCACCCCAAACCCTCCTTGTCCCAGACCTAGCCTGTCATTTCCATACCACCCATCTTGCCTCAGAACAATTCCCCTGTCCATTCAGCTACACTAAGCCAACCCCGAGGTCCCCCAGGTTCCACACCAGCCCCCATGCAGCCCCTCACTGAATGTGTCCACTGCACTGTCACAGCTGCCCCAGACCAAGCCACTGTCCTCCCTGCCCCCACTGTGCCTCCCCTGCCCATCCTCCCACACACAGTAGCTCAAGAGCTTTTTCCAGAACACCTTCCAAAAGCAATGTGAGGCAACGGTTGAGAGCATGGACCAAATTCTGTTTCAAGCTGCATGGCCTCGGACAACTTTCTAGACCTCTCTTGGCCTGTTTCATGACCTGTAAAGCGGGAAGGATAGTAGTCACTACTTCCTGAGGTCGTAGTGGGGGTTGAATAAGCAATGTGTGGCCTGGTCGTTCTCAGCACAGGCCCCACTGCTTTCTCACTGGACTCCGCTGCGTGACCTACCCTCTTTAAGACCAAGCCCTTCGTTTGTAAAATGCGAGTAGCCCTTCCACATACTGAGAGGATCTAGTGAGTTATATAGGAAAGCATTCTGAGCCTGGCACATAGTAAAACTTGGCAGTGTTGATTACTTTTGTTATCTTCAAAATGCAGATCCCGGCATAACACTGCTGACAGTGGTAAACCTTGCCACGGCCCCCCACTACTTTAGGGATGGAGACGAAAGTTCTGCCCCAGCCTCCGAGGCCTCGTGGGGTCAGTCCTTCCTGCCAGCCTAGCTGCTTCTCGCTGCACATGCCCAGTCACTCCACACCTCTCACATTGGCCTCTGCACATCCTGTCCCATCTGCCTGGAACATGTCCCTCTCCCATTTGATCAGCTCCCTCTCATCCTTCAGATTGTGGCTCAGGGTCCTCAACGCAGGAACCTCCTTGGCCTTCCATGTGGTGTTCACCCCCCTGCACGTGGCCTGGCCTTCATAGCTCTTCTCACAGCTGCAGCTTCCCCCTTGTTGGCGTGGCTCTTTACTTAAAGCCTGTGTCCCCCCTCGTGACATTGGGAGCTCCATGAGGACAGAGACCACACCTGGTTCCACTTGACTCTGTGACCCTCTGGTAGTCAGCACAGTGCCTGGCACATAAGTGCACAACCAATATTTGAGGGATGACTGAGGCTTGTAACCCCCTCTGTGCTTGCTGCAGAGGCTAGGGGCCTGAGAGAGAGGGAGGAAGGAAGGACCCTGAATCCACCAGAGAAGAGGTAGCCCCAGTTTACTGGGGGCACTGTCCCCACAGCCTGGGAGCTATCCTAGGCCCCGGAGACCAGAATGGGTCCGGCAGGCAGGCCCTGCTGCCAGCAGTCATCCAGACCACTTTCCCAGAGCAGATGGGAGTACAGCCTGTAATACTGCGATCAGCAACGACTGCACTTTATTCACGCCAGGCACTGAGCCCAGCACCATTTCTTACTGGTTCCATCAGCTCTGGGAGTAGGATGCACTGTCAGCAGTACCCACACTTACAGGTGAGGAGAACAAAGGGCTGCATGACTTGCTGTGGTCAGATCCAGGACAGAAGCCAGACCTGACCTGAGCTGCCCGGGTCCACATCCCCCAGGCCCCTCTGAGCACTGTGGGCCCTCCTGCAGCTTGGCTCTCCTCTGAGTCTGTCACTTCATCTGCACAGTGGGGCCCTGGAGCCCAAAGATGTCTACCTCAGGTGTGCTGTACCCCCCAGGTTCACTGTACATCTCAGGTTCGCTATATACCCCAAGTTTGCCGGACATCCAGGTATGCTGTACACCCAAGTGTGTGCACCCCAGGCTCGCTGTATACCCAGGTTCGCTGTACTCACAGGCAAGCTGGTTGGCCACTTGCAGATGCTGGCCTCTCAGTTGTTCTCCTGGATAAACTCCAGGAGGCCAAGGACCTCCCACTTGGGGCAGGTAGGGAGCGTGGCTGGGGCAGGTAGGGAGCGTGGCTGTGGAAGGTGTCCTTGAGCCCAAAATAGCCTGGCCTCCTCTCCCCTCCTGTTGCCTCAAATGTTGCATAGATCTGGAGGCTGGGGTTGGACCCTGCAGCCCTGACAGTCTTCTGGGAGCGCCTCTAAAGGACTTTCTAGTCCTGTTTCCTCATTCTCGCTTTTATATGTTACTTTTTTGTTCGTTTGAATCAGAAATGCACTCACATTTCAAAAATCAAACCACAGAAAGGTTTGCAAGATAACCATTTTCATCAATTTCTTGAATATCTTTTCTAGGATTTCTACATGTAAATAAGAGCAAATGTGAATTTATATTCTTACACACAAGCACGCACATTTCTTGTAAAAAGGCAGGCCTAGGTCTATATTACAGACAGCACACGTTGGCAGGTCCTGGGGCTCTCCCCTATCAGTACAGAGCTGGCCTTTAATAAAGTGCATGTTCTTTATGATAGCTGCGTAGCGCCCCACTGCGGAATGCAGCATGGCACAGCACATCAACAAGAGGTTTGGTGTGTAGGCCATTCCCTTTGTGCACAGGCTCTTAGGGTACATTTCCAGCAATGGGCTCCTCCCTCCCTCCCTCCTTTTTGTAACAACTTTATTGAGAAATAAACCACACAGCATACAATTCACCCACTCAGGTGTGTAGGGTACAGTGGGTTTTGGTATGTTCACAGGCACACACGTACCTTGTGACTACTACAGTCCTTTCTTCTTTGAACCCTCTCCTGTCAGGCTATAACCCCCTTACTCCCACCAGTCCCCTGGGACCACCCTGGTCACTCTATATAGCTGCTTCCAGTGGTCAGCTCTCTGTCCTCAGTTAACCTGACCCATGTGCCCATTTGCTGCAGCTCCCCTGCCCTCCTCTTCAGCTACTCACCATCTCCTTGAGCCAAACAGTGCAGCCCCAGGGTTCATTCCTTGGGTCTGTCCTCCATTGGCACCTTTTCACTGGTGTCATCCTCCAGAACTGTGGCTTCACCACCACCTAGGTGCCACTGACTCTCTAATGGATATCAGCCCTGATCTCTGTGGTGCCCACCCAACTCCCTGGCAGTGCCTAACAGACATCTGAAACCAACACGTCCAAAGCTGACATGAGTCTTTCCTCCTGTACTGGCTCTGCCCACTGCCTTCCTCACCTCAGGTATGGCCCCTCCAACCTCACCTTTGTTGATTACAGAAATCTTGGAGGTATTTGTGACTCCCCTGTAGATCCTGTGGGCTCTGCCTACAAGACCTACCAGCATCCCCCCACTTCTCCCCACCTCCACTTCCTCCAGCCTGATCCAGCTCCCCATAGCAGCCAGAAGGATCCTGTGAAGACTGAGGTCCAATTGCATCCCTTCTCTGCCAAAAGGCTCCCATGGCTCCAGCCTCACAGTCAAAACCAAGTCCTTACCATGGCCCACAGTGCCCTGTACATCTGCCCCCAACCTCTGACTTTACCTCCCACCTTCGACCCTGACTGCACTCCCATTCCCCTAGCCTCGCTGATCCTCCATCACATCAGGACCATTGTGCTTCCCCCAGGGCCCCTCCCTCTCCTCCTGCAGCTCTTAACTCCACAGTGTCACTTCCCAGCGGGCCATCCCCAACACCTGTTCAATGTTGCCCCTCCGCACTTGATTTCAATCCCAGCACTTATTACCACCTGACAAGTTACATCTCTTACTTTCCTTGTTTGTTGATGGCCTCCCACCCACATGTCAACTCCACAAGGGTTGTGTGTTTACCTGTTTTGTTCTTAGCTGTATCCCTGGGAAGATAGAGCCCTGTGTACAGCAGGCTTTCAACTTCTGAATGAATTGACGAATAAGACAGCCAAGCAAATGTATGCTGGTTACAGGACCCTGAGGGTCAGGGGCCAGGCTAACTGAGGAATCCAGCTCCCCTCCCACATGATGGCCCAAGGACCCAGGAGCCTAGCCGGCAGGAGGGCCTAGCAAGGAAGGTGGCTTTGGAAGGCCTGGGTCCAAGCCCGGTTCTACCATCCCAAGCTGGCTGACCTTGAACAAGTCACTTAACTTCTCTGAGAGTTTCCTTATCTAGAGAATGGAGGTGATAGTTCCCATCCCAGGGGCCTGTTGAGAGAATCTCATGAGATAATAGTGGCCAAGGCTCAAATTGAAAACTGGCCCCAGCCCGGCCGGGCGTGGCTCAGCGGTTGAGCGTCAACCTAGGATCCAGGCGATCAGGGTCAATTCCCGGTCAGGACACATGCCCCGGTTGTGGGCTTGATCAATGACTCTCTCATCATTGATGTTTCTATCTCTCTCCTTCTCCTTTCCTCTCTCTGAAATCAATAAAGGTATATTTTTAAAAAAGGAAAAAAAAGAAAACTGGCCCCAGAGGGGCAGGGGTGACTGCTGGCATCTCTGAGCTCAGATAGAATGAACCCATACCCTCTGTTTTCCCTCAAGTGGGCAGCAGCCACAGAGTCGTACGAGGCAGAATGGGCAACACAGGAGGCGGCGACGGGGAGAGCGGGTGTCCCTCAAAACCTCACACTGCAGCAGGCCGAGTTTTTCTGCATGACTCCTGCCCTGGAAGCCACCTGATTACTCTAGTTCCTCCTGTCAACTTACCTTCGGCTCCCTGGGGGCTGCCTGCAGCAAGTGCCAGCAGCTCCTGACAGGACCCTCCTCACCCCACCCACCCCATGAATTGCTGGGCACTGACTGACTCTTGGTGAATCTTGGGGGAGGAAGAACAGAGGAGAGAAAAGCAGAGAGGCAAAGGAAGTGAGGAGACGGGAGAGACCTGCTCGCTCACTTATCCACCTCTCAGTCCCCGCTCGCTGGCCGGTTCATAGTTGAGCAAGCTGGGGCTCCAAAGCCGCCTCAAGGCATGGGGTCAGCAAGGGGCAGAACCAGGGCCAGAACCTTTCTGTGCCAGACTCGTCCATGCAGAACCTTAGTGGACCAAAGAATTCGCTTTGGACCTGAAGACTAAACAAGCTCAGTGAGTGGAGAGCTAGACCTTAGCTGGAGGTCTGTCTTTAGCCACCCTGAGCCCTGTATGTCCTGTTCGTTCACCCGTGGGCAGAGAGGAGGGGGAGGGGGAATGGTTCTGAGGCCTCAGGTCCCAGGGCTGCGACCCCCAAGCTCTCCCTGCACCCCCTTCATCTGACAGGCCCCAGCCTCCGCCTCTTACAGTGCAGGTTCTTGGAGGTGGACTGGTTATCGGCCAGACAGTGGGCATACGGCCTTGGGTCGAGTCCCCCCTGGATGGACCAGCTGCGCCAGAGCGTCAGGGTGGCACGGCCAGGGGCTGGCGGCCTTCAGGGCGGAGCGCAGGGGCCCGCCCAGCGCCAGCAGCGGCCTCGCGGGTCCTGTTGCAGCTCTGAGGTCACAGGACGCGGCCCATCGCTCCGTCCCACAGACAAGCAAGGTGCGGCCGCGGGGCACGGGCTTTCCAGAGGCCACGGGGCCGAGCGGGACCCGGCCAGGCCGCCGGCCCTCGGTTCCGCCTCGCGGCCGGAGCTGGGAGCGGCCATGCATTATTCACGCCCGCCGCGGCTCAGGTTGCAGGCCAGGGCCCCGGCACCTGCCGGCCTCCTCCCTCCTCCCTCCCCAGCGCCCCCGAGGCCCCTGCAGGGTTTGAACGTCCCGCGCGGCTCGGGCCCAGCGCCTCAGCCCGGGCGGCCGCGAGGGCGGGAGGCCCTCCTGTTGCCCCCAGGGCCCAAGGCCCCGCCCGGTAACCGACACCGCGCACTTTCCACCGGGGCCTGAGGTGAAACCCGAGGAGGTGAACGACGGGCCCGCCCTCTTGGAAACCGGGTCCCCGGGCCGCCCGGCCAGCCCCAGCCGCCAGGACGCCGGCCGCGCGCGAGGCCCGGCAGGAGCGCCCCTGGCCGCCCGGCCCCTGAGCGCCCGGCCCCTCAGCGCCCGGCCCTGAGCGCCCGGCCCGGCAGGAGGGCCCCTGAGCGCCCGGCCCTGAGCGCCCGGCCCGGCAGGAGGGCCCCCGAGCGCCCGGCCCTGAGCGCCCGGCCCGGCAGGAGGGCCCCTCGCCGCCCAGCCCCTGAGCGCCCGGCCCGGCCCGAGGGGCGCAGGCGGCCGCCATGGCCAAGGACGAAGATGACGAGAAGAAGGCGAAGAAGGGGAAGAAGGGGAAGAAGGCGCCGGAGCCCGAGAAGCCCAAGCGGAGCCTGAAGGGGACGTCGCGGCTGTTCATGGGCTTCCGCGACCGCACGCCCAAGATATCCAAGAAGGGCCAGTTCCGCAGCGCGTCGGCCTTCTTCTGGGGCCTCCACACGGGCCCGCAGAAGACCAAGCGCAAGAAGAAAGCACGCACCGTGCTCAAGTCCACGTCGAAGCTCATGACGCAGATGCGCATGGGCAAGAAGAAGCGCGCGATGAAGGGCAAGAAGCCGTCCTTCATGGTCATCCGCTTCCCCGGCCGCCGCGGCTACGGCCGCCTCCGGCCTCGCGCCCAGTCGCTCAGCAAGGCGTCCACCGCCATCAACTGGCTCACCAAGAGGTTTCTCATCAAGAAGGCGGAGGAGGCCGGCAGCGAGCGGGCCGCCGTGGACGCCTGGCTGCACCGCGCGGGCTCCCGCGTGGGCTCCCGCAAGCTGCCCTTCCCGTCGGGCGCCGAGATCCTGCGGCCCGGCGGCCGCCTGCGCAGGTTCCCCCGCAGCCGCAGCATCTACGCCTCGGGCGACCCCGTGGGCTTCCTGCCCTCCGAGGACGACGCCCCGCTGCGGCACGCGGGCCCCCGCCGGTCGCTGTACGGGCTGGAGGGCTTCCAGGACCTGGGCGAGTACTACGACTACCACCGCGAGGGCGACAGCTACTACGACCGGCAGTCGCTCCCGCCCTACGACGAGCCCGAGCCCCGCCTGGCCGCCTACGGCCCCTACGGCCCCTACGACCCCTACGTGGCCTACGACCCCTACGCGGCCTACGACCCCTACACGGCCTACGGCCCCTACGGCCCCGCCTGGCCGCCCTACGCAGACCGCACCCCCGGGTACCCACCCGAGGACGCCTACGACCCCTACGGCCCGGACTACTACGGGGGCGTCTACCCCCCCGCGTCTCCCTACGCCTACAGCTACGGCTACGACGACTACGAGCCCCCCTACGCCCCCCCCGGGGCCTACGTGTCTCCCTACAGCTACTACGACGGTTACGGCTACGAGGCCGAGCCGTACGCGCACGGCTACTACCTGGACCCCTTTGCACCTTACGAAGGGCCATTCCTGCCCTACGACGTCCCCTACGAGGGGCCTGCCCTGGACCCCTACGGGGTGCCCTATGACGCGCCCTACGGCGTCGCCTATGCTGAAGGCATCTACGGGGGTGGCGGCCAGGCCATATACCCCCCGGAAGTGCCCTATCTTTACCCGGAGGAGTCGGCCTTCGCATACCCATGGGCGCCACCCCCCATCCTGTCGCCCTACAACCCTTACGCCCACCCCATGGATGACATCGCGGAGCTGGAGGAGTCGGAGGAGGCGGCCGGGGAGCAGCAGGGCACCTCCTTCCGCCTGCCCAGCGCCACCTTCTTCGAGCAGCAAGGCATGGACAAGCCCGCCCGCTCCAAGCTCTCCCTCATCCGCAGGTTCCGCCTCTTCCCGCGGCCCCAGGTGAAGCTGTTTGGGAAGGAGAAGCTGGAGGTGCCCCTGCCCCCCTCCCTGGACATCCCTCTGCCCTTGGGGGGCGAGGAGGAGGAGGAGGAGGAGGAGGAGGAGCCGCGCCTGCCCCTGCGCACGGGGCCCTACGCCCACCCGCTCTGGGGCTTCCTCACGCCGCGCGAGCGCAGCCTGCAGCGGGCCCTGTCGGCCTTCGGCGCCCACCGCGCCCCCCGCGGCCTGGGCTTCGGGCCCGCGTTCGGCCGCCCCGCGCCGCCCCGCGCCGCCGCCTCGCCCACCTCGCTGGCGCGCTTCCTCAAGAAGACGCTGTCGGAAAAGAAGCCCGTCCCGCGGCTCAGGGGCAGCCCGAAGGCCGGGCGCGGGGGCCCGGCGGTCCGGGAGGCGGCCTACAAGCGCTTCGGCTACAAGCTGGCCGGCATGGACCCCGACCGGCCCAACACGCCCATCGTGCTGCGCAGGGCGCAGGCGCGCGCGCAGAACAACAACAACTCGCACCGCGCGCCCGCGCCCGCGCCCGCGCCGCCCGCCCACTGGAGCGCGCTGCTCGCCCCGCCCGCGCCCCGGCGGCCCCCCAGCCCCGCGCCCCCCGCCGCCCGCCCGCCCCCGCCGCCCGCGGGCCCGCCCGGGCCGGCCTCGCCCTACGGCTCGCTCCGCCGCCACCCGCCGCCCTGGGCCGCGCCGGCCCACGTGCCGCTCTCGCCGCAGGCCAGCTGGTGGGCCTTCGCGGAGCCCCCGCCCCTGAGCCCCGAGGGGCCCCTCGACCTGCTGGCCTTCTCTGCCCCCCGGCCCTCCTTCCGCGGCTCCCACCTGCGGCGGGGGGCAACCTTCAGCTTCCCGGGGACCTCCCCGCCGGCGTCCCGGAGGCAGGCCTGGCCCCCCCTGCCCTCTCCCCAGCCCTCGCTGAGGAGCCTGCCGGGCCTGGGCTACCGCTCCCCCGTGGGGCCTGCGTCCCCGCAGCCGTCCTTGCGGGCCGGCTCCTTCCAGCCGACCTTCTCGCCCCTGCCCCTCCGGCCCCGGTCACTGCGGGAGCCCCTGTACCCGCGCCGTGTCTCCGGGCGGCCGGGCACCCCGCAGGCGCCCCTGCTTTCCCCTCTGCTGGGCCCCGGCCCGCGGCGCGGCTCCCTCAACCTGCCTTCGCGCCTCCCACGCTCGTGGCGCCGGCTCAGCGAGCCGCCCATGCGGGCCGTGAGGCCCAGGCTGCGCCAGTCCTTCCAGAGGCCTCTGAGTCCCGGGGCTTGGCCTGCGGCAGTGGCCGCCGCTGCGGCTGCCCCCGAGCTCCGGGAGAGCCCGCAGGAATCCGAGGACTCCGAAGTACCCTGGACGGTGCCCCCGCTGGTCCCCAGCTGGGACATGGACATGCCTCCCAGCCAGCGCCCATCCTCACCTTGGCCAGGACGCGCAGGCAGCCGCCAGGGCTTTTCCAGACCACCCCCTATACCGGAAAACCCCTTTCTCCAGCACGTTGGCCCTGTGCCGTCCCCTGACCCCCAGCTGGAGGACCCAGCCTCTGACTTGACCAGTGTCTTCCTGGGCACACACCATGACCTGGGGCCTGGAGAGCTGGCCAAATCGGCCAGCCCCAGCCCTGAGAAGCCCAAAGAAGAGTCGCACCCTGGGAACCCATGGCCACCAGCAAAGCCTGAGCCCCCAAACCCAAAGCCCCCCAAGGACTCTCCCCGAGAGCAGAAGATGCTAAGGCTCAGCCTCTCCCACCCTCTGGCTGCATATGACAGGATGAGGGCCACATGGCCACCACGGCGCCGCTGGGGAACACTACCCAGTGCCCCAGCCCCCTTGGAGTCCACTGGGGCTCCAGGGCTGCTGCCCAAGGCAGGTGAGCAGCGCAAGGCAGGTCCTGGGCGTCTGGCTGTAGTCCTGCCTCAGGTGCAGAAGCTGAGCTCTTCCCAGCAAGTTAGTTCTGCCACCCTGCAGCCCCCCACCCAGCCGACTGAAGACCCAGAACCCAGCCTCAAGATGAGAACCTGGAGTGTGCTCTGGTCCTGCCTCTGGCTCCCAGCGGAGACCCACCGACGCTGGCCACGAGTACATGCCTTCCCCCCATCCTGCTTCCTGGGCTCTGAAGCTGCCTATCTGCCCCATGGGGGCCCCTGGGAAGAGGTTGGCCCCAAAAGCTGGTGGAACAAGGTATGGGGGCACAGGTTAGAGGGAGGGCTTGGCGGTTCTGTCCTGGGAAACAGGGCTGGAGACAGCCTCAGGACCTTGATGAGCTGCTGCCTTATTGGGTCTCAGACTTCCTATGTGAAACGTGGGGAGAACAACCCCAGGCTCCGCAAACCTATGAAGGATTGGACAAGGGATGCCCAGCACAGACAGGCACAGAACAGAGGCACCAGAAACTCTTTCCAAATCACTTTGGGAAAGGGATCTTGTCCTAGCATGGGCTCTGAGCAGCCCTGGCCTAGTCCAGCCTGTATGGCACGTCCATCCCCAGCTGTTCTCAGAGATTTGGGCTGAGTACAAAACTTCAGGACTTGTCTGTCCACCCTGACCCACCCTGTTCTACCCTGTCCCACCCCACATTCACATTCATACTGTTCGTTTTCCTTCCTCCTGACCCTTCCTCCAATTAGAGTCTTCTCTCTCTCTGGGGTTCCTGCTTAAGGGCAGTCCCCTGGGCTGCAGGATTTTGGACTATCTGAGGTGAGGGGGCTTAGGAACCAAACTTCCAGCCTCTTCATTGCACAGTGGGGCAACCAAACTCTAGAAGGTCACACAGTAGATCAGGGCTGAGCCAGAATTCTTCCCCAGTCTGGCCACCTGTGGGGTGAGGGGCAGGCAGTTTTCTGAGGGGTGCCAAGCCCATGCCTGGCTGCCATGCTTGCGGTGGAATGTGAGCCCCGGTGGCTGTCAGCGAAGGGGGAGTGGTCACCGGAGCCTCCCCTGGGGTGCCTGGGGTGGGCGGGGCACAGGCAGCAGGCCGTTCTCAGCCTATGCAGACCGGTGCCCCTGGAGCGGGCAGCCAGCTAGCCCAGCAATGGCGACCGGGGCAGCCTGGCTGCTGGGGGGGCCCTGGCCCCGGCGGCGGGTGCCCAGAGCCGTGTGGGCCACAGCATTGCGGAAGCGGGCCACAGGGCGCCCTGGGGTGAGGGGCAAGGATGCCTGGGCACTCCTCACCCTCGAATACGTGAGTGGCTGAATTATTCAGGGTTTGCGGCCACTGGCACACATGGGCAGACTGGTGGGCGGGAGGCCAGGGCCCCAGGGTGATACTCCCTGTGGCCTACTTAGCACTCAGAGCTCCCTCCTGGTGTCCCCTTTCCTCACCTGCTCAGGGAGGGGTATGGGCTGGATCTAAGAGGCTGTACAGGCGAGGTGCACATGTGTGCCTCTGTGCTGGGACGTGTGCTGGGTGGGCCACAGCCAGGCAAGGAAAGCATGTGTGTGGCCCAAGGTCTAAGCAGCTGTAGCATTCATGGGTCCCGTGTGTGCACAGCCAAGCTCAGCAGAGATCTTGCAGTCCGAACGTGGCATCAGGACTTTTGTCTCAGGATCCTCAGGTGTGGGGACAGCCCCAGGTGTCCATGTGCACGAGACTGTGTTAAATGGACATGGAGAGCATGTGCCTCCAGTCAGGCACCACAGGCCTTCACACATGTCAGCAGGCATCTTGCAAGACCCCAGGTGTGCGTGGGAGTTGTCTGACCTGTAAATGCTGTTGCGTGTGGGTCTGTGCACATGGGTCTACATGTTTGCTCGGCCTATGCACCAGGGTACAGCACTGAGTGGGATAGCCCTTCTTGGTCTTGGTCTTCCTGGAGGCCCCTTGCACCAAGATACAAATGGTTCAAGTTGTCACATGAGCAAAGACTTGGGGTCCACCCTGGAAAAGGGTGTCAGCACTGGGTTGTGGGGGGTTGGGAGGGAAGTCAGTGGGAGCAGTGCCCATGTGCAGCACTTGGGAGCACATGGGAACGCCCGGGCAGAGGGCAGCTGTGTGTCCCTGAGGAAGGCTTCACGGCCCCTGGCGTTCCAAGGCAAGGAGGCCCACAGGACCCACCTGGCTGTGTTTAGGGTTCCCTCTTTCACAACAGGAGCAGATCCCAGTGTGTCCAAGCTAGGGAGCCATGCGTAGGCACCCTCTAATAGGTGACCAGAGGACTTTCTCCCACAGATGCACTCCATCCGCAACCTGCCATCCACTCGGTTCCTGGAGCAGCACCGGGAGGATGGTGTGGAGGACATGACACAGCTGGAGTGAGTGGGCAGGGTGGCAGGTTCAATGAGGGGTCACTGGGGAATGGCCACACTCCCAGCCAGAGCACCTCCTCCTAACAGGGATGCCTCTCACCTCCTGGGACATTTTCAGAGCCTTGGTTTCCTCATCTGCAAAACAAGGGCATACAGTGTCACAAAAGCCAGCTGTGTGTCCAGCACAGCTCTGCACATCAGATGGGCCTGGGTTCAAATCCCAGCCCCACCACTTACCAGTTGGAGCACCGTGGGCAAATCACTTCATTTCTATGTGCCTCAGTTTCTCAACTATAGGATGGGGATGGGATGGCTGTTATGAGTGTGCTGGCACATTGGAGGTGCTCAAAATGTGAGGGCTGTGCATCCAATTATGGTGACTCAACCCTCACAACTGCTACCTAAGAGCATCCCCAGCCCAGTGAGTGCAGTAGGGACAGTGATTATCATACCCACTGGGCAGATGAAGAAACTGAGGCATCAGGAGGTTAAGCAACTTCCCAAGTCCTCACAGTGTCAGAGATAGGACTTTCTGGCCAGGCCCTGCACTGGGGGGAAGTGGACCCTGACTGCCCTTCTTCCTGCTCTCCCAGAGACCTCCAAGAGACCACTGTGCTGTCCAATCTCAAGACCAGATTTGAACGGAACATCATTTACGTGAGTCCTGGGGTGGCTCTGCCCTAGGCAAGGGTCTGGCAGGCAGCTTCCTCCTTGTTTCCTGGGGCCCCAGTGGGAAGCACAGGTTTCTCCTGCTGGGCCCCAGACTAGTGGCCTCTGGTTTTAACTTTGAGGTTTCTACTATTTGAGCCTGAGGCTCAGACATCCAAGGCCCTAAACATAGAGTCTTAGAGCAGGGGGTGCCAGGAGCAGAGACCTGGAGACAGGGAGCCCAATGAATAAAGCTTCCCGAGTCCTAGAATCCAGAGACCTGGGTCCCAGGAGTGGAGTAGCCAAGGGGAGGACGGGAGCCACTGATCACAGAATGACAGAACAGAGGCCCAGGACCACAGTGCAGGCATCAGGGTCACCCTGAAGGGCTCTGGTCACCTCAAAATCCCCTATCCTCCCAACCCCTTGCCCCTTCCAGACAGTGGAGGTTTGGTTTTATGATGAGGCAGAAGCTTGGAGCCTGGCCCTGACTATGAATAAGTGAGGTAGGCAGCAGCTGGCACTGGGGGGCTTTCCTCACTCCAGCCTCCGACCATCAAGCCGTTAGAGGGCCCAAGGTTTGAACACTGAGGTCAGGCAGCCAGACATTTGTCCCCATGGAGACAGGGATCCAGGTTCCCAGGGGCAGGGGAGGGACACACAGGGCTGCAAGGAACCACGGGCACTGAGGCCACTGTCCGCACAACAGACGTACATCGGCAGCATCTTGGTGTCGGTGAACCCATACCGGATGTTTGGAATCTACGGGCTGGAGCAGGTGCAGCAGTACAGTGGGCGGGCCCTGGGAGAGAATCCTCCGTGAGTACTTCCTGGACTGGGGAAGGGAACTGTGCTGGGCTCTCCTGAGTCTGTCTGAGCTTGGTGAGCCTCTGGCTGCCCCTCAGTCATAGGTTGGGGCTGGTGGCAGTTGGCAGTCCACCTGCTCAGCCCAACAATATTTCCCCAAGCCCTGGCCATAGCCCCTACTGGGGCTGCGGCCACTGGGGCTCAGACCATGATGGGGAACATTTCCCCAAGAATGAGGGGTGGAGCAGGATTGCCTGCTTGACTGGACAGAGATGCCACTCCACCTGCCTTCTGGGAGGTTTGGAAGCACAGAAGAAGGTCCATAGTAGTGCTCCCTGTGGCCTGTCTCTCCAGGCATCTCTTTGCAATTGCAAACCTTGCCTTCGCCAAAATGCTTGATGCCAAACAGAACCAGTGCATAATTATCAGGTGAGCAGCAGGTCAGGCTGGGTACCTTAGTGCATGTGTGGAGGGGAAATATGGGGGGACCTCAGGCAACAGGTCTGCCTCAGACAGACTGCTGTGGGTCCTGGGAAAATCACTCAGCTTCTCTAGGCCAGCTGGCCTGCCCATGTCCTCTTGCAGCATGGCAAGGTATAGGGAGCCTTGGAGAGGCAGTGAGCTGGTTGAAGCTTACTCTGTTCCTTTGCCTGGTCAGTGGCGAGAGCGGCTCTGGAAAAACTGAGGCCACAAAGCTGATTCTACGCTACCTGACCACCGTAAACCAAAAGCGGGGCATCATGCAGCAGGTAAGTCTGTCTGTCTTCCCAGGGTCCTTAACTGAGCACCCCTTGTGTTCCCCAAGAGGTGAGACTTCTTGGCTCCACTTGGAGGTTGGGGAGGCCAGGCCTAGGGTTGCACCAAGAGTGCTCTTAGGACTTGGAGCTCTCTCTCCCCTCCCAGGTAGAGTCTGTGGGGACCTCCTTTCTGCATCCATGCAGCTCCAGGTTCTACCCCTCCTGGGCCTGGCTGGAGGAGAGGCCACATGGGCAAGGGGAGTCACTCTACTCCTGCCTGGCCTCGCCTTCCTGGTATGGCGCTCAGTCGTTGTGAAAGAGGCAGGAGAGGCCTGAATGTGGGGCAGGTCCATGGGGGTGTGGGCCTCTAGATGCTGGGACACTGAGGAGGCCAGGCCAGAGTCTGCAGGATTGGAGGTCTGCTCAGAATGCAAACCCTGTGAACCTAAGAACGTTAGAGGTTTTCTGAGGACCTGTGTGCCTGGCCTGAGCTGGGCTCTGGGGAGGCAGGCAGCAGCAACACAGCCTGACTAATGTTCCCACCTTTGTGGAGGAAACAAAAAGAAAAGTCATACACCAGTGAATTATGTATCTGTGGAAGGGTGGTAAGTTGTGGAGAAAGATGTAGGGAGGGGGATGGGGAATACTGGGGTTTGTAATCTGAAGTGTGGTAGTCAGGGTGGGCTTTGCTAAGAGGCAAGGAATGGGCCAGAGGATGTCTGGGGGAAGAGCAGACAGGCAGCGGGAAAAGCAAGTGCAAAGGCCCTGGGGCGTAAACAGGTTTGGTGTGCTCAGGAGATAGCAGAGTGGCTGCATGGAGTCCAGGTGAGGGAGGGCGGTGGCTCAGGCCAAGGAAGTAGACCCCAGTGCAGTTCAGAGTCCAGCCAGCAACTTACTGAGGGACCAGATAAGGTTGTAATGGGGGGGACAGTCTAAGGGCAACCAGAGGCATTTGGCCTGAGCCACAGTGAGTACAACGCTGCCATCAGCTGGGTGAGCAAGGCTGAAGAGAGAAGACAATGGTGACCTTGAGGTGTCTGCTGGGCATCCACACAGAGATGGTGGGGAGGAAATGATGCACCTGAGCCTGGAGGTGAGGGAAGGTGGGGCTGGAGGCAAAGGTCCACCAACTCAGAACCTGACTCTCAGACTCTCCACTCTGGGCCCATAAAGGTTTGTAAATGGTCATGTGACCCAGCCAATGGCAATCTCAGCAGGTGATCTTGGGGGGCATCAGGCGGGGGCTGCTCAGCCCTCAGGTGGGAGTGGATTGGCCCAGGCTTTTGTTACTTCCTGGTGGGCTCCTCTGTTGCTTACCTGGATGTTGCAGCCCTTCCCATTAGCCTGAGTCTCCTGGCAGCTAACCAGACCGTCCCTCTGCTCCAGGCAAGGTTTTCAAAACCTGTAAGCTTATACTCCTGGAAGGATTGGCTAGGCAGGCAAGCAGATGTGTATGTGGCGCCCCTCCCATGAGCAGTGCCTTCAGTCATATCCCTCCAGAGCCTCACGGGCAGCCTGGGACAGGTACACTGGGGTCCACTCATGGATGGGGAAACTGAGGCCTGGGAGGGAGATGACTTACCCAGTGTCCCAAAGTGAGAGGATAGAGGCACTGGGATTGGAAGTTTACGGCAGAGGCCATCTTGGCAGGATTTCGGGGGATAGTTGGAGTTGTGGGACATGGCAGGTCTACGAGTTTCTATGCCCAGCTTGTGAGTATGTGCCTGCCAGCCGCTGGGACAACTGAGGGTTTATTTCATAGCCACTACTCATCCCTGCTCATGTAATCAGGCCAGATTTAGGGTCAGTTTTAGGCATGGCAGAATCCAAGGTCTTAAACAATGTCCCTTGTCCTGGCTCCACCCCCTCCCATGTATGGGCATCATCCTCAACCAGTCTCCCATTGGGCAGCAAGATGGTGCTGCGAACCACAACCCACACCTCTCAACAGGCCAAAAAAATTCTCAGGCCTCTCTCTCATTGGGCTGGTTTTAGCCTTGTGCCCTCACTGGACCCAGTCACACTTTGGCTAAGGCCTGGGCCACAGGGCTGAGAATATGACAAGGGTTCCCCAAGGTGGGGACTGGCTGGACCCTCTGCACCCCAAACCATAGGCACCACTCCATCTGGGGGCTGGGCTGATGGCACCACAGGACCAGATGTTAACCCACCTGACTCACCTGTCCTTTCCCCTGGCCCCTGGCCCCGTGCCCCAGACCTGCAGTGGGCACTAGGGACAGAGAAGCAGCTTACCCACCCCTCAGGTGCCCTCAAGGAACTCCCAGACTGAGGGATAGTACAGGCCACAGTCCAGGCAGACCTTGACTCGCTGAGCTACCCCAGGCTGGCCCCTGCTCCTTTCTGGGCCTCAGTCTACTCCTCTGTACAATGGGCACAGTATTTCTTGGATTAAACAAGATCATGGGAATGACCAGATGGAGGGGACAGGCACTTTCCCCAAGCTAACAGGTATTATTTCTACAGACACTGGGCTTCTCCTGCCTCTCCCTTAAGAGTTTATCCTGAGAAGATGAGTTAGCAAGAGAACACTGCATACACAACTACGTACACACTGATTATGGTGCTGTGCTCTCACTCTTACGGACACGTTACCTCACCTCTCCAAGTCTCAGTTTTCTAATCTGTAAAGTGGGTGATATTTGGGCCTACTTTATAGGAATGCTAATTAGCCAAAGGATCCAGTGCATAGTAGGTGCTTAATAAGTGGGAGCTGTGATTAGCTGTGCCCTGGGCAGCTCTGCTCTCATAAAATACGATTCCTCATTTCATCTCTTTAGCAGAGATTTGTTGAGGGCCTCCTGTGCACCAAGTCCTGTGTAGATGCTGGGCCCCAGAGGTATGCAGAAAGACAGATTCCTCCTGTAGAGGCAGACATTTTAGTGGAGGTAGGCATACAAAGAAACGAGAGAATTTGCCAATGGTGCTAAGAGCTCCAGAGGGAGAGAATTCTGGTGCTCAGAGGCAGGAGTGCACCTGGGTGTGGAGGCCACAGTCAGGAGGGCCATGGTGCTGGGCAGAGCCAGGGAGGGGAGATGAGGCCAGCAGGGGTTGTGCTGTGTAGGGCCTTGGAGATCACAGTGAGGTCTTGGCTTTGAGCCTGAGTGAGGTGGGAGAACGTGACCTATGCAGGTTTTCAAGGAACCCCTGGAAGGAGCACAGGCAGGGTCAGGGAGAAGGGTCTTCCAGGAGCCAGGTGATCCATGACTATGATGGGGGGAGAAGAGGACATCCCAGAGCCTTTCAGGGGTAGATCTAGCAGACACCCACACCTAGGGCCACACTGCAGTCCCCAAGCCCAGACACCTGGGGTCTCTGAGGCCCATGGCCTTACCTGGTGGTTCTCCTGCCTGCCACGGGCCCAAAGGGATCTGACAGTCCCTCCATGGTCGGAGGTCCCTGGTGGTGCGGGGGGAGAGGTGGTCAGGCCTACGGGTGACCTTCTTCTGTTCTTGTTCCCCTCTCCTTCTCCTCCCTGCTGACTGCTCCTGAAGATAAAGGTATTTGGAGTGTGTGTGTGTACATGCTCATGCCCCTGTGAGTGCATGTGTGGGTGTGGACAATGGCAGGATTGGCAGGAAGTAGTATCTAACAGCCTGTCCTGACTGGGGGCTGCCTTGTGAGAGGCTGGGGCTGGAAGAGGGGGACCTGGGGTCCGTGTGTAGGGATTGGGCTACATGAGGTGGGGGCATTGAGGGGACCCTGGGATTCTCTAGGGAGCCAACTCTGGTTGCCCCTCGCAAAGTGTGTCCTAGGGGAAGTCTGTGTCTTGGAAAGCCTGGGGTGGCCCTGGCCATGCTCCTCACTCTAGGCCACCAGAATAATTTCCACATCTTCTGGGGTCCAGATCCTGGAGGCAACGCCCCTCTTGGAGTCCTTTGGTAACGCCAAAACTGTCAGGAATGACAATTCCAGCCGCTTCGGGAAGTTTGTGGAGATCTTTCTGGAAGGGTGAGTGGGACAGTGGAGGAGCCCCCAAAGACCTTGCAGTGCACTCCAGTCCTGGCACAGCCCCTCAGAGCCAACACCAGCCCCCATTGCCCTGCCCACTGACTGCCCAGGCTTGAGTTGACTGTGCTCCTTACCCCAGGGGCGTGATCTCTGGTGCCATAACCTCCCAGTACCTGCTCGAGAAATCCAGGATTGTGTTTCAGGTGGGCCAGGCCCTTCAAGGCCCTTGTGTGTTGGGACATGGGACAGGGTCGGGGTGTGGGTGTATACTCAGTGCCTGGCACCTGGCCAGGCTGGGTAAATGTTGAATTAATGAAGCAATAGATGTGTATGTGTGAGTATGTGACCCAATCTCCTCCCCTCCTCCATGCCCTACAGCCACTTTGGCTCTTCCCTGTCCCTCAAGCACACCAGGCATGATCCTGCCTCAGGACCTTTGCACTTACTATTCCTACTACCTGGAGCACTCTTCCCCAGACACCTGTATGGCCAAAGCCTTCACCTCCTCCAGGTCTTCCCTGAAATGTCACCTGTGCAGGAAAGCTATCCCATTTAAAAATGAACTCCCCACCCCCTTCACTGCTTTATTTTTCCCAGAGCACTTCTCACCGCCTGATGTATTTTATGTTTCAGCCAGTGATTTGCTGAGTATCTGTCTCCCCAGCTAGCAGGTGGGATCCATGAGGCCAGGGACTTCTGTCTCCATTGTTCCCCACTGTGTCCCAAGGGCCTGAAAACAGGGCCAGGCCCATAGTAGGTGCTCAGCCACCCTGGTTAATGAGCCAGCAGGAAGCCTGTGTCTGCTCTATGGACAGGAGTGTGCATAGGCGTGTGTAGCCCATACACATGTGAGAACGGCCACCTCTCTCATTAAATGCTCATTAAGTGCAGGGCTTCTCCACTCCCTCTCCCTATTCCCAGCCAGAACCAAGCTGGGAGCTCACTCAGCACAGAGGTGACAGGTCTCACCTGTAGGCCTGTGTATGTATTTATATTTATGGGCATACCTGGGCCTGTATGTGTGTGGGGGTCACCTAGGTGGGTGGCTCCCCTCGCACCCACACACCCGCTCTGCAGGCCAAAAACGAGAGGAACTACCACATCTTCTACGAGCTGCTGGCTGGGTTGCCTGCCCAGCTCCGGCAGGCCTTCAGCCTGCAGGAGGCTGAGACCTACTACTACCTGAACCAGGTGAGCACCAGCAGGCACCCAACAGTCCCCTGCCCCATCACCCCAGTGGGCTGAGAGAGCCAAGTTGTGTTCTGATGGCCAGCAAAGATGATGGAGCTTTGGGAGGGCAAGTTTGGATGTGAGGTGTCTCATCGTGGCACTTAAACAGGGGTCAAATCTGGGGTAGAGGAGGCCTACATGAGTCTCCACTTTTCTAGAGACTGCAACAGAACTAAGCAGCCTGGAGCTACTATACTTCCCCTCTAGTGCCTCAGTTTCCTTATCTGTAAAATGGGGATAGCACGGTACTACTTTCCAGGGATGTGGTGAGGATTAAAGGAAGGAAATGTACAGTACCTGCTCAGAGCCTCCTGGCCCATGGGGATGAAATGAGTGCTGAGTGGCTGGCTTGGGCCATGCTGCAGGTCCAGACAGAGCAGGGTCCTTAAGGGCTCCCAGCCCCACCCAGGGTCCCTGACACCTGGGTCTGCCCTTGCCTAGGGTGGGAACTGTGAGATCTCAGGGAAGAGTGATGCAGACGACTTCCGCCGGCTCCTTGCTGCCATGGAGGTGCTGGGCTTCAGTGGGGAGGACCAGGACAGCATCTTCCGTATCCTGGCCTCCATCCTGCACCTGGGCAATGTCTACTTTGAGAAGTATGAGGTGAGAGAATGTCACAGCCTGCCATGGGGCCTCGGGAACCTTGGGACACAGGCATCTCTTCAGAGGCCTAGGAACCATTTATATTTGCCTTTCAGGTTACATCATACACATATCGTTAGTTCTTTATTCCCCCACTTTGGAGTTCACCTTTGTCTTGATGTATGAGAGCTCTTTACATATGTTAAGGACGTAAGCCCTGTTTCTTTGATATGAATTGTAATTATGTCTTCTGGTTTATCATTTATATTTTGACTTTATTTCCAGGTATTTTGGTGTTTGGGTTTTGGCCATATAGATTTTTAAAAATATTTTCAGGTACTTCATTAATCAATCTTTTCTTGTATAAATTTTAGCGTTTTTATCATTTTTAGAGAGACCTATCTCTCTTAAAACAGCTTTCTCCCATAATTTTTTCAAGATCTTTTATGGTTTTCCTGTTTTGTTTTTTTCACATTTAAATCTTTGGTCCATCAGGAATTTATCATAGTAAGGTGTGAGGTAGGCATCCAATTTCTTTTCCTAGGCAGTTACTCAATTATACTAATTCCCCCACTTGAGAGGTACAAATTTGTCATATACTAAATTCCTGTGTACATTTATGACTAATTCCAGACTTCCTATTGTGCTTCATTAATCAATTTACATACTATGTGTCTGTTATCTGTTTAAATTACCATAGCTTTGTAATGTGTTTTACCATCTCCTAGGTTGCCCTGCACTCCTATTTCAGAATTTTCCTGGCTCTTCTAGCTTGTTTATGTTTTTTTTTATGAACTTTAAAATCAGCTTATTTAGCTCAAAACACAGTCCTTTTGGTATTTTACATAGACAGACGCACAGGAGGTGGCCTCAGTGGTTAGCGCCCGGGAGATCCAAGCCGTGGCAGAGCTGCTGCAGATCTCCCCTGAGGGCCTACAGAAGGCCATCACCTTCAAAGTGACCGTGAGTTTTGCACTGGAGACGCCATCAAAGCCTCCTGCCAGCGCCTGCAATGCTGCTCTGTGCCCCGTCCTGGGGGGGCCCTCTCACCCCCTTTCCATCCACCTTCTGGATTGGGCCCAGAGGGGGTTAACCTCAGACCCCAAAGGCATTAGGTGCCCAATCTCCAGACCTTTGCATGGGCTGTTTCCTCTGCCTGGAATGCTCCTCCCTTTTCACCCCTACTCCTGATTTGAGACCCAGCACAGCTATCCTCACCTCCAAATGGCTGTTCCTTACGCCTGGCTGGGTTGGTACCTCCTCTTGCCTCCTACAACCCCTGGCCCTTCTTCCCTTCCCACAGCTGACCTCACTGTGTCATGTATGCTTATGCTGTGTCTTTCCCGTTAGGCCAGTAGCCCCACCCCGACCAGCACAGTCAGGCAGAAAGGAGGAAAGGGTGTTTTGTTCCACCCCTGGCCTACTGTGTACCTAAGACCAGTCACTCCATTTCCGTTTCCCACCCCACCCCAATCCTCTGGGGACTTCCTGGAGGTGGTGGCCAGCCTGCTGTCACTCAGGGGCCACGTCCCTCCTTAGGAGACAATACGAGAGAAGATCTTCACCCCCCTGACCGTGGAGAGTGCCGTGGATGCCAGGTGAGGCTGCACCCCTTCCTGCCCAAGCCTCCAGATGTCTAGCCCCACACTGTGCACACCCACCCCAATACCATCTCTGCTCCAGGGATGCCATCGCCAAGGTCTTATATGCGCTGCTGTTTGGATGGCTCATCACCAGGGTCAATGCACTGGTATCCCCCCAGCAGGACGCACTGTCCATCGCCATCTTGGACATCTATGGCTTTGAGGTGGGCTTCGTGGGTGGGTAAGGGGTGGGGGGACGTAAGGCTTCATCTCTCTCACATTTCTCTGTTGACAACACAACCATTGTTTGTTCAGTGCCCCCCCCTTATTATCATCTCCCTTGTCTTCTACCATTTCCTTTATTCTCCCACAAGCACTCCCTGTGGCCTCTGGGTGCCAGGCCCTGTACTGGGCAACACAAGGGACCCTGGAAAGGACCAGACCTGGGCTTTGCCCTTGGGAAGGTTCCAGGAGGACTGGGTGGGCATGGGGACAGAAGTTGACGAACACACATGGTCAGAGCCGTAACAGAGTCAGCCTGGCCTTGGTGGGGCCTAGGGGAAACCCTTAGCTGGGCAGGGATGAGGGAAGTCTTCCTAGAAAGGGAGGAGACATCCCTGAGCTGTTTCCTGAGGAAGCAGTAAAGGTGGAGGGAATAGCATATGCACATTGCACGTGCTGAGAGGTGTGGTGGGGCATGGTGTCTGGAGAGCTGGCATTCATTTGCTGGGGTGGAGAGATGCGACCACAGCACTGTTCTGAGTGCACAGTGAAAGGAATAGTGTGAGATGGCATGATCATAAAAATAAAAGTGACAGCTAATACTCATATGGTACCTACTGCATGCCAGGTACTATTCTAAGTGCTTTATGTTACTAATTCACTTAATCCTCACAGCAGCCTTATGAATGTGGTACGGTCATTATCCCTGTTTCACAGATTGGGAAACTGAGGTACAGTTAGCTTGTTCAAGTCACATAGTTAGAAAGGTTGGAATCCTGGCAGAAGGTTTCAGAGCCTGGGTCTTCAACCACTACCTAAGCTGCCTCTCACTGGGACCTAGATTGTCAGGCTCTCACCTGTGCATAGTGGAAGCCATAGAGGGTTCTGAGCAGGGCACCTGTGGTCAGACTCCAGGCAGAGGGCACTGAGCCTGAGCTGGGGGGTGGGGGGGTGCAGGACCCTGGGAGGGGAGAGATGGGCTGCTGCCAAGGAGGGACTAGGCCCACCCTTACCATCTGCCTGGCAGGACCTGAGCTTCAACAGTTTTGAGCAGCTATGTATCAACTATGCAAACGAGAACCTTCAGTACCTTTTCAACAAGATCATCTTCCAGGAGGAGCAGGTATGCAGGGCCTCCCCCATCCCCATGTTCACTGGCCAGTGGGCCTCCTTAGTGACAGATGAGATATGCTGGTTCTTTAAGGGCAAATCGGAGGTTGTCAGTAGACCAAATGGAAGGAAAGGTATTGTAAGCTGGGGATCAACACATGAGAAGGCCTGGGTTCTGGAGGGGCAGATGTTGGGGTGAGGAGTCCAGGGAAGAGCCCTCTTGGGGGATCCTCTTCACCCTCTGCAGAACTGTCCTAGTTAGAGGGAGGAGAAGGGCCTAGAAATGGTTCATGTTGCTCTGCTAGAAAGTGAGCTCCATGTGCTAGGAGGTATATAAGCAGAGGCGCCCCTGGCCAGGCCCCTTCAGATGGATTCAGCCTAGGAGGCAGGGTGGGTGGAACCTCAACAGAACTAGGTGACTGAGCCCCTGCTGCCTGCAGGAGGAGTACATCCGTGAACAGATCAACTGGCGGGAGATCACCTTTGCTGACAATCAGCCCTGCATCAACCTCATCTCACTGAAGCCTTATGGCATCCTGCGCATCCTTGATGACCAGTGTTGCTTTCCCCAGGTGACCCATGGGCACTGTGTGAGCCTGGTCAGGTTGCTCAAGGTCTGTGAGCCTCTTGTCCTCATCAGGCCTGAGTCCTACATTTCTCTCTGCCCTGGCCTGGGAGGAGGGCTCAGGACACCCAACCTGCCATTCACAACCTGGATAGGGGACTACAAGGATTCAGACAAGGGGCTACACCAGCCTGGGGCGTTCTAGAAGGCTTTATGGAGGAGGTTACCTTGGGGTTGGGCCTCAGATACTTATTGGAAAACACAAGGTTGGGGTGGGTGTTCCGGGCAGTAGGACTAGAGAGTGCAAAGGCAGCTGGGCTGGAGGAGAGGCAACTGGGAAGCTAACCAGACACACTTGTCTGCAGGGGTTCACTGAGGCCTCCCACACAGGGAGCCAGGGGAAGCTGTGACTTGTTCCTCCTCCCCAGTGATCACTGGAGATCAGTCAGGGCTGGAGAATTTGCCACTAAGCCAGGAACAGGGTGCCCAGGCCCCCTGCCCACTCACTAAACCCTGCCTGCCCCCAGGCCACAGACCATACATTTCTGCAAAAGTGCCATTACCACCATGGCGCCAACCCACTCTACTCCAAACCCAAGATGCCATTGCCTGAATTCACCATCAAGCACTACGCAGGCAAAGTCACCTACCAGGTGAGACCCAAGACAGCCCTCAGGGCCTCCAGTGCCCTGATGCTGGAGGCGTAAAAGCACAACATGGGCTCCAGACACTCCCCCCTGGTTCCAGTTCTGGCCCTGCTGACCCTTGGCTATGTAACCTTGGGTGAATCACTTTACCTCTCTGAGCCTGTTTCCTCATCTGGAAAATGGGTATAATAACAGTGTCCATCTATTGGACACTGTTATTATACATGGGTGTGAGAAATCTAGGCCTAGGGTGGATTTCATAAAGAGTAGCTATTATCAGTAATGATTTCATTGGGGTAGCTGTCATCACTGTTATATCAGGCACATTCCTGCCCTGGGGCTGTCTCAGGCCAGGATCCTAAGCCCCTATCCCCCTCTGGGCCGCATTTTCTTCATCTGCAGGACGGGCACAGGCCAGTGTCCTCCACTGAGGATGGGACCGAGCCCCGGACTAGTCATGTGAAGGTGGCTAGTGCCCCCTCCCCTGGGAGTGGGGAGGATAGTGGGGACAGGAGGGGAGGGGACCATATCAGGGGGATGGGTCCAGTTCTTTCTAGGACAGACGGAGACAGTGTCCTGGAGGTGCAGGGCCAGGGTCACCCAAGGGCTGCAGGGAGGAAGGCAAGAAGACAGTAGTAGGCAGGCTGATGCATATTGGATGGGTTAGCCCTCTACCCTGTGCCCCAGGCTGCATGGGGGGGGCTGGTTCCAGCCCCAGCTGCCCTGCCATTCCCCCTTTCTAGGTGCACAAGTTCCTGGACAAGAACCATGACCAGGTGCGCCAGGATGTGCTGGACCTTTTCGTTCGGAGCCGGACACGAGTGAGCAAGCCTCACCTCCCCCTGTTCTGGCCCTGCCCCAGAGCACCCAGCCCACAGTCATGCAGTTCTCCCAGTCCAAGAAATGGGGAGGTACCCTAGCCTGGTCCTGCCTCTGGCTCACCCCAGCCAGGCCCTGATCCCATCCCAACCCTAACCCCATACCCACCCAGCCTTGCCTTGCTCTGTACTTTCTCCCATTCCTGGCCCTGCCCCGTAAAGGCCATGCCCCTGGCTGGCCCCACTGGATTGCTGGGTCTCTCCTTTGGCACATCCTGGCCACACCCACCCAGCCTAGGCCCATCCCCTCTTCCATCTGCTTGATAAGTGGTTCTCCCATTGGCATTCTCTGCCACCTACTCCCTCTCTGGGCCTCCATTTCCTCATCTGTCAAATGGGCATCCTCCTCCTGAGGTCATTGCTAGAGTTCATGACCATGCAGCCAATGTGTTCCCCAGACTGAAATAAGAAGTCAGCCCAACCATGGGGCAGGTCCCTTGGAAGGTACTGAGCACTGACTTGGTTCATGTGCAAGCCAGGAGGACAGTGGCCTGGAAAAGAGGCAGGGGTCCCTTGTGTTAGTTTTCTGGTCCTTCTTGGTCTGGAGACTTGACTCCTTTTGTTCTCTCACTTTCTCTCTCCTCTCCATTTCTCTCGGCCCCTACCTCTTCCCCTTGGTACCTTGACTACTGCTCTGGGCCTGCTTCCCATGCTTGCCCAGGTGGTGGCACACCTTTTCTCCAGCCATGCCCCACAGGCTGCCCCTCAACGCCTGGGCAAGAGTAGCTCCATCACCCGACTCTACAAGGCTCACACAGTGGCAGCTAAGTTCCAGCAGTCACTCCTAGATCTGATCGAAAAGATGGAGAGGTGGGTGTGGCAGGTGGGCAGGACTTAGCCTCACCTATGACCCTCAGGGATGAGCACTTTCCTTCTCTGGGGCCTTACACTGCCTTCCTCCCACCCTTGCGCAGGTGTAACCCCTTGTTTGTGCGCTGCCTGAAGCCCAATCACAAGAAGGTACGTGATGGCTGAGGTCCCTGGGAGAGCCACATTCTCTTCCCTATGCTGTATGACCTTGGCCAAATGCTTTTGCCTCTCTGGACCTCCATCTGCCCAGCCCACCATGGGGACTATTTGCCGCTGACAGTGCCCTTTGCGCGTGAGTTGACCCATGTGCAGACTTTACCTGGGCCCTCTCCACAGGAGCCAGGCCTCTTTGAGGCAGATGTGGTCATGGCACAGTTACGCTATTCAGGGGTGCTGGAGACTGTGCGGATTCGCAAGGAGGGCTTTCCAGTGCGGCTGCCTTTCCAGGTGTTCATTGACAGGTACCTCCATCACATGGTTCCTTAGCTCCACAGACCTCTACCCCGCCCACCTTGGTCCCAGGGATACACAACCCAGGCAGAACAGGGCTTGCTATGCACAGTTGCTCAGGTGGTGCGCGACACAAGACCACCACGTGTTAGCCGCTATGTGGCGTATAGATTTTTATTGTTTTGCATTTTTTATAGTTTTGTGTTTTTTATAGTTTTATTATGTGTTGATTCCAAAGAGAAACAATTTTAATAGTTATTATCATAAATTCCCAGCAGATGGCAGTAAGGTACCTTAGTCTGCCGAAACCATTTTTACCATTTCCTGGCACCTAAAAAGCAGTAAGCCAAGTTTTGAGGAGAGAGCACCTTTTGCTAATTAGAAGACACTGAGTAGAGCCTCTGCTGGGATCCAGGCGTCCTGGAGACGGGGATAGGGGTGGTGACTGATCTAGCGGGCAACTGGGGTAGTAGGTCCCAAAATCGCAGGTTGAATTTGGGACCCTGCAGGTACCGCTGTCTAGTGGCCCTTGAACACAACCTGCCAGCCAGTGGGGACATGTGTGTGTCCGTGCTGAGCCGCCTTTGCACAGTCATGCCAAATATGTACCGCGTTGGCATCAGCAAGGTGAGTTCCACCCCACACTCAGCCCCTGGAGGGCCCAAGTTCAGGGGCTTCAAAACTGAAGCTGTGGAGTCAGAAATGCCCAAGGTAGAGATTACTGTCCCAGAGGAAGTATAGTTGAGCTCGGGAATCGAAACGCTAATCCTACCTCCAGACCTTGCTCAGCAGTTCCTACCACCTAACGGGCCTTCACCCTTTCTTCCCTCTCTCCAAACCCAACCCACCCTCCACCCAGCTCCAGGAGGCTGTCCTGTCCTGTCCTGTCTCCTTAGACTCCTGGAGAGGGAGGGGTCCTGAGTCCAGTTCCCTGGGCCCTACCAGCCTCAGCACTTGTCTCTGTCCTCAGCTCTTCCTTAAGGAACACCTACACCAGCTGTTGGAGAGCATGCGGGAGCACGTCCTGAATCTGGCAGCCCTCACTCTGCAACGCTGCCTTCGTGGCTTCTTCATTCAGCGCCGTTTCTGCTCCCTGCGCCGCAAGATCATCATGCTGCAAAGTCGAGCCCGAGGCTACCTGGCCAGGTGCAGCCCACATAGGGCAGGACTCCCTGGAGCCCTACAGCTAGGCTTGGGAGAGGTTATGCCTGAACTTAGGTAGCAAGCTCCTTGTTCCTGGAGGTATGCGAGCTGAGAGTGGGAGCTTCTGCTGGAAGGATGGTCAGATTCTCTGTGTTTCTGCTTTTGGATGTCCTTCTGTCCCACCCCCTGGCCCTTGTGACTGGTGGGTGGGAATCCAACCAGCCAAAAGGACCCCACCCTGCATCTCAGGGACCCTGGGATTCCAACGTAATAGGAAGTACATGATCCAAGTGGCTTAATCCAGGCTCTGCCACTTAACTTGCTGTATGACCTTAGGCAAGTTCTTGCCCCCTACTGAGCTCCAGTTTCCTTTGTGCCAAAGGGTCCCAGAGTGAAGTGTGGCACCAGCGCAAGGCTGGCACAGGTACCTCTGTCCCTTGTTTACCCATGACCCCAACCCCTAAGCGTTTCCACCAAGATACTTTCCTCCTACCCCCAGGCAGCGGTATCAGCAGATGAGAAAGAGTCTGGTGAAGTTCCGGTCCCTGGTGAACACGTACACAAGCCACCGGCGCCACCTGAAGGTGCAGGCCTTCTTCTTGCCCTTCTCCCAGGAGCCAGGCCCGTCCTGTCTGGGTCCAGGGAGCGGCAGGGATGGGGGGGAGGCACTTAGCTCCCAGGAGGAAACTGTCTTGGATTCGAATCCCCGCTCTGCCACTCAATAGCTGTGTGGCCTCAGCCCCTCCCCAGCCTTACTTCCCTATCTTCCCCTCGGGGTTGCAGAAAAGGTTAAGTGCATAGTGCACATGAAGGATTTGTCCTGGTGCTGGGTTCACAGTGGGGTCTTCAGGAATCGGGTACGATTAGAATTTGGCACCCAGTATGGTTTTGCTCTTACCTTGATGCCAGTCTTGGCCCGTTGTCATGTAAACCAACACCAGACAAATGTAACCACCAAACACTGAAGAACTGCTGTGCTTACTGGAGGTTTTGAGGAGAGCGCACCGGGCGTCTCTCCCTTTTCCCAGTGTTACACCTGCCCTTTGCCTTCATCTCTTTCTTGCTCTTTTTCCTTCCCCCTCCCTGTTTCTCTGGCCACACCTCTGCCTCCTTCCATCTGTGAGGTGGGGCAGTTGCCTCCAGAAACCAGGCAAGCAAGCCCTTGTTTCCCTTTCCGGCCGCTTTGTGCGAGCTGGCTTGGCCTGTCCCTGGCTCACCTGCCATGGCCTCCGCCCACCATTCCCTGCCTTGACCATCTGCTCTCCTGCAGCTGAGGGCAGAGCGGAGGCTCCGGGTGGAGGAGGTGCGGCTACGGGAGCTGGAGGTGGGTGTGGGGGCTGGGTGGCAGCAGGGGACAGGAAGGGAGGATGGCATCTGGGGGTTGTGGCAGGCCTGTCCCCTCACCATGGGCTGTTCTTCCAGGAGCTGAGAAAGCGGGAGGTGGTAGCTGTAGGACACCTGGAGGTACCAGCAGAGCTGGCTGGGCTCTTGCGAGCAGTGGCAGGTACATCTGTGCTGCATGGTGTGGTGGGAATGGGCATAGGTGGGCGAGGGAGCCAGGTATCTCATGCCCTCTTCTCTCCACAGGCCTCAGGACAGCCCAAGTGCCCCGGGTGGCCTCTGTGCGGACTCCCCGGCTCCAGGCTGAGCCCCGTGTCACTCTTCCCCTGGATATCAACAACTACCCCATGGCCAAGTTTGTCCGGTGCCACTTTAAGGTAAAGGCTGGCATAAGCCAAGCAGCCCAGGCCAGTGGGTGCAGATATATTAGTATTGATACTGTCCTCAGCCTGTGGCAGGCTCCTGTCCACGCCCTGTGGCATCAGGTATGAGCCCTTCCATCAGCTGCTGGATCATGAGGAGTCTGGGGCACCCATGGGGGCCTGGATAGCAGTGGAGGGTCCACAGGGCCTCGGGAAGTGGCCGTTTGCCAATCAGTGTGGAAATACATCAGAAATTTACAATTAACAATCGGTGGAGCTACAGTTTGTCACCCCTGCTTTAATTTTTTGTTCTCCAGGAAGGGCCTAGATGGGGGCTCAGACTGTCTCTACCACCACCTTTCTGAGGGCTGGTGTCTGCCCTCATCTACACATTGGGGACAGGAGCTCTTGCCTCCTAGGCGTTTGTGCTCCCATCTGGCACAGGGTAGTGGATCCAGATGTGCCTGTCAGCCCTGGCTCTGTCTCCATGTGTCTGCCCTGTGCCCTCAGGAACCTGCCTTTGGGATGCTGACAGTGCCCCTGAGGATGCCCCTCACTGGGCTGCCAGTAGAGTACCACGCAGAAGCCGTGAGCATCTTCAAACTGGTACGGGTCTGTCCAGACCACCTTTGAATTCGCAGCCCCTGCAGCTGAGGTCAGGCCATGGGACGACTCATCCTGCTCTCTGGAACCATCCACTAGTCAAAGCCACAAGCCAAGGAGTCGTCCTTGGAGGAGAGGTTTCTGTCGGGGGTCTGGCCTCCTCTCTGGGCTGAGATCTGGGGGTAGAGAGCTTTTCTTCTCCCAGTCTTCTTCCTGGCAAAAAGGCTGCGTCTCTGGACATTCCCAGGGACACCAAGAACAGATCCAGGTTCTCTCCTCAGGACTTCCCAGTCTGAAGGAGGAGGCAGAGCACATCTGGCCAGTGACCCACCAGCATGGACAGCAGGAGGCATGGAGGCTGGGAAGTCCAGACAGGTCCCCTGATCCAGCCCTGGGCAGGGTCAGATAGAGCTTCCTGGAGGAGAAGGCATTTGAGCTAGAGTAGGAGGAGGAGTCAGTCTCCCAGCCAGGGCAAGTGGAGAAGGCACAGAGAGAGGAGGAAGTTGATGTGGTTAGAACAGAGAAGCAGGAGTGCAGAGGCAAGGGAGTCAGGAGGCCTTGATTGACAAACCCGGAGCTTGGATTTCGTCCCAAGGGCCTTACAGAGCCAAGAAATGTGCTTCCATGGGAGGAACCTAGTCGGATATATGGCCCCTCTTGGGTCTGAATGGAGCCAGAGATGAGGTTCCTGTTGGAGGCCAGGGATGCTGGGCAGGGATAGTTTGTATGGGAGCTATAGAAGGTTCATGAGCAGGAGAGAGAGTCAGCATGCATGTTGGATCTTGACTTTTTCCCATGGCTGGAGTGAACTGCCTGGTCATTTGGTATAGGATTAACTATTATATTGTAACGTGGGGGACTTTTATATGGGCAGAGGGACACACGGGAAGGACATGACAGGGATGCGTGTTGGGGTTGGGAACCTGGCAGGAATGACTTTCCGAGAAGCCCAGGACAGTCTGTTTGTGGCCCAGATCCTGCGTTTCATGGGTGACCCCCACCTGCATGGTGCCCAGGAAAACATCTTCGGGAACTACATTGTACAGAAAGGGCTGGCAGTGCCCGAACTACGGGATGAGATCCTGGCACAACTGGCCAACCAGGTGTGGCGCAACCCCAGTACCCACAATGCCGAGCGGGGCTGGCTCTTGCTGGCTGCCTGCCTCAGCGGCTTTGCACCTTCCTCGCGCCTCAGCAAGTACCTGCTCAAGTGAGTGGAACCTGGGGGCTGGGATGAGGACAGTGACCCTGGCACAAGGCCAGGGTGCAGTATTAAAGGTCAGGCCAGGAGTGAGGCCTCTGTGCATGAAGCTCAGGCACGGAGGGCAGTCAGGGGCTGCTCTCTGTCTCCACTGGACTTACTGTGGAGGGTAGGGCTCTCAAAGCTCAGTGGGTGGCAAAACCAGGGTGTAGGGAATTTGGAAATGAGGCAGTGACCTCTCACATCATCGGGGTATAGTGAGGTGGTTAGAAGCATAGACTGGCAGTCTGCTTTCAAGTCCCAGCTCAACCATATCAGAGCTGTGTGACCTTAGGCAAATTACTTAGCCTCGCTGAGCCTCAGTTTCTTCAGTCTAAAATGGGAATAATAAGAATACCTACTTCATAGGCTGTGTGAGGATACATGTGAAGTGCTTAGATGGGCATGTGGTAAGTGCTAGGTGGGGGCAGCCGTTGGCAGCCCCTTGAGGAAGAGGGTGATGCTGTCACCCCACTGGGTGATAAGGGTGATTGGCAAGGAAAAGAGCTCAAGCAGGCCCTGGTGTGAATTCTCGCTGTGACACTTACCAGCTGTATGACCTGGAGTAAGTCATGGCTCCTCTCTGAACCTCTTCCCTTACCTATAAATTAGGGATGGTGACAGGACCACCTTACGGGTGGCTGTGAGCTACAGAGTGTAGAGAGGTTCACTGGGCCATGTGCAGTGGATGGGCAGCTCACTTGCCAGCCTTATGAATCTATGGCAATAGGGTAGGGCCACCTGCCTGTCCAGGGCTTCCTGTGGGCACAGCTCTAGTTCCCTCTTGTAGCCACTGTGGTCCCGCTCCTCTGCTGCTCCTGGCCAGGCACCCCAGCAATTGAGAGGGGGACAGGGAGCCAGGCATGAGGAATGCCTGCCACTGGTAGGGATCAGGCTCAGTGGTCCAGGTCAAGTTGAACTCTCACAGCCATCTCTTGTATAGGTGAGAACTTGGCAGCAGGCTCAGAGAGGACAGATAACCAGCCAGGGTTGCCGGGTAAAAGAAGGGAGGGCAGAGTCCTCCAGAGTCCCATTTCTTGCCCACATAGTGCAGCAGACCCTACCCTATCAATGACATTTTGCTCCAACAAGCTTAGGTGGGCCATCCTGGGACCTCTTTGGCCTATCCTTGTAACTCCATGCTGGTTTGAAATACTTTTGGGCTAGCCTGGTACCCTTCTTTTCTAGCCTAGCCTCAGAACTCTGGGGTATCCTAGGACCTTTTCGGCCTCACCTTAAAGTTCTGGGCTAGCCTGGGCCTCCCTTAAACTAACCTCAGAATTCTCCCCCACCCTGGGCTAGCCTCAGATCTGTCTTCATCTTGGCTCTAACTCTTACCTATCAGGTTTGTGTCTGATTATGGGCAGAATGGCTTCCAGGCCGTGTGTCAACGTCGCCTCATGCAGGCCATGGGCCGGGCCCAACAGCAGGGCTCTGGGGCTGCCCGCACCTTCCCTCCGACCCAGCTTGAGTGGATAGCAACCCAGGAGAAGGCCAGCATGGCTTTGGAAGTGGGCTGCTTTAATGGTGAGCTGCCTTCTCCCGCCTTGGTTGCCTTTCCTCCCTCAGGCCCCAGTATGCTCTGGGTCAGGAGAAGTCACAGGAGGTTCTAGAGCTGGGGAGGGGCCTGCTGGATGTGGCCCTGGAAAGAGGTCTTCCTGTGGGTGTGGAGTTGACCTGGAATGTGGAGAAGGAGCTGCGGCAGAAAAGGTGCAGACCTAGGATCCTGGGCAAGAGTGAGCGACCTAAGCGCAGGAAGTGGGCAGAGGAGCAGTAGAGCTGGACCGACTGCAGGTTTCCCAGGCTGAGCTCAGCACCTGCTCTTGTCCCAGGTGACCAGTTCTCCTGCCCAGTACACTCCTGGAGCACAGGGGAAGAGGTGGCTGGAGACATTCTAAGGCACAGGTTGGCACCTGAATGACCTGCCCAACACATCCTTATGCACCTGGGAAGGAGGGAGGGAGGGGAAGGAGGCCAGATTCCGCAAAGGGCCCCACGGGGTCCACTCTGGGCATGCCTGGGGTCTGCCTATATCCCAGAGTCTCCTCTTGGCTTCATCCCTCATTTATATCCCTTCATATGCTGTCACCAGGGGGCTGGCAGACGGCTGGCGGGGCTGGACAGTGGCCATGAAGAATGGGGCTCAGTGGGCAGAGCTGGCAGGCCATGACTACGTGCTGGACCTGGTGTCAGACCTGGAGCTGCTCAGGGACTTCCCACGACAGAAGTCCTACTTCATTGTGGGTGCAGAAAAGCCCATGGCCACCAGGGGAGGCCTGAGAGCGTAGGTGGCTACCTGGGCCCCCTCATACAGATCCTGTCCCAGCACAGGACTGCCCCTCTTGGCTGCTGGGAGCAGCTGAGTTCTGAACTTGAGCTTCAGGGTTCAGAAGGAGATGGGTCTTACCAAAGGGCCCTGCCTTAAAGAGTCATTCAATTCCAGAGTACTGTATTGGGGGGGGGGGGGGTGCTGGGAGGGCCTGGGTCTCTCGAGGGGTCAGATGCTCTGTGTTCATCTTTCCCACAGGGTGTTTGGGAACAGCTGGGACTCGGACGAGGACACCCCTACTAGGCCCCAGCCACAGGGGCATGTGCCCAAAGTCGCTGACTCCAATGGGTACTGCAGCCACAATGAGGACAGTGCAAATGGGGAGACTGAGGCCCAGAGAGGTACAACCACCCACCGAGGTCAGCCAGCAGTGGCCACTGTCTCTGGTGGGGAGGGAACCTGGGGGCTGGGTAGGTGATTAGCAGGAGAAAATAACTTTACTTTTGTGTGTGTCCCCCACTACCAGACTTAGACAGCCTTGGAGAGCCTGCTGTGTCCCACAGAGGGCTGGACTGCTACCTGGACAGCCTCTTCGACCCTGTGCTGTCCTATGGGGATGCGGTAGGGATGAGTGGGGTATTTGCAGACAGCAGGCACAGCACGTACACACCAAGTCACACACATCCACAGGGTGACATAGCCAGGGCCATGGGTGGCATGTCTCATCTGGGTCCCTGCTGGGGACTCAGCAAAGGATGAGGGTACTCTCTCGGCTAGAGATGCTCCTGGATAGAGGCCCAGGACCTCCCCCATGTCCTGTGGGAGCCAGCCCCCTCAGACACCCTTGCTCACTCTGAGAACTCCCAAGGGCCCCTCCATGGCATGATGTGCAGCCCTGAGCAGCAAATAGGCCCTCTCTGAGCCTCAGTTTACTCCTTTGTGAAAGGCGTGTGGTGTGTTGGGAGCTTGCAAGGTTGTGGGAGGCCTGACAATGCACATGGGCAGAGGCTGGGCATACAGCAGACACTGGGCCGGTGGGAGGCCCCTGGGATGGGGGAGGAGGCTGGTGTCAGGTGCCGTTGCCTTGGAACCTTGGGAGGACAGCATTGAGGCGGTCACTCGAGCCACCTGCTGCCCCCAGGACCTGGAGAAGCCAACAACCATTGCCTACCGTATGAAAGGGGGAGGCCAGCCTGGTGGAGGTGGCAGTAGCAGCACTGAAGACACGCCCAAGAGACCCCCAGAGCCAAAGCCAAGTCAGTGCCTGCCCCAAGGTTGGGTCCAGGGTTGGGCAAGGCTGGGATCCCCGCTGGTTCTCTGGGCTCCTTCCCGTGCTAAAATGGAGGCAGCCATGGGCATGGTGGAGGTGAGACAACTGGGGGGTGGGATGTGGTAGGAAATTCCCATTTCCCTCATCTCCCACACTTTGGGATCTGCTCCCTCTGACCCGGCTCCCTGAAGTCCCAGGCCTGGATGCCTCCACCTTGGCTCTGCAGCAGGCCTTCATCCACAAGCAGGCTGTGCTGCTGGTGAGTGGAGAGGGACTGTGGCAGAGGGGCAGGGAGTCCCCAGAGCATGGGCCTGCCTGGTAATCACCACCGCTTCTCCTCAGGCCAGGGAGATGACCCTGCAGGCCATGGCACTCCAGCAGCAGCCCCTGAGTCCCACCCCACAGCCCTTACCCCTTGAGGTGAGCCTGGCTGCCCAAGTGAGTGCTGTGCTGCTCCAGGGCATCATTGTATTCATTGTACCTCTCTGAGCTAGGACCCCCACAGCCCATCCTGGGCAGACATGGAATCTCTGAGGGCAAGCTGATGTGTCCCAGGAAGCTCACCTCACACCCTGCTCTCTGCAGAAGCCCCTAGCACCAGAGGCACGGCCAAAGTTCATAGGCACTGGACCCCCAGCCAAGCCTGTGCTCCTGCGCTCCACTCCAAAGCCCTCAGTCCCAGCCCCTCTGGCCAAGGCCCCCAAGCCCCCCACCAAGCCTGTGGCTGCCCCCATTCTAGCTCAGGACCGGGCTTCTCCAGAAACCAGTAAGTGTCCTATCCCTGCTGCGGTGCTGGTGGGAAGTTTCCCAGCACTGCGGGACTGGGAGGTGTGGTCTCACCCTGTCCCCACCCTCACCCCTGCCCTCAGCTTTGCCCTGCCCAGAGCTGGTCCGGTACTCCACCCTCAACTCCGAGCACTTCCCGCAGCCCACACAGCAGATCAAGAACATCGTCAGGCAGTACCAGCAGCCACCGCAGGGAGGCCAGCCCAAGGCCCTCAGGTCAGCTCTGCCCCACCCAGCCCTCCAGCCCCTGCAGACGCTTGACCTCCTCACTGGGCCTGAGTGCCCAGCAATGTTTAGGGAGTGAATCTGTATATGCAGATGCTCCACATGATCCCCTCAGGCAGAGGGAGACGCAATTGCTTTCTAGGTTGTGTTGTGTGACTGCAGGCCTGGCTCTGATGAGAACCATTCTGGGCTCTCATTTATAATGACGGGGGTGGAGGAAGAGGGTCATTATTTTAGGAATTTGTGACTGGGAAGGGGAACTCAGTGTCCAACTCACCAGGAAGGACTGCGGAAGGGTGTTCGGGAAGCGGCCAGACCCCCATGAGGAAGCCCTGATGATCCTGAAGGGGCAGATGAGCCACATGGTGACAGCACCTGGTACTCAGGTGAGGGGCAGAGTCTGACTGTGCCCAGGCAGAATGAAGACAAAGTGGGGCTTCCAGGGGAGCCTCAGAAACCAGCTGCCCCATAAGGTGGGGCCCTGCTGCTTCTTTCTCCATGGGCCCACCTGTACCCCCTGAACACTTTTTGGGGTGGGGACAGGTGCCCAGGGAGGCCGTGGCCCTGGTGAAGCCAGTGACCAGCGCACCAAGGCCATCTGTGAGGCCCACTGCAGGTGAGGAGCAGGAAAGGGAGGGAGGGACAAGAGGGCAGGTGTCCAAGTGTATTAGTAAGTCTGTGTGGGCACAAGTGAGTCTCAGTCTGCATGTCAGTGGCAAGTGTGTCCATGTCCTGAGCCCATGTACACCTACTGTGTGGACATTTGTGAAGCATGTCAGCACTTAACACTGATTTCAGGCCAGGCCCACCCTGGCCTTACTAAATCTTCACTAAAACCCTAGACACAGTACCATCTCTACCTACAGATGTTACAGATGGAGAAACAGAGGTACAGGGGGTTAAATGACTTGCCCAAGATCACAGAGCATAAAAGTGTCAGGCCAGGGATCTAAATCCAGGCCTCCTGACATCACAGTTGGAGCCCTAACCTCTACATCCTTTGCCTCATGGTAGCCACAGTGGTCTTAAGAGAGAGAAATCAGCTCAATCAAGTTCCTGGCCAAAACACTCCAGCAGCTCCTAGGAGAAATTCCATAGTCCTCACTGTGGCCTACGAGATCTGCTCATCTCCCCAACCTTGTCTCCTCCCACTTTCCCCTTGGCACACTCTGTTCCTCAGTGTTACTGGACACACCACGCCCACTCCTGCCCTGTGGCCTTTGTACTTGCTGTTCCCTCTGCCTAGAATGCTGTTCCCCAAAAGGTCTTTGCCTGCCTGGCCCCTTCTTATCATTTAGGTCTCAGATGTCACCCCCTCAGAGAGGTCTGCCAGACTGCCCGCCTGAAGGACCCTCACAGACCAGCCCCCAGACCCTTTCCTAAATCACCGTTTTATTTTGACTCCTAGCTCCTAGCACTAGGAGCTTTGTCATTTTTGAATTGTCTCTTTCACCCACACTTGCCAGGAGACTCTAAACTCAAGTTAGGCGCCTTGTCTACCCCGTGACATCCTCAGCCCCTAGCAGACCTGCATACGTTAGGTACTCTACATATGTGTTGTATGAAGGGTTGGGCTGTATGAGTATTCCTTCATGCATGTGATCAGGTGTGTCTGTGGCCAAGGGGGTGGGATACCACTCTACCCCACCCCTTCCCCAACACGAGGTTGCCTAGAATCCCCTCCCCAGCTGGTCCCCCCTCCCCCCTCATGTCTTCCTGACTTGCTGTGCTCCTCAGCGCTTCCTTCGAGGTCGCTGGACCCTCCTGAGGAACCAGTGCAGACGCAGCTACACCGCCTCCCAAACCCCAATTTCTATGGCTACCAGGACACCCCCTGGCAGATCTTCCTGCGCAAAGAGGTGCCCGGAGCCAGGGGAGGGGCTGAATAGGGGCAGAGGGGCCCACCCGGATTGGAGAACCAGGTCAGAGTGGAGCTAAGCTAGAGAACCTGCCGCTGGTATAGAGCAGGGCTGTATCTAGGAGGTGGGGCCAGGTGTAAAGCAAAGTGAGGGGGCCTTTGGAAGGTCCTCACTGAAGCCCTACCCCCACAGGTGTTTTACCCAAAGGACAGCTACAGCCACCCTGTGCAACTAGATCTCCTGTTCCGGCAGGTGAGGCCCTCTCTTCCCTTTCTGCCTCAGTGTACTCAGCAGGGCAGTGGGTACATGGACTAGCTGTCTGCAAACTCTGCTTGCACATTCTTGAGCATGGTGTGAATGGGAAGCTGTTCTACTGTATCCCCTACTCCCATGATTAGGGTCAACAAGCCCACAGACCCATCTAACCAAACTCATAGTTTGTCTGAGTTAGACAGGGCCCAGAGGTCAAATCCAAGTTCCATTGTATAGATTGGAAAACTGAGGCCCGGGATAGGTGGCATGACTTGTGGAGGTAGGAGAAAGGAGAGTGTAAGTGGGATCTGATTTACTGAGATGACCCAACAGCTGCATACATGGAACTTCCACTCCTCCTAGAACAGTCCAGCTTGGGATCCCAGTTGGGGGAGTCCCTCTGGCCACCCACATTACAGCTCATTCCCGCAGATCCTGCATGATACACTCTCCGAGGCCTGCCTGCGCATCTCTGAGGACGAGAGGCTCAAGATGAAGGCCCTATTTGGTACCACAGTGGGAGGGAAGGGAAGGGATGAGCCTAGCCCCCCTCACCTCCCAGACACCCCTCCTTGCTCAGCTGCTGGGCTCTCCCATGGCCAGGCGACATGTCTGAGGTCAGCTCTACCTGCCAGGCTAGGTGGCCTGTGCCATCCCATCTACCTCTGTGTATTGGTTTCCCAGTCTGGGACTGGGAGCACAGCGATCTCCTACCTCCTTGCTGAGTGTCAGTCTTCCTCCCTGCAGTGTGGGCCAGCAGGGGATTCAGGGAAGGTCCTGACCCGACCTAATATCCCTTAGCACAGAACCAACTGGACACACAGCGGCCCCTGGTGACGGAGAGCGTGAAACGGGCTGTGGTCAGCACTGCACGGGACAGCTGGGAGGTCTACTTCTCCCGCCTTTTCCCTGCCACGGTACGAGCCACCTGCCAACCTTCCCCCACCCCTATCCCAGCCCACGGGCTTTAAGGACAAGGCTAGAAGACCATCATATGCCCTTATCCCCACCCCAGGGCAGCGTGGGCACTGGCGTCCAGATCCTAGCTGTGTCCCACACAGGCATCAAACTCCTCCAGATGGCCAGGGGCAACCGGGAGGCCAGTGGGCAGCTGCGTGTCCTGCGCACATACAGGTGACTGGCAGGCGGGTGGAAAGGGGGCTAGATGGACACTGGGGCACAGACTGGCATCAGCATTTTCTCACTGACTTTCTGTAGCCGATTACTGAGCATCTACAATGTGCCAGGCAGGCTCTGTGCCAAGCCCTTTAATCCAGCCCATTTTAGAGATGGGGAAATGGGCTCAGGGAGAGAAGGTGCTTGTCTCAGGTCACACCGCCAGGAAGTAGATGAGCTAGGAACCTGCCCTGCCATTCTGCCTCCCAGACCACACCCCAGCCCAGCCCTCACAGAGCTCACTGTAGTCAGGGACTGTTCTGGTGCAGCCTGGAAGGGGAAGGAGCTCCAGGGTGAGGCCTTGCTGAGTCCTCCGGCCTCCTGCCAACAGTCCCTTTTGTCCCTTACAGCACAGGACAGGAATGGAGGCTGGCTTGCCAGTTGAGTACAAGCTCCTTGCTTTAAAAAAAGGAGAGAATTTGTTTAATGAGATTGGATCCAGAGGCGAATAGATGATAGATAGATGATAGATAGATAGATGATAGATGATGATGATGATGATGATAGATAGATAGATAGATGATTGATAGATAGATAGACAGACAGACAGACAGATAGATAGATAGATGATAGATAGATAGATGATAGATAGATAGATAGATAGATAGATAGATAGATAGATAGATAGATAGATAGCAGAGAGTGGGAGGGACTGGTCTGTTGGTGCAAAGGGTAGTAGGCAATGAGCCGAAGCCACAGAGGGATCAAGAAGGGGAGGCTGGGGAAGTTCCTTGGGTCCCAGGCGCTCTGGTATAGTGGGGCTGGGTTTCGGGAATGGGACAGGGCAGGGGCAAATGGAGCAGGATGGGTGGAGTAGAGGGCGTCCCTCTGGTCATAGGTTCCTGCCCTCATGCCACCATCCCATCCTCCAGCTTTGCAGATATCCTTTTTGTGACCATCCCCTCCCAGAACATGCTGGAGTTCAACTTAGCCAGTGAGAAGGTCATCCTCTTCTCAGCCCGAGCTCAGCAGGTCAAGACCCTGGTGGATGACTTCATCCTGGAGCTGAAGAAGGTCAGGGCCCTCCTACAGATGCCCCCCACCCCACACCAAGAGTCGAGGGCCCCAAGAACAGGGCTCTCCCACCCCAGATACACCAGCCACACCTGCCTGGGAAGTATGGATATGTGTGTGTTAGTAGCCATAGCCTACATAGACTTCTGTAGGCTTTCGGGCCTTTGTGCAGGCTGTGCCTTCCACCTGGGATGCCCTTCAGTCTTTGTCTGCTCCTTCAAAAACCTTTTCTAATGCCCTCAAGGATGTCACAGCACCTCCTATGAGCTCCACAGCAGCTGTGCTCCTCACCCTCGTGCAGTGACTGCCCACCTCTGCTCACTGCAATGTCAGGGCCCACCCCCTCCCCTCCCCCAGCCTGGCAGCCCCCAAGCCAAGAATATGCGATCTCTGCCTCAGGCCCAGCATCTGGCCTCAGTGGGGAAGCTTTGGTAAGGGATAGAGGGGTAAGGCATATGCACGTGCTACAACACCCATCCATATTCACCAGGCTTGGGCCTCTAACCTTCTACCCTTCTACCTGGAATGCCCCACCCACTTTCACCTAGAAAATGTTCTCTGATGAACTGGGAGGGATGCCTGCAGATGTGAGGGGCAGGGGGTGGCCCCGGGCCTCTGGGAGGAGGTGGAAGGGACCGTGGCCCCTCACCCTGCCTCTGCTAACCTAGGACTCGGACTACGTGGTTGCTGTGAGGAACTTCCTGCCTGAGGACCCGTCGCTGCTGGCCTTCCACAAGGGCGACATCATCCACCTGCAGCTCCCAGAGTCCCCTCGAATGGGTCAGTGCCTTGGGATGAGGTGGGCACAAGAGGGGGAGGCTGGGCAATGGGGCCTCCCTGGCAATTGCTGACATAAGCCTGGCCCACAGGCTACAGTGCCGGCTGTGTTGTCCGCAAGAAGGTCGTGTACCTGGAGGAGCTGCAGCGTAGAGGCCCTGACTTCGGTAGGGAGCCTGGGATCGCCTGCACATTCCCCAGCGCTCCAGAACCTGGAAACCCTAAGCAGAGCTCACCTGGTTTCATGCGCCCACACTACATATGCAGGATGGGGGTTTCTCAGTGCCCCAAAGTGGTCTGGTCTGGCCTGGCCAGGTCTCCTAAGGTGACTCCCGGTGACCATCCAGCCCAGCCCTCTGCCTGCATATCTGACTGAAGGGTCTCTGTGGGCATTAGTGTTTCCATGTTTGTGCCACAAATGCTGCTCAACTTCCCACTGAGGGAAAGCCTTCCCTCCCTGAGCCTCCCGTGTCCTCATCTGTAAATAGGTTCCACGGCATGCCTCCATTGCCGAGCTTGAGGGAGCGACCAAGCTACGCCAGTGTCCCTAGAGAGTCCCTTAGTCCCAAGAGGACTCCCTCCTGTTTGCCTCAGACTCCTTCCCCGCCCCCTAGGCTGGAGGTTCGGGACCATCCACGGGCGCGTGGGACGCTTCCCTTCTGAGCTGGTGCAGCCCGTGGCTGCCCCTGACTTCCTGCAGCTGCCTGCGGAGCCCAGCAGGGGTCGTGCTGCTGCCGTGGCTGCCGCTGTGGCCTCCACAGCTGCTGCATGGGAGGTGGGCCGCAGGAGAGAGGTGAGATAGATGGGGCCAGCAAGGGGTCACCCTGACTGGAGGTGGATGGGAACAAGGCCAGCCTACGGTGTTGGCCAGTCCTGGGATGGGGTGAGTCTGATAGGGTTAGTCAGACGAGTGACCTGTGGATGTGACCCAAGATGGTTGGAGATGTGGCCAAATGGGGTAGAGAAGGGTAGAGTCAGCGGAAGGGTTATGACCAGGCCAGTGTGTCAGAATGGGGCCAGGTGAGTGGGACAGGGTGGGGCACGTGGAGTGTGTTAGCAAGAGGTAGAGTGAGGTCGGCTCCACCAGGCAGCTGGGGAGACCATCCCCAGGCAGGGATGGGCCCAGTGGAGGGCGTGGCCAAGTGGGTCAGGGGATGGGGTCCACTGGGCACATGGTGGCTGTGACCTGGTCAAGAGGGGTGGAGGAGCGACGGGGGTTAGACAGGCCCTCCTACCTCCTGCCCTCTTGCAGGGTTCCCCCATCAAGACTGGCTCAGCTGACCGTGAGGAGGACCGCCTGGCTCTCCCACCGTACACAATGCTGGAGTTTGCCCAAAAGTATTTCCGAGACCCTCAGAGGAGGCCCCAGTGAGTGGTGACCCTCCCCCCATCTCCACCCTAAGGAGGTCCTTCTGGACTTCTTGCAGCTGTCCAAGTGGGAAGGCCCCACCTCTGGTGAGGGGAGGAGGAACCATGCAGGTGTGAGGCCTACCTGCAGCCTTAGCTGTGGGAGCCTTCCCGTGTGGGAACAGGGTGGGGCCACAGGCTCAGAGACAAGTGGCCTGTGTGTCTACTTCCTGTTGTAGGGATGGCCTCAGGCTGAAATCCAAGGAGGGCCGGGAGTCCAGAACCTTGGAAGACATGCTTTGCTTCACCAAGGTGCCCATCCCCAGGCCTCAGTTTCCCCATCTGTAAAATGGTGATGCCCCTGGCACAGATAGCCTTGTCCTCATAGAGACCCCTGCTCTTAGCACTCTGAGGGCCTGAGAGCAGCATATGTCCCGTGTCGGCCTGGCTCCCTACTTGGACCCTCCTGTCATGAGACAGGATCCACCATGTGGCCCTCCTCTGTTCAGATGCCCCTCCCCCATCACGACACACCTCCTCCCCTCACAGACCCCGCTCCAGGAGTCCCTCATCGAGCTCAGTGACAGCAGCCTCAACAGGACGGCCACCGACATGTTCCTAGGTTTGAGGGTGGTACTGTGGCCAGGGCCCTGGGCCAGGTGGAATCCAACACTATCTGACCCCTGTCGTCACCACTCCCCTGGTCCTCAGATGCTTCCCCTCCCCCAAAGCAGACATGGGGCTCCTTTAAGAGAAGAGAAGGCCCTAGCTGCCCCTGGCCACAGCCTCTCAAAGAGGGGCCTAACCCTGGGGTCCCCTGAGGCGGGTGGACAGCTGGGGGTCTGGTGGCCTGAGTAGGATAGGTATTTCCACAGCTGTGATGCGGTTCATGGGGGACGCCCCACTGAAGGGCCAGAGTGAACTGGATGTGCTTTGCACCCTCCTGAAGGTCAGTCCAGCCGACTTTGCTAGATGCTCTGTTTCCTGTTCTGTGGCTCAGTTTCCCCATCTGCCAGCCAGAGTTGCAGAAGTTTGGGGTGGGCAGCTTCTTGTGTGGCCCAGAGAGGAGTGAATCCCACTGGTGGGGAGGGGACTGGAGAAGGGATACCAGGCCTATCTCCAAGTGCCCATTCTGTTCTTATGTGCCTGGTATGTGGCTTGTGAACCAGCCCCTCCCTCCTACAGCTGTGCAGGGAGCATGAGGTCATGCAGGACGAATGTTACTGCCAAATTGTGAAGCAGATCACAGACAACACCAGCACCAAGCAGTGAGTGGGCTGGGCCTTTACCTCCATCTTTCTCTCCTCCACTGTGTCCAAGTCCAGGAAGGGCAGCTCAGCCTCCCACTTCCCAGGCCTGTCCCTTCCCAGATTCTCTCGCCAGTCCTCCTCACTCAGTAGACAAAGCACATGTATTTGGAATTGCTTGGTCTGAGACAAGCCATTCCTGCTCTTGGAGCTTCAGTTTCCCCTCTGTAAAATGGCAGTGATAAGGTGTGAATCCAGGTTATTGGTTGCAAATGACAGAAACTCAGTTCAAGTTGGTTTAAGCAAAAGAGGGTCAAGGTAACTGGAAGGTCCAATATATGGCCTCAGGCATAGCTAGATCCAGGTATCACCAGGGAGCAGGCCTTTTCTATACCCTGGCCCTGTTTTCCTCTGTGTTGATATCATTCCCAAGCAACATCTCCCATTGATTTGCAAGATGGTGGCTCTGGAGAGACCTTTCCCAGCTCAGCAATCCCGGAGAAAGCAAGATTGACCCAATATTTGCAGCAAAAATTCCCCAATCCAGTCTCATCAGCCCAGCTTCGTCACAGACATATCCACCCCTATACCAACCACAGTGGCTAAGGCTATAGGGCCGTGATTGGTGAGGCCTGGGTCACTGCTGTCCCTAAATCAGTCATCACAGCCAGAGTGAAGCTGAACTCTAACTTGGCCACAGCTGGCTCTCATGCCCGTCTCCACACCACATGGACCCAGGGAGGGGTGGTGTGGACAAAGGAAGCATAAGTGCTGTCCCCAGACACTAGAGGTCCCCACAGGTGAAACTCTTGTACCAGGGCAGTGTGCAGGTGAACTGTGCTCACACAGGAGCAGCACGCAGCCAGTGCCCAAAGCATGTGCTGCTCTTGGTACCACTGGGCCCACTGTCTTGTCCCCATCTCCTCCATCTCCTCCACTTGCTCTCCACCCAGCTGGGAATTTTAGAGCCTCTCAGCATGTCCTCTAGTCCGTTACTCCCACTCCAGGCCTTATCTGCCATTACCTTCACACAGCCCCAGTAGGTTCCCCTTGCCCTCCTTCAAGGCCCTTCACCCAGGAGCCTCTTCAGAGAGATTCTACCCAGGGAAGGTGTTTCTTTGTGCATGCCGCGGGCCACATCCCCTTCCTTCCCTGCCTCCCACCCTGGCTTCCCAAGCAGAACATACCTTCTGCATGGCTTTGGGGCCACCTGCCCTGCTCTCACCAAGCAGGGAAGAACATCCCCAGAACATGGGAGCTGCCTGAGAACCAGAGACCTCCAGCCCTATCCAGGAGACTCCTGGCATGGCACCCTAGTGCTGTGGCCACCTGTGATGTGGTCCTATGTGTGTGTTCTCACAGGGACAGCTGTCAGCGAGGCTGGAGGCTGCTGTACATTGTGACTGCCTACCACAGCTGCTCTGAGGTCCTCCAGCCACACCTCGTTCACTATCTCCACAATGTGAGCCAGACCCCAGGCCTGCCCTTCCAAGGTGAGGAGCCAACAATAAGTGGGGACCCAGGGCCGAGGGCCTGTCTGTATGAGTACTGGCTGGGCAGCCAGTGGGAGGGGAGATCTGGAGGACCTGGCCCCTCACAGATGCCTAGGCAATGTTTACTGAGATTAATTCACTCCCCAAACATTTGTGGAGGTCCCGCAGGGGCTGATGCACTGGGTTGTCTGATATAATGGGTAGGGTGATATGTCAGAGGAGGTATTGGCTTCCCAGAGGAGGTGTTGCTCTGGGTAGGGATTTCTAGGTGGGCTGAGCGGCAGGAGCACAGGTCTGGAGGTGGGAAAGTGTGGCATGTGGAAAAAGAGAAGGCGGTAGCAAGGCCTGGAGTACTAGGGTGAGGCTCTGCTTCTCTGGTCTTTGGGAATCAACAAGGGTCTTGAGTGGGTCCAGGCAGGGGTGGGCCCAAAGCTAGTGACAAGGTCTCGGCCGGCCTTTCTGTGCTTGGGGTATGGAGGAAGGGGGCCACTCCTCAACGTCATTTCCAGCCTTGTTTCTATAGCAACTTCCTGGTCCCCCTAAGAAAGAGACCAGGGCCCCTGTGGTGACCACAGCAGCTGTGAAAGAGATGGGGGACCTCCCTTTCTCTGCCTGTGAATCCTCCTCTTTTATTTGATCAACACACACTCCCAGGTTCAGAGGTGACTAGGCCCAGCTCCAGGGAAGAGCTGGAGTCATGAAGGCAGCTCTGGATTTGATCCTCCCCAGGACAGGGTGAGGGCACTGCTTAGCCCAGGGGTGGGGAACCTTTTTCTGCCAAGGGCCATTTGGATATTTTTAACATCATTCATTGGCCATACAAAATTATCGACTTAAAAATTAGCTATGAAAATAGCTCCTCGATTTATTGAATTTTGAGTCCTGCCTGTGGTTGCCCTGTCAGAACTACACCAAATGATTCCGCGGGCCGGACGTTCCCTGCCCCTGGTTAACCAGAGATGGGGAGAAGCAAACGCTGGAGTCTTTGCACTGGGACTCTGGTGAGGGAGGCGGTCAGCAAGGTCCCACCGGCAGGGGCACAGCTGCATCATCACAGCCACACAGCCTCTTAGGGGAAAGCCCCCAGTGACAGCTATTTCCAGGACTCATAGGTAGCCAAGGGGGCTATGGATGAAACAAAAGCCTTAGCCATGTGGGATGTGTGTTTGAGTGTAGCACTCATACTCCAGATTTTGACCTTGTGCAAATCACAGGCCCTCTCTGAACTGTTTCCTCAGCTATCAAATTGGGAAGTAAAAGCTTGTCCCACTGGTTGTGTAGAGAACCCACTGGGCTTGTGGCTAGTGGATAGAGGAGCCCCTTTCTCTTGCTGCCTACCTTGACTCTGTCTTTGTAGGAATCGCCAAGGCCTGTGAACGGAACCTGCAGAAAACCTTGCACTTTGGCGGCCGTCTGGAGCTTCCCAGCAGCATGGAGCTTCGGGCCCTGTTGGTGAGTGTGCAGGGGATGGGGCTGTGTGTGTGTGTGTGTGTGTGTGTGTGTGTGTGTGTGTGTCAGGGTGAGTGTGAGAGGCCCTGCTGTGTGTTCATATCCATGCAAAGGGCCCTTCAGTTCCAGTGTGTAGGTGCTCCGGCATGTGCCTGCCCCAAACCTCTTGGCTTAGGGACTCCCATGGCAGGGGACAGTGGCTGGTCCAGATCGCAAGACCAAGCTGTCCTGTCTCCTCACCCTTCCTTGTCCCAGGCGGGCCGCAGTTCCAAGAGACAACTCTTTTACCTCCCTGGAGGCCTTGAACGCCATCTGAAAATCAAAACATGCACTGTAAGTGAGGGGATGTCTCCACAGGCAGCCGCTGGAAGGGCAGGGACACCCCAGTCTCCAGAGTGAGCCCCAAAGGGTACTGAGCCTTTCCCAGAAGAGCAGACTGAGCTGTGAGGAGGTAGAGCCTCCAGCTCAGGGTCATACTACAAATAAGGGATAAACCTTCCCTGCATGAGGCTGATTCTCAGGGAGCTGAGCAGGTCCTGGCCTCTGTGCAGGGGGCCTGAGGAACTTTGCACTTCGTCTCCTGGCCCCTGGGTGGGCTGTGAGGACAGAGGCCACCTTGGCTGGCACTGCCTCACTCTTCCCTCCCCCCAGGTGGCCCTGGATGTGGTGAAGGAGATCTGTGCTGAGATGGCTTTGACACGCTCTGAGAACTTTGATGAATATGTCATCTTTCTTGTCACCAACCGAGGTGAGAGGCCAGGAGGACCGAGCATTCTGGGCTCATGCCCTATGTGGCCTGTAGGGTTAAGGTCAGATGCCACTTTCTCCCAGAAGCCCCTCAACACCCACGTGGAAGGACCTTTCTGTGCACCGAGCACCCCCAGCCCTTTGTCTGTTCCTCTCTGTTCTGTTGGGTATAAGTTTGTCTCGCCTACTAGACTGGGAATTTGTGGAAGAGAGGGCCCTCTCTGATTCCTCCCCCTGCCCCTCAGGGCTGCTCAGCGGACCCTGCCCTCAAGGAGCTCCCATCCTAGGAAGGTTTCCCTTAATAGGCCCCGGCTCCTGGGACCCACAAATGCAAGCATTTTTCCTTTCACTTATGCCTTAATATTGGCCATTGGTCTCACTAGGTCCTTCCCTGTGGCCCCTCCCCCTGCCCCTGCTGCTCACCCGCTCTAGGCCATGGCCTGGCCTGCTCCCGGCTGGTCGGCCCCATCCACCCCCAGCCAGCTCCTCCCGCTGTTGCCTCTACCCTGAACCGCGTGTCTGTCTTCAGCCCAGCTTGCCCTGAGTCCAGCTAAGATGACGGGAGGGGAAGGGAGTAACAAAATGGTCCTAACAGCTGACATGTCCTCTGTCTCAGGCGCAGTTCAAAGCATTTAATACCCCATCTCCTAAAGTCCTCACAACAACCCTATGAAACGGAGACCATTATCATCCCCATTTATGATGATGTGGGGAAACCGAGGCACACAGAGGGTGTAGTAGTTTCCTGTTGCTACTGTAACAAATCACCACATACCTGGGGACTTCAAATGACACATTCTTCTTATTTTTACAGTTCTGAAGGTCAGAAGTCCTGAAATCAGAGTGTCACTGGGGCTGGTTCCTTCTGGAGGCTCTAGGGGAGAAACTTTTCCTGCCTTTTCCAGCTTGTAGAGGCCGCCCACATTCCTTGGCTCATGCTCTTCCTCCAAGAGGGCATGAGCCAGTAGGGTAGCATCTCCATCTCTCTCCCACCCCCTCCTCCTCCTCATAAGGACCCTTGAGATTACACTGGGTCTACTCGGATAACATAGGATAATTTCTCCATCCCAAGATCTTTAGCTTAATAATATTTGCAAAGTCCTTTTTGCCATGAACATAACATATTCACAGGTTCCAGGTATTAGGACATGGACGTCTCTGGGGAAGGGTCATTAATCAGCCTGCCTTGGAGGTTAAGGGGTTTACCCAAGGTCACACACTGGGCTCTGAACCCAGGCTGTCTGGCCTCAGGAGCCTGGACTTGATCATCATGCCACACACCCCTCTCTCTGGTAAAACTTT